>NC_080194.1:138236770-138536770 GCF_030028045.1 Hippopotamus amphibius kiboko | reverse complement strand
CTGTGTTTCCTGCTTTATTCTGTTTCTTTCTTTTAATGCTGACAATCTGTTAGATTGATTTCATGATACACAGTTTCAAAGCTACTTCCTTTTGGAAGGATATTTGTATTTTAATTAAAAATATGAGAGGAGAAAAGCAAAAATCATTACAATAATTGCCTTTTTAAACCAGACTTTAGTGATTTTCAAAGTTTTAGTACTATGTAATGTTGAATTTTAATATTTTTCATGAGCTTTTAAAAGGAAGCTTGGCTAAATGTTTAAAGCAAGTTTATTAAAAGGAAGATTATGAAATCCTACTGTGTTAATAAAATGTGGTGGTCATTTGTATGTCTGATGTGTTCATTCTTCAGTGGTTGTTAATTTCATTTCCCAGCTCCCATTGGCACGTGGTTTTCATTTTGCTTGGTTTCTGTTTCTGTAATTCACTGTACTGTTTATCTCACCCGTGTGTGACTTGTGTCCTCCATCAGGAGCAGCCCAATCAAGTGAACTACGGAAACATCTGCACAGGGTTGGAAGTACTGAGCTTCTTGCTGACCGTCCTGCAGTCCCCAGCCATCCTGAGCAGCTTCAAGCCCCTGCAGCGTGGAATCGCGGCCTGCATGACGTGCGGAAACACCAAAGTGTTACGAGCCGTCCACAGCCTCCTCTCACGCCTCATGAGTATTTTCCCAACGGAGCCAAGTATGTGACCTTTGCCACTGGCACCTTTCTTTCTGAGTGGGTGGGTGGGCACAGAGCTTGTTACCTGAGAACGCTCACCCTCCGGTCACTGTACGCAGCATTTTATTATCCTGTTTTCCTTCGTACCTTCAAACTTTCTTTTAAAAAAAGTTGATGTAAAAACTTCACGGTAGCAGTCTTTGTATTACGTTTTTTGTTAGCTTTGGAAATACAGGTTTTTTGCATAGGAGAATATTACCGTTTCCATAAGGTATTTTTTTTAATTAATTAATTAATTTATTTTATTGGCTGTGTTGGGTCTTTTTTGCTGTGTGCGGGCTTTCTTTTTAGTTGCGGTGAGTGGGGGATACTATTCGTTGTGTTGCGCGGGCTCCTCATTGCCATGGCTTCTCTTTTTGCGGAGCACGGGCTCTAGGCGCATGGGCTTCAGTAGCTGCAGCACATGGGCTCAATAGTTGTGGCTCACGGGCTCTAAAGTGCAGGCTCAGTAGTTGTGGCGCATGGGCTTAGTTGCTCCGCGGCATGTGCGATCTTCCTAGAGCAGGAATCGAACCCGTGTCCCCTGCATTGGCAGGCGGATTCTCAATCACTGTGCCACCTAGGAAGCCCTCCATAAGGTATTAAAAGAAAGTTAGGTTAAAGCAGTTTCTCAAATGTCGAACAGCTGACAAGATAGAATTTTGGCATCTTATAAGTAAATGTCTTCAGGCGAGGCTCGGTGGCATGAAAGGTGGGCACTGAGCTCCGTAAACTGGGAACCACTTGTCCTGCAGTGAGAGGTGCCTGTGCCAGTCCCTGCAGGTGTCGGACAGCCACGTTCAGTGCTGGCCTGAGGAGAGTCAGCGTCCCAGAGCCTGGCGGGGCCCGCAAGCCGGACCCCAGAGCCCAGGTTCCTGCTTCTGTTTCAGGCACTTCTAGCGTGGCTTCCAAGTACGAGGAGCTGGAGTGCCTCTACGCAGCCGTGGGCAAGGTCATCTACGAGGGCCTCACCAACTACGAGAAGGCCACCAGTGCCAACCCCTCCCAGCTCTTTGGTGAGTGTGTGTCCATCGTGCTTTTCCCAGTGCGGTCCAGCCGGGCACCCGTCTCTGCTTGCTGGACAAGCTTTCCTTTTGGGAAGGGCGCAGGGTGTTGGGGGAAGCTTCGAGCTGATGCATTGTTGAGGGTGCACGCGGTGGCCAGGTGCACAGAAGGCCACGGTCCCCTGGGGTCTTGGAGGTGAATGACCCCTCACCCCACCCAACAGCAGAGCTTTCTCCCGCCTCAACCTCAGATGCAGGTGTCCCCAAACCTCAGGTTGTTTAAGGAGGAACCGTGTAGGCTGTTATGCAGCATTTACCGCCGACTCCTGAACAAGGCAGGGCTTGGGCGCCGACCCTGTGCAGGTGAAAGTCTTGCGAGTTACAGTCGGCCCGCTGTGTGCTTTACATGGCTCCTCCGTGCCTGCAGCCCCGCACCCACAGAGCCAGCCGACCGTGGATCACGTGGCGCTGTAGTGTTTACTGTCGACAGAAGCTGAGTGTACGTGGACTCACATGGTTCAAACGTGATGTTTAAGGGTCAGCTGTAATGTTGACATTTGGGATTAACCTGTACTTTTGTCAGAAATGGTACATTTTTGTCTAGAACGTTTTTTAATGTTTTAAATAGTACGTTTTTGTGAATTACTCAATTTTTAAAAAATATTTATTTACTTATTCGGCTGCGTTGGGTCTGAGGTGCGGCGCGTTGGGTCTTTTCGTTGCCTCTCTCAGGCTTCTCTCTAGTTGCGGCGTGTGGGCTCTGTAGCCCCCACGGCGTGCGGCATCCTAGTTCCCGGACCAGGGATCGAACCTGCATCCCCTGCATTGGAAGGCGGATTCTTAACCACTGGACCACCAGGGAGGTCCTCCAGGATTTACTCAGTTAAACACCTGGCACTCTCCCTCTCAGGGACCCTGATGATCCTCAAGTCCGCCTGCAGCAACAACCCGAGCTACATAGACAGGCTGATCTCCGTCTTCATGCGCTCCCTGCAGAAGATGGTCCGCGAGCACCTGAGCCCGCAGGCCGCCTCGGGCAGCACAGAAGCAGCCTCAGGTAACAGGCGCGGTCCCCGTGTTTCTCCCTGAGGCGACACCTGAGTGGTGCGGCTGTGATTGGATTCGGAAGCCAGCACGGGTGCCTGTTGTTTCTGTGCCATTCCTTATCATTTGCTCTTAACAGAGAGGTTCTAAGCATTTCATTTACAACCAAAATAAGACTCATTTTTGAAATGAACTGCTTTTAAAATTTGTGAACATAAGAATGGAGAAACTTGAGGAACATTCACCACTAGATGAGAGAGTTACCTAACGATTGTGCTGTAAAACAGAGATTGCTTTATCAGAGCTGTTATTTCTGAAGAAGAGTTAAGTTGCAGGTTGCAGACCTGAGCTGTGAGCCCCAGGAATCGGGTGACATGGTGGTGTGGGCAGGGAGCTGCAGTTGTCACTCTGCCAGATGCCCCTCAAAGCCCCAGTGCCAGGCATGTGTCTCCAGGGCTTGGCTGTACACGGGGTTACCTGCCCTGGTCCTGTCAGCTCCCTCGTCCCCTCCCCCGTGAGGAGGCTCTTAGAGGGCCCCCCTGGCAAGGCGGCGTGGTCAGAGAGCAACGAGGCACTTCACAGCCCGGAGCTCTAGTTGCTGCAGAAAATATTTTGGGGCGGAAAGAGGCAGAATCCAGCGTGCCACGCGGTGTGGGTGGGTGGTTGCCTGCCGAGGCAGGTAGGTCACGATGGTTGGGCTCTTTCTCCGCATGACAGGAACTAGTGAGCTGGTGATGTTGAGCCTGGAGCTGGTGAAGACGCGCCTGGCTGTGATGAGCATGGAGATGCGCAAGAACTTCATCCAAGCCATCCTGACATCCCTCATCGAGAAGTCCCCCGACGCCAAGATCCTCCGGGCCGTGGTCAAAATTGTGGAAGAATGGGTTAAAAATAATTCCCCGATGGCAGCCAATCAGGTGAGCTGGGAAGAGGGGCTCTGCTCTGGCCAGGTG
This sequence comes from Hippopotamus amphibius kiboko, assembly GCF_030028045.1. Taxonomy (NCBI): domain Eukaryota; kingdom Metazoa; phylum Chordata; class Mammalia; order Artiodactyla; family Hippopotamidae; genus Hippopotamus; species Hippopotamus amphibius. The sequence continues at coordinate 138,533,064 of NC_080194.1, read as the reverse complement.
ACCTTCCTGTGCAAGTAAAAGGAAATTCAGGCGTGGCTAAGCTCTTCTGCAAGTTCTCAAGCTAAACGTATTTTTTTTCCAATATTTGCATTCACAGGATCTTTCCTTAAGATGGATATTTCTCACTGTGCTTAACAGATTTTAAACAGAAACTTGAAGTAACTGGTCACTTATCTTAATGCGGTTTTACTTCTGTTAAAATGTTAAGTGAACCTTGCTTGTTAGTCTTCTGTGGTGGTGAAGTTACGCCAAAAATAACGATGGGGGACTCTTCTTTAATTTAGTAAGGTGCTTGCAAACTTCTCATTTTTTTAGTTTAGTTGCTCTCTCTCCAAAGTGAGCTGTAGCCCCTAGGAAAATAATGTTGGCACCTGTCTTGATCTTAAGCATCCAGAGAACCATTTGGAAACGATCTTAGTTTACCTGACAAGACTGTAGGAGCTTGAAAATTAGAGCAGATGGCTGAGATACTCTTGAACGTGTCTTTTCTCAAACAGAAATAATTGACCTTTTCTTTTAAAAAAACAAATTCGCGCAGACACCTACACTCCGGGAGAAGTCCGTTTTGCTTGTGAAAATGATGACCTACATAGAAAAGCGTTTCCCAGAAGACCTTGAACTAAATGCCCAGTTTTTAGACCTCGTTAACTACGTCTACAGGTAATCACAGCACTTAATCGACTGTTGCCTGTGTCAGGCCCCCAGTGTGATCTCTGACCGGCCAGGAATGTGACTCTTTAATCTTCTTGCTATGTTCAAATTTTAAATGTTCATTTGAATACTGAAGCGCATAACATACTTTGGCATCATTAACGAGCCTTCTGCTCAGATGCTGCATCAGCCCAGGACTGTTTGGAACACACGCTTGGTCTTCGTGGTGGCTTTTCGGAAAGCTGGTGTCCTCTTGTTCACTGCTTGTTTGCGTACGGCCTGAGGAGTCCCCTGTCCGGCGTAGCGCTGCTCTCTCAGTTGTTGATCCTTCGATTCCAGGGATGAGACGTTGTCGGGCAGCGAGCTGACTGCGAAACTCGAGCCTGCCTTTCTCTCTGGGCTGCGCTGTGCCCAGCCGCTCATCAGGGCCAAGTTTTTCGAGGTTTTCGACAACTCTATGAAGCGTCGCGTCTATGAGCGCCTGCTCTACGTGACCTGCTCCCAGAATTGGGAGGCCATGGGGAACCACTTCTGGATCAAGCAGTGCATTGAGGTAGGACAGGCCCAGCTCACAGTCTGTGTGTGGGGTGGGGGTGTGCCCGGGGCCAGTTGTCTACACACACAAAGATGACTCAGACATCTCCACCGCAGAACTGCTTTAATCTCTAGTAGGAAGGAAAAAGACTTAACGCAGGAAGGTAGAGCAGCCAGGCCAGACCAGCCTGGCAGCACTGTGGGCTCTGACCCCTTAGCACAGGGGACCAGAGTGCTGGATGAGGGCCTGCAGGAGCGGTCAGGCCGTTTCAGTGGACGGCAAGTCACATGGTCTCTGATGTTTCTAACAGGATTGCAGTCTGACTTCTAACTTCATTCTTTGGATTAATCGCCAACGTACTGTACCAGGCAGCCTAGGTTTCCCAAAGCAGGTTACCTGTGCTGTGCAAATGGGTTACCAGACCACTTCGTCTAACAAGACGAGGTTGTGACGTCCTCTCTGAGGGAGAAGAAGGGAGTGTGGCACTGGGTTTCAGTAAGAGCTTGCTGGCTTATGTCCATCAGCGCTGAGTCAGCTTGTGGAAGCAGGTGGGTTTGAGAAGAGTACGTTGAGATGAGTTAGGAAGTTGTGTCCGGGCGGGAGGTGACGGCTGCCTAGGTGTTCAGGAGGTGACACCGGCAGGACCTAGGGATGTGGGTGGGAGATGAGAGAGACAGGACAATGGGTGGATGGAGCTAAGGCAGCTGTGATGCATGTGGTAGGGAGAGAGATGCTGAGCTTCCGCTTAGACACGGAGTCGGGGGGTACCTGAGTGGGGACACTGGGAGAGAGGTCCAGGCTCCTGTCTAAGCCGGGGGTGGGTGTAGAGCGCGCCGGGGGTGGTCCGCATGTGCTGGTCGAGGCAGCTCAGGGTTCACAGGGTCCACACCTGAGCCCCAGGCACGCGTCTCAGGTTTGTCTCCTCTCCCACAAACCCCTCCAGCTCCTCTTGGCCGTGTGCGAGAAGAGTGCGCCCATTGGGACCAGCTGCCAGGGCGCCATGCTGCCATCCATCACCAACGTCATCAGCCTGGCCGACAGCCACGACCGCGCGGCCTTCGCCATGGTCACGCACGTCAAGCAGGAGCCCCGGGAGCGGGAGAACAGCGAGTCCAAGGAGGAGGTAAAGCCCGGTGCACGGTGCCGCCTTGTCACAGCAGGGCTCCGTCCCTGCGCAGAGATTTTATAGCAGCCTTCGAATTTTGGGGGGGCAAGAGCAGTGTGTTAAAACCTGCTCTCACGGGCCGCCCGCTGTGACACTCCAGGGTCTCCACCCAGGCCTGGCAGGGGCGGCTGGGAGCCCAGATCTGACCGGCAAGGCTGAGCCGGGGTCCCGAGGGGCGTCAGAACTCCATGTGGAGCGGCTGACACCACTCCAGGCGTCGCTCTGTAAGCTGTTTCCTTCCGGTGGTTGGCCCTGGGAAGCAGGGTCTGTCTGGAGGATTGGGTGTTAGAAGACAGCCACTCAGTGTTGAAGGAGGAGGGTACCCTCTGCTCTAAAAGGGGTAGTTTGTACCCTCTCCTGTATGTGAAACTCCACTTATGTTATTAGCAAATAAGAAATTAAAATTTTCTTCACGTAGCAATCACTAACCACTAGTTCACTTGGTGATAGGATCTTTTTTGTCATTCTGCATGAGATCAGTGGGCCGCTCTGAAGTGATCCCTGTGTGTTTTCAGGGGCATACAGTAAATGGTCCATAATGTGACTTAGAGCCTAGTCTGATGGTTGGATTTTGACTGTGACTTCCCAGAAAATTGAGACAGAAATAAGGTTCATTCCTTTTGGGAAATGAGTTGGTGTAAAACACCACGCCAGCAAGATCCTGTGCGTTGGTCCTGACAGTATTCTTATCTGGATGAGCAAGGCAGCCCAGCAGCTGGGTTGCATTTTGAGAAGTGGCAGGCTATAATTCCTAATGATCTTTATATCATTTTTTCTGTTTAAACTTGTAATTTCTTTTTAACTTTCCTTGCCATAATCCAAACACAAAAGCAAAATGGTGACGTGTTTATAGTGTCATGTACGAAAGAGGGCTTGGTCTGGTGTAGTTTAATCTGCTTGTTGTTTATGTTAAAATTCAAGATTGTTTAAGTAATTAAAAACTCGCAGGAAGCTAATTTACTTGCCAAAAGTGTAACAGGAATTTATAGGAGTTGTGGTTGTTGATTTTCTTCAGTTGACCTTTTGGTTTTGCATGTTTGTTTTTTAGGACGTAGAGATAGATATTGAACTCGCTCCTGGAGATCAGACCAGCACGCCCAAAACCAAAGAACTCTCTGAAAAGGACATTGGAAACCAGCTGCACATGTTAACCAACAGACATGACAAATTCCTTGACACGCTCCGGGAGGTGAAGGTCTGTGCACGTGGCGGGTGGTGGTGATTCTCCCCCGCCCCTGAGTACTGTGAGCAGTCCGTGAACCCACGGACCCCCCTTCGTGGCTCGAGGTGAACACTTCTGTCGGCAGGTGCGTGGCCACTGAGAGCTTTGGCCTCTGCTTCACTGACTTGCAGCCAAGAGTCACCTGACGCCCTGCCCGGGGAGGGGAGCAGCCACGTGGGGTCAGCCAGGCTCGTTTCATCATGGCCTTCCTCATGGGCCAGCCTGAGTAGCAAATGAGGGGTATTCTTCACTAAAATGTATTCTCCCGTTTTCCTTGGAACATTTGTATCCTTGGTTTGTGCATTTTTAACAGAGACATGGGTGTGAGAGTAAGTTCCCTTCTTGACCTGCTGTTGGGTGAAAGGACAGCGTGATCGTGACATGTGTGTCTCTGTCATGGGCGGCAGGGCCCCTGGAGGGCTGGTGAACCGGTGCTGAGCCCCTCTGCGCGGCTGCCCAGTGCCGCATGGGGAGGTGGGCTGCAAGCAGCCAGAAACCTGGCTGTTTGTAAGAAATTTGTAACAACAGAGCCGTGGACAAAGTCGACTGCATCTGTGGATTTGATTCGCCCTCTGGTCCCCTGGTTTCCACCTCCGGCCCCATTCCTAAGGGGTTCTGGTTTAGTCCCGTCCATTCCAGGCGCCTCTCCCTCTCCTGTTGCGGTCAGTTGCAGAGACACTGACCTTGCACGGCTCTCGATTTGTTCTTCAGAATCCCCCCCGTGGGCACTAGCTGTGCCCCTGCGCGCTGCTTCTGCTCCCCTTTACGTCTGCAGCCGCCTCTGCGTTGACGGCACCTGTGTGCCTCCCGCTTGAGCTTTCAGCGTCAACACTGGGCTCATCCTTCTCAGATGTGGTGGCATCAGTGATATCAGGAAATGCCCTTGAAAGTTAAAAATGCAGGCATGTCTCCAAGGAGCCCCTTACGCACGGCCGGGCTCAGCTGCTAAGCGCACCAGGGGTCTGTGGTGCTCAGAATCTGCGTTTCACTTCAGCATGACATTCGTTCAGGTCTTTGAAAGTTGGGAGTGGAGGAGCGTGTGGTAAAGTGGGGCAGTAGTGTTTCCTGAGCAAGGATGCGTGAGGCACCTGCGTGGCAAGAGTTGTATTTTAGCGTCAGCCTGTGCCTGCTACACCGCTCTTTCCTCTCCGCAGACTGGAGCCCTGCTGGGCGCCTTCGTCCAGCTGTGCCACATCTCCACCACGCTGGCCGAAAAGACGTGGGTCCAGCTTTTCCCCAGGTTGTGGAAAATTCTGTCCGACAGACAGCAGCATGTGAGTTTGTTTTTTAAATCCTCTTTTGAAAAATGTAGCTTTAGCTTTTGATAAGTATTTGTGAAAGAAAATCTTGATTGTTTCAAAGGCTGAGGAAACTAGTATTATCCAAGAGTGAGTTATCAAAAATACCCCAGGTGCTGAGTGAGAGTAAAGATGTGCTGATTTCTGCACGAGACCCAGGTCCCCCGCTCTTGGCTTTCAGGCTCTGGCAGGCGAGATCAGCCCGTTCCTGTGCAGCGGCAGCCACCAGGTGCAGCGGGACTGCCAGCCCAGTGCCCTCAACTGCTTCGTGGAGGCCATGTCCCAGTGCGTCCCTCCCATCCCCATCCGGCCCTGTGTGCTCAAGTACCTGGGGAAGACCCACAACCTCTGGTTCCGCTCCACCCTGATGCTGGAGCACCAGGCCTTCGAGAAAGGGCTGAGCCTGCAGGTTAAGCCCAAGCAGACAACGGAGTTTTACGAGCAGGAGAGCATCACTCCGCCTCAGCAGGTGAGGTCTCACCTCGGCTTGTTGCTGGTGACCTTGTGGTCCCAGGAATGTCTCCATCCACAGTGGTTTTAAATTAAGTCCCATGAAGTCGCTTTGTTGAAAAATAAAATTGAAAAGTTGCTGTTGTGGGCACTCAGAAGCTGTGGTCTGCTTCAGGAGATTCTGGATTCCCTGGCTGAGCTTTACTCTCTGTTGCAAGAGGAGGACATGTGGGCAGGCTTGTGGCAGAAGCGCTGCAAGTACTCAGAGACAGCAACGGCCATCGCCTACGAGCAGCACGGGTTCTTCGAGCAGGTAGCGCCGCTGGCGGGGTGTCCGGGTCACATGGGTGGTGAAAGGTGTTTATTAGTATGTTCTCAAGTCAGTTCACGTCTAAATAAGAGGTTTACTGTTTCCTTTGAAGCGTTTATTTTATCTACGTAAAGGCTCTTTGATTAAAGTCTCAATTTTAGAGAAACATACATATGTGACATGAACATCTTTAAAGCTCAGTCCTGAATCCTTTACTGTTAGTTGCTAATGTGGAAGCTGTTTATCTGCAGTCGGTGGTCCTGTTGGAAATGGTAGGTGGATTGTGTTCGGTGTGAGGTTTTAATCCTTGGGCCTGTCCTTTCGCTGTAGTGTGTGTGGGTCAATGTCACAGATATGGTCGCAGCCCCGTGTAGGACACTGAGCCACAGAAACTCCAGAGGCAGAGGCACAGGCTGTGGCCCCTGCTCTCATCGCTGATGGATGGAGAAATGAACCCGGGGTCTGGGCGGTCTGCCTCTCCTTCTGTCTGTGTGGGGAATTACGCACCTTCTCCTCCACTGTCTTCTGTCCTCTGAATGGAGAATTTGGGGTGTCAGGTGACCTTAGAAAAGAGCATGAGACACCCCTGGGTCTGGGATCCAACTCACCCTAAATAACTGAGCAGCGGTCGTGCAAAAGTTTCTAGTTAAACAGCACTTTGAAAGCAGTTTAACCTTTTCAGGCACAAGAATCATATGAAAAGGCAATGGACAAAGCCAAGAAAGAACATGAGAGGAGTAACGCCTCCCCTGCTATTTTCCCGGAGTACCAGCTGTGGGAGGACCACTGGATTCGGTAAGCTGAACAGTGACCTGTTCAAGAATCAGTTACGGAAACCAGTGAAAAGTCTGAAATTTTCTCATGGTGTTTCTCAGAGCGAGCTTTGCTACTTTCTTTATGGCCCCTTGAGGAAAAGAACAAACAAAAACCTACAGCAGCGTTTAGAGTCTCATGTAATGCAGAGAGTGTTGGAGAAACAGTAATGACTCCTGCCTCCTGCAGCTCCGGAGCTCTGCGCCCTGTGCTACGGGGGCTGCGGTGCTTGCTACTCAGGGCACCTCAGGTCCCACACAAGCCTGCCTTTCTCTGTGTGGGGAAAAAAGCTTCCTTTCTGTGTGTTGAAAATGACTGAAAGTCCTGTCTGCTGGTGTGGTCCCTGAGCTTTGGCCCTGCATCCCTGGTCTCTAGGTGCTCCAAGGAATTGAACCAGTGGGAAGCCTTGACGGAGTATGGCCAGTCCAAAGGTCACATCAACCCTTACTTGGTCCTGGAGTGTGCTTGGCGGGTGTCCAACTGGACCGCCATGAAGGAGGCACTGGTGCAGGTGAGACGCCCCCCCCACCCCCCCACCGCAGTCAGTGACTCATCGATGCTCAGGTTACAGTCTTCCCAGCCACGTGAGGCCTGTTTGCCAAAGCTGCGAGTCTGGAGATTTCCCTTCACTTACAACAAGCTGGCATTTGGGCAGATGAAAGATTGCTCTTGGGAGGCAGGAGTTATTTTTGGTTGTCACGAACACCTTTCCTGAACTCGAGTTAAATTATAACTTCCGTATTAGTTCATTATTCAGTTACAGTAATAAGTGTCAGGTAGAGACCTTGGACTCTGTGACAAAACAATAACGTCTGGAGAAATTTGGAAGAACAGGCAGTTTTGCAGGTGGGTTTGTTGGCAGAAGCTCTGCAGGAGTGAGTACAGCAGCCCAGGGCCTGACGCACTAGTTGCTGTCAGTAAGTGTGTTACATGAAAACAGTATCACATGCAAAGCATGTCTTGTGTTATGGAAGTGGTGATAGTGCAATGCAAGAGAAGTTGCATCAGTAACTTGGTTGAGTTCCACATTTTCAAAAATTAAACTCCGTCCAGAGGAATTTACTGCATGATGGGAGAGCGGGCACAGAGGTACAGTTTTCTTTATCACATGCGGAAGCCTCTGTTGGGGCATCAGAAGCTGTGGTGTCAGACACTGCAGCTCTGTTGTCTGAATCCCACATCATCACCATCACCATCCTCACCGCCACCATCACGGCCACCGCCACCACCACAGTCACCACCATGACCACCACTGCCACCACCACAGTCACCACCATCACCACCGCCGCCACCACCATCGCCTTGGATGGCCCATGGGTGCAGCTGCTCTTGCTGCTCTGTATTTGTTCCTGCACCTGAACCTTCTGTGATTTTCTCCCTTGGCTGTTTTTCTTTGCTGCTGCTCCTCAGTTTTTGACCTTTTCTATGCGGTGTCAGCGTTACAGGTTTTAGGAGTTTACACTGTTGTCCGGTTCTCACCTTCTCCCTTTACCTAGTAGGGGTTTATTTACAGTTACATCAGTGCTTTTTCTTTCTTAATGTGGAGACTCAAAAGCACATTGAGATTATAGGCCACTTTGTTTGAAAGAATTAACCTAAAATTTTAACTTGTACTATGGCTACCATGTTTATTTCATTACTACTGCTGCTTTTAAACAAAATGCAGGAGATTGAAGAACTGAAATAGTTACAAGCTGCTAACTGCAGCGTTGACTGTAGAGCCCAGGGTCTGGACTTCCAGGTTGGGGTCTGGGAGATGGCTCGTCTGATGCAGAGAGTGTGCAGTGCTCTGAGAAGTGACCGATCACTTGTGGAGGTAAACAGAAATAAAGGTTTTGCTGGCAGGTTGCATTTACAGTTAATTGTTCTTTCTTTATTCTGATGAACATTCTGCTCTATTTTATATCAATATAAAAATATTCCTAATGTTCTCTTTTTCTCCTTTGCAAGATTTCACTTATTTTTATCATACTGTCCACAGGTCTGACAAGTGAATTTCTTCTTTTACAAATTCTTGGTTATTTTCCCCAAATTTTGAGGCACTTACTGGTTAGAAAAAGCTCAAAGTATATTAATAAGCACTCTGAGTAATCTGCAGTAAATTAACTTCAAATGGTCTTGATAGTACTAAATTATTTACTCATTTGCCAGTATTTAAAAGAAAAAAAATCAAATTTTCTTTTTCCTCCTGTGTCTTGTGATCATGGGGCTTCTTGTAGTCGTACATTTCTTGATTTGATTTAATAAATGGAGTAATTTTTTTCATTGGAGGAAAAATTAGAAGAGATGCCTTTTCTTAATGTTACAGAGGGTGGGTGTGATTGACAAAAGCCTATCTTATGTAGTGTTTAAGTCCAGAAGATGAGAGGTTTTAGGTGTAATTCTAGAGGATCATGTAGGAAGCAGAAGCAGATGTGTTCACGTGTTTGCCTCCCTGAATTTCTTCATGATGGGATTACTGAGGACTAGGAGGGGCCATGGGTGTGACTGTGCTCTGACAAAGGTCACAGAAAACAAGGCCAGGTGTCATGTCAGCCATTACTGTTACCACCACTGCTCTTACATCCTGCTGACAGCGAGCAGCGTGGCACTAAGACGTGTAATTTCTGTCCTTACTTCCCAGGTAAATGTGTTACCTTGTTACAGCAAGTCCTTCAACAGAGATAGCCTTTCATCTTATACCCAGAGATTGTTTTTGAAAAGACTTTAATTTACATTTTAAAAAGTGCTCTGTAAGAAGCTGATAAGATGCAGTGAGATCTAGTGCCTTCTTTAGAAGGTTGTAGGCAAACACAGGGGCTTTTTCCAGGGCACACCTGGAGCCTCCACCTGGATGTAGGCCAAGGGGAGGAAATGGGATGGCTCTGGGCTCCATCTGCTTCATCAGTAGGTCTGATAACCAAGATATGAGAAATCTGGAGGAAGTTTTATAGTAGATAATAAAGCAGGTTTTGGGGTTTTTTTATTAGACATTTTATTAACTCTAGTGACACCAACATCTTGAACTTTCCTTAACATCATTGTTAGAAATAATGACAAAGTTCAAGAACACAAAATTCTGGAGGGAAAAGGATCCTCTGAAGCATGGCTTTTAAATGACAGTGAAATTTATGAACGTTCACTCATGTTCTTATAAACCTGAGTTGCTGCCTTCTGCTTCCTTATATGTGGAGCAAGTTAATTTCCCAGGGTGACATTGTGAATTGGAAACAACTCAAAATTATACTGATATTTATCAGACTGGTGATGGACATGTATTTAATCCTTTGAAAATTCACTGGCTGACTTCATAGGTTGTTCATCTGGTCTGTCATAAGTGTTGTTTTTCCCTTTTGTAACTACTAGTGATCTTAAAGTGAGGAGCCTGTGGCAAGCTTTCATCGCTATAGAGATTGGCCACTCGTTGGTCTTCAGCAAAGGAGAGTGTCAAGAAAAAAATCTAGCGCGTGGTGACTTCTCTAAAGAAAATGAGTGTCTGTTTATAGCTTAATTTCTGTTTATTGCTTTAACTGGCTACCCAAAAACTGACTTTACTTTTTGACTCTTTCCACTGAGAGGATGTATACCCATTGCTTCCTGTGTGATATTCTTCCACCACCAGGTAGAAGTAAGTTGTCCAAAGGAGATGGCGTGGAAGGTCAACATGTACCGTGGATACCTGGCTATCTGCCACCCCGAGGAGCAGCAGCTCAGCTTCATCGAGCGCCTGGTGGAAATGGCCAGCAGCTTGGCCATCCGTGAGTGGCGGCGGCTGCCCCACGTGGTGTCCCACGTGCACACGCCTCTTCTCCAGGTGGGTCCCCCACAGCAGAGCTCCTCCTGTCCACGAGCTGAGCTGAACGGGAGGGGAAACTCCTTCCACACGTCCTTTCCCGTTTAAACTCACCCTCGGTGAGAGGAGGGCCAGAGCCAGAATGGGGAGGACTGACACGTTGCTTCTCTTTTTTGAAGACATCCCTTGGGAGTGATGTTGATGGTTTCCATTTTTGCTTTAGGAATGTTCTTCAGTGCCCACTGTACCACCATCAGTGCGATGCCGCTGTTGAGTCCAAAAAGGTCTCATCCTCTGAGGCTCTTAGGGCTGCAGTTAAATAGACTGTGCCTTGGCTTCTTCGTGTCTCATCTTCTGACAGTTTGTTCCTCCACACAAGCCACCGTTCAGTGGCTCAGATCTAAAGGGCCTCTCCCCACATCCCCTCGCGCACGCTGCCTCTCTCCACGGAGCATACTTCTTCCCATCCTCCCGGCCCCATGAGCGTGCACATGCACAAACGCGCACGCACACGTGCACACGCACACGAGGGCCTGGGTCAGCTCTTGTCCTCATTCATCTCGTGCCTGGCACAGCAGCTTCTGGTGTAACTGAGGAAAACTAGAGGCCGATGTGAGAACAATAATTTAGAATGCTCATGTTTTTTTCCTCTTACAAGAGTAGTTTTGAGACTTAAACTGCTGTATTGATTTTTATAGTATAGTTTTTTTTATAGATTTTTTTAAATTATGTAGTTATTTATTAATATGCTTGGATTATCTTGTCTTCATCATTAATCGCTTTGATATTTTTCCTTTTTTGTATCTATTATTTTTGGCTTTTTCTCAAGGTGTGCACTAAAGTAATGTTATTTTGCAGATATATAACATTTCTAATCTAAGTTATTAAAATACTTTAAAGCTTTTTATTTAAAGTGGACTTTTTTCCTCCATATCATCTAAAAGTGCAAAGATGGGTTGCATGTTGTAGCTATGAGGAAAAAAGTTATTGCATGAACGTAGGAAAAGGTGTCAGTGCAGGGAATACTGTGAATGACTGGGTTTTATTGTGAATAACATAGTTGTGAATAACTGGAAACTATTGTGTAGTTATATATTCAAAGCATAGAGTTATAATATGCAGTATTTCGGACAGCCCTGATTCAGGTATTTTGGAAGTGAAATTAAAGGCAATTTCTCGGGACTTCCCTGGCATTCCAGTGGTTAAGACCTCACCTTCTAGTGCATGGGGTGCAGGTTCATTCCTGGTCAGGGAGCTGAGATCCCACACGCCTCATGGCCAAAAATCAAAACATGAAAAAAACAGAAGCAATATTGTAGCAAATTCAATAAAGACTTTAAAAATGATTAACATCAAAAAATCTTAAAAGGCAGTTTCTCTTCCACTGCTTTGGTCATGGTTGAAACTCAGTAGTTTGTTGATTAGTTTGGTCACAAAGCTGACTGCATTTAGAGAGATGATTTCCTCCTCCCAAAGGCACTGTCAAGCAGCACAGCTGAGAAATGTTACAGAAAGCAAAAGCAGTGCCCACAAGGATGATTTTGTGGAAACCATTTAACAACGTTTCAGTCTGATCATTTTGGTAGTTTTTCTTAAGTTTGGGGTCAGATTTATATAGAATTTGAGAAGGTGGAGAGGATGATTTAGAGAAGTATTTATTTTTAAAAACTTAAATGTAAGTACCTTTTGTCCAAATTTATAAATGTTAAAACAGTGCCTAAGTTTCTGAAAGATATGTATTTTGCACTACAGCTTGTGTCTCCCCCCTCCCCCAGCTACCACCCTCCAGTAAATCACCTCTGGAAAGAGTGTTGGTGCTTTTGCACAGCAGCTTTCCATCTTACTGATTGATGGACCCAGAGTTTTGATGGGGATTTTTTGTGGCACGTCTCTCCCTTTAGCCTGCTGAGAACATCAGTACTGGGTTCCTGCATCAGCCACTAGTCAGGAAGAAACAGTCTGAGTCCTATTGTGGAGGCAGTGACTTCGCTGTCACATTGTCCAGGGGAAGCAGAGAAAGGGCCTCTGAAGTTTTACTTTTTCATAAAAGCAGTGGGCACAATGGGGGGAATTGTCAAAACCAGCTTCTCACACTCTGACACTGAAAGATTTGCAGTAAGCCAAGGAGCATGTAAGAAAAACAGCCGTATTTCAGTAAGAACAGCGAACGTTGTGGCATTTCACTGTCCTGTTCCCATTACCCCCTCCCAGCTCTGCAGTAGACTTGAAAACCAACAGCCTCCCACCACAGTAGCTGTGACAGCCAGCAGCCTAGCAGCCACCAGTGGAGGGCAGAACAGATTTAGACGCCCCAAAAAACCCCGGCCCCAGAGAACTGGCACTACTTAACCAGCAGTGCAGCTCCTAGAGAAGCCCTGTTCACAGAGTTCGTCTCTGTTTGACCTGACTCAGAGCTCACTCAGTAGAGAAAGCCGTATCTGAAGGCATTCGTCAAAAGTAATCACTGGCAGTTGTTTAATGTCACGGCTGCCTGAGGCAGCAACACCAGTCAAAGCACGAGAGATACTGACCCAGGGACTTCCCTGGTGGCACAGTGGTTAAGAATCTGCCTGCCAGTGCAGGGGACACGGGTTTGATCTGTGGTCTGGGACGGTCCCACATGCCGCAGAGCCTGAGCACCACAACTACTGAGCCAGCACGGCAAGATAAGCCACCACAATGAGAAGTCCGCGCACCGCAACAAAGAGTAGCCCCCGTTCATTGCAACTAGAGAAAGCCCACACGCAGCGATGAAGACCCAACTCAGCAAATAAATAAATAAGTAAATTTATTTATTTAAAAAAAGAGAAACTGAGCCAGTAGAGGGAAGATTAGAGAATGAGGTGTCTGTTGGGAATTCTGAGAAGCTCTGATATATTCCTGGGAATCTAGGAGGCCACGTACATCCTGTGCACACACGCTCAGGAAAGACTTGAGAAGATCCTAAGCTTTCACCTCTGGCTGACCTTGAGGCTGTGTGTAAGCAGGAAGTGAAGGCTGGGGTAGAGTTGGAAGCTGCCTGGCTGAGGGTTGAGGGCATGCGGCAACAGGCACCTGGAGCCTGATCATTTCAGGTCTTTAAGGAAATCTCTGTCTCATCATTAGCTGACCAGTGAGCTAACTGAGCAGAGACTTCAGTGGTTGCGTTCTACAAAGACTACAGATTTTATAGAAGTAGTTCAGGAATATTTGAAAAAGTCTTGTCTAACTTATAAGCACATGAAAAAATATTCAGCATCATTAGTCATTAGGGAAAAGCAAATCATAACCACAATGAGATATCACTTTATACCTATTAGCATAGCTGGAATGAAAAAGACAGACAAGTACTGGTGAGGATGTGGAGAAAAATGGAATCCTCATACATTGCTTGTACGATTGTAAAATGGTGCTGGCTCTTTGGAAACAGTCTGATATTTTCTCAAAATATTACACATGGAATTACCATAGGCTCAAGAGTTTCACTCCTAGGTATAAATCTAAGAGAAATTAAAACTTATGTCCACAAAAACTTGTACACAACTGTCTATAGCATTAATAGTCATAATAGTCAAAACGTGGAAATACTCCAAATGACCATCAGCTCATGAATGAATAAATGTGTGGAATATTCGCGCAGTGGAGTGTTACTCAGCAACAAAAAGGAATGAAGTACCAATCCGTGTTACAGCGTGGGTAAACTTTGAGAGTATGCTGAGTGAAGAAGCCAGACACAGAGGGCCACATGTTGTATGATTCTGTTTATATGAAATGTCCAGAATAGATAGATCTGTAGAGATAAAAAGTGGATTAGCGGTTGTCACTTTTTAGGGGAGGGAGAGTGGAGAGAGGTTACCCGTGGGCTTCTTTCTATAACTAGGTAGAGGTGATGGTCATACAGCTCTGGGAATGTACATGGTCCGTGACTTACAGTTTTTTGACTTTGTGATGGTGTGAAAACAATATATACTCAATAGAAACCATACTTTGAATGCTGAATTTTGATCTTTTCCGGGCCAGCGTATGTGGTGTAGTACTCCTGTGGTGCTGGGCGGTGGCACCAACTTCAGCTCCTGGTCAGCCGTGCGATCACGGGGCCAAACAACCACATGCTTACAGCCTTTCTGAACCCGTACAACCACTTTGTTTTTCACTTTCAGTACAGTTATTAGTAAATGATATGAGAAAATCAACCCTTTACTATTAAATAGGCTTCGTGTTAGACAATGTGAGTGTTTTAAGGCCAGGCCGGCTGGGCTCCCGAGGGTGTCTGGTAGGTTAGGTTTGTTAAGTGCATTCTCAGCTTCAGATATTTTCAACTTATGAGTTTATTGGAACATAACCCCATTGTAAGTTGTGCTAAAAACTACTGAATTGTAACTTAAAAGGGTGATTTTGATGATGTTTTGGTTATACCTCAGTAACGCTGTTATAAAACAAATATCCCATTGTTCTATTTTCAGTACGCTTTTGTTGGAAGGAAGCATTAGTTGAAAGTTTCAGAAATCTGAACATAATGAACTAAACTTGAAGTACAGATGGAAAACATGAATTCTTTTCTTTTTTTTTTTTTTTTTAATATTTATTTATTTATTTTTGGTTATGTTGGGTCTTAGTTGCAGGGCGCAGGCTTCTTTCTAGTTGTGGCACATGGGCTGAGTTGCCCCACGGCATGTGGGATCTTAGTTCCCCTGCCAGGGATCAAATCCATGTCCCCTGCGTTGGAAGGCGGATTCTTAACCACTAGGCCACCAGGGAAGTCCCCGGAAAGTGTAAATTCTTGTAGGCAATTATAAAAATTAAGATTAAACAAAAGGATACTAAGTACTGAGCTTGGTGCTGTGTTTGGGGATTCAGACAATTCAAACAATTTAAAAACATTCTGCTTCAAAGAAGCATCCGACTGGAGGGAGGTGACATATCAATAAGAGGCAAAATTTTAAGAGGGCATCTATGATTCAGTGCTATGCGGTAGCACAGAAGATAAGCACAGGATTTAGAGAAGGGAAAAAGCCCTGTGGGGAGCGGAAGGTGAACCTTTGCGGGTAGAGTTCGAATATGCTCAGAATTGTGGCCGGGGCCTCCCATAAGGAGAGGGCACCGTAAGTTTGGAGCCAGGAGTACCTCTGGGGTTTAAAGGGTAGTGACCTGGACAGATTTGTAGGGGTGTGATGAAAATGCATGTATCAGCCCAGAGAGATCATTAGAACCGTATTCTGAGATGCTTGACGTGGCTCCGGGGTTCAAGTGTTCATGGAAGGAAAGCTTGAGGGCAGGGTGACCAGGCTGTTCTGGTCTTAGATGTTGGTAGACGAAGAGTCACACGTAGCTGATGGCAAAGGGAATGGAAAAGAGGATAGTTGTGGAAGGCGGGGGAAGGCGGTGTAGACACCACTGTCCTCCAGGCTCCAGTGTCACAGCAGCCACAGGGCGGAGGTGTTAAAATGTGTGTGTGGGGGGTTGGGGGTGGAGGGGAGGCGGGGGGGTGGATGGATCACGAGAATAGTGTTTGAGGTGCGGAGTAATTAAATGTGGCATCTGAATAAGTCAGCCTGCTTCCTTTGGTAATTGAATTGTGAGATCTTCACAGTGATTCCTGATCTGTCTGGTTTGTTTTCCTCTTTCGACTTTAACATACTGCTCACTGTGGACTCTCTCATGCTGGTCCCCGTTAGGCAGCCCAGCAAATCATTGAACTTCAGGAAGCCGCTCAAATTAACGCAGGCTTACAGCCCACCAACCTGGGAAGGAACAACAGCCTGCACGACATGAAGACAGTGGTGAAGACCTGGAGGAACCGGCTGCCCATCGTGTCCGACGACTTGTCGCACTGGAGCAGCGTCTTCATGTGGCGCCAGCATCATTACCAGGGTAAACCCGCCTGGTCCGGCATGCGCTCCTCATGTAATTTTCCAGACACCCACTGTTCTGGTTTCATGTCTTGGTTGTGTTTTGTTGTTGTTGTTGTTGTTGTTGTTGTTTTGGGGTTTTTTTTTTTTCTTTTACCAGATTTTCTATTTTTTTTGGCAGGTGTGGTAGATGGTGGTTGGTATGAGGAGGGTAAAGCTGAAGGTGGTGAAAGATGGGAGGGATTTCCCCCTACCTGTTCCCTTTTTCCAGCTAGAACGGACTTGCTGCCGGACACTGTCTGGTGCACCGGGGAGCAGGCCAGTGGGGTCAGAGCTCCGAGTTGTGGCCCCCTTTATGTAGAAGCCCCCGAGGAAGAGCGGCTCTCCAGTGGCAGTGTGTAGCCTTCTCCAGTTTCCCTGGTCCCCTCTGCTCATCCCCTCAGCCTGCCAGGCATCTGTTGGTTCAGAGCAGCCTCCGTGGTTTAGTTAGCCAAGATGGTAACACTCAACTCAAGAGTGAGTGCTTCCTAGATCTTCCGTCTGATACAGAATACAAGGAAAAGTAGTGAGGGTTTATCAAGAGCTTCCCATTTTCATAAGCCATGTGTGTGTGTTTTTCATCTTTTATTTAAGCCTTTTTGTGGAACACTGTGGAAAGTTTTTGACGTGGACTGAAAACTCGTTTCTTTGCTCTCTAGCCATTGTAACTGCCTATGAGAATAGTTCTCAGCACGACCCAAGTTCAAACAATGCAATGCTTGGGGTTCACGCATCGGCTTCAGCAATCATCCAGTACGGAAAAATTGCCCGGAAACAGGGCCTGGTCAACGTAGCTCTGGACATATTAAGTCGTATCCATACGATTCCCACTGTCCCGATCGTGGATTGCTTCCAGAAGATTCGGCAGCAAGTCAAGTGCTACCTGCAGCTGGCAGGCGTCATGGGGAAGAACGAGTGTATGCAGGTAGAGTGCAGCCGGACCCGCCCCTGCCTGCCCAGGTCTGGGGAGGGACGAGGGTCCAGACAGCAGGGAGAGAGGCTAGAGCTTCACAAACACAGCCCTGGTCTCGGGGAGCAGCCCTGCCAAAACAAGAAAGGAACAGGAAGCCACTTGAGTGTTTGAATTATATGTGGTGGTCTCTGTTCTGCCACATACTTGGTTAATGTAGTTATGGAAGGAAAATTAAAAACTGAAGAACTGTAAGGGTATATGGTAGATTTGGGCTATGTTCAGAGGAATGTTAAGAAAAACAATAAAACTGACGATATGTGAAGCTTTGGAGAAGATAATACCATCGAGGTATCTAGAACTGAACTTGTATTTAGTGATTCCATTTAAATACTGCTTGTCAGTCAACAGACATTCAGGGCAGGTAAGTCTGCCATCAGTTTGTATTTGTCAATGACCTTCAGGACTTACTGCCTAGATCAATATTTTACTAAAGTTTTTATATTATTGTCTAGAGAGTTCAAGAACTTTTCTGTTTTTATAAACAGGGCCTTGAAGTTATTGAATCTACAAACTTAAAGTACTTCACGAAAGAGATGACGGCTGAGTTTTATGCGCTGAAGGGAATGTTCCTGGCTCAGATCAACAAGTATGTGTGTTATACGGGTGGAGGAGAAGAGAAAGACTCATTAGATCATTTAAGTAGTTATTTGTAACTGACAAGCAACATGAAGGTCAAGCTAGAAACTGACCTGAGTCAGTGGTGGTGCTCGGGGACGCTGTTTCAGATGTTGTGCCTCTAGACAGGTGGTAACTTGCAGCAGGTTGAGAAGCCGGCTTGAGAGTAGGACTTGGAAACTTTTTAAGCGTGAGTCACTTGACCGCAGCACTGCCGATTACAAGGATTCGGTGCCCCATTTTCCAGCGTGCCGTTTTGGAACAGCGTTAATTCCTTTATATGGAGATGATTCTTGCTTTAGGGCAAGGGTCAGTCCACTGGAAAACAGTGCCGCGGGTCCTTCAAAAACTAAGCAAAGAATTATCATACGGCCCAGCAGCTCTGCTGCTAGGTGTTTACGCAAAGAGTTGGAAACAGGAGCTCAAGCAGGTAGTTGTTAATGAAAGTTCATGGCAGCGCTGTTTACAAGAACCAGAATATCGAAACAGCTGGAATGAACGGATAAGATGTGCTGTACACACAGTGGGACGTTGTTCAGCTTGAAGAGGAGTGACGTGTTGGCACGTGCTACAGCGTAGACGAGCCTCAGGAACACCACACTGACTGAAAGAGTCCAGGCACGGAATCACAGTGTGTGATTCCGTGCGCAGGCAACGTGCATGGTAGTGAGTCCACAGACACAGAAGGCACATCGGTGGGGGCCGGGGGAAGGGGGAGGGACTGCTTCATGGTTCGGGGTTTTCTTGGGGTGATGGACGTGTGTGGGGCCTACATAGAGGTGGCAGTTACACAACATTTTAAATGTACCGGATGCCATGGAATTATTCACTTTAAAATGGTTGATTTTATATTCTATGATGTCCACCTGAAAACACGTATGTTTTGATCTTGTGTCTTCACAGGTCTGAGGAAGCAAACAAAGCCTTTTCTGCAGCGGTGCAGATGCACGACGTGCTGGTGAAAGCGTGGGCCATGTGGGGGGATTACCTGGAAAACATCTTCGTGAAGGAGCGGCAGCTGCATCTTGGAGTGTCCGCCATCACCTGTTACCTGCACGCGTGCCGGCATCAGAACGAGAGCAAGTCGAGAAAGTACTTGGCCAAGGTGAGGCTGGGCCGGGCAGCCTGTAGGTCTGGATGGAAGTTCAGCCCCTTACTGATTTGCGCTGGGCGTGAGGCGCTTCTTCATGCCTTACTTCTCGTTTCCTTTTGCTCTGCGAAGTATAGTCCATAGTTCTACTTAAAGCTGAAGAACGGAGGCCTGGACGTACTTGGGGTCAGAGGACTCCTAAGCAGCAAAACCGAGTCTGGAGTCTCGGTCTTAGGGCTCAAGTCCAGTGTGGGCTGTGGACAGAGCTTCCTACAGACCGCTGAGGGGTCTGCCGGGAGAGCTTCCCTGCCAGACACCTGTTAGATTCTGGTCTCACCTGTGGGGACCGTGCACACAGTCACGCAGCCGGTTGGCTCTGGTCACAGGTGACGTTGAGTCCCCTGGTTTCTGCACACACTGCAGGGTGAGGTTGCGGTCACCTGCGTTGTTGTCCACAGTGTCCCGGTGCGGCGCCGGGCACAAGGCTGGTACGGCCATGTGCCCAGTGGGCAGCCACTTGAACCCGCGCCTCCTCTCCCGCATGGCGCCCTCTCAGCCCTCCCACATCACGTTCCCACCCAGGATCCTTTCTTGCAGAAGACTTAAGTTCTGCTTTTCTGTTTTGTCCACTAAAGATGAGGAGTTTTAGAATTCTTTGGTTTAACATCAAAATGTGGATTGAACATCAGCACCTCGTAGTTAAAGCTGACGGTAGACACAAACTGACCAGTAACACCAGGAAACCACCTCACTGCCTGACTCCAGGCTTGCTCGCTTTTAGATATTACATGTAAAAGTGTAACAAAGTGCTTCAGATGTCCCTGGACACCAGGCTGCCAGCAGGAGGCCTGCCTGATACTGGGGCAGAGGTCACCTGAGAGCTTCGGCAGAAGCCTGTTTTGTTCTGGGGAGATGGCACGTGCGGAGCAGCAGGCTGGAGCCCTGGGGGTCACGCTGGCCCGCCGACTGGGTTGGTTAGTGGTGGGTGTTACAGCTAAATCTCGGTGAAAACTAGATTTAAGTGTTCCATTTTCTTTGTAAGACTGCGGTTTAGCGCTGTTGTTGGGCCTTCTGGAGGTGTTTTCCCACAGTGCCAGCGAAGCTGCTCCGTGTGGTATTTTAACGTGGGGGGCGTGTCACTTGACCGGTGCCGTACCTTCTGCCGCAGGTGCTGTGGCTCTTGAGCTTCGACGACGACAAGAACAGCTTGGCGGACGCCGTGGACAAGTACTGCATCGGGGTGCCGCCCGTCCAGTGGCTGGCCTGGGTCCCGCAGCTGCTCACCTGTCTGGTCGGCTCCGAGGGGAAGCTGCTCTTGAACCTGATCAGCCAGGTGGGAAGAGCAAGGCATCTTCGGGCACAACAAAACAGTCTTCACGTCACATCCTTTTTCTGCAGAAACCAAGTCAGAGAGGTGGGAGGGTGCACGTGATTAGGTATCGCTCGATAAAAAGCACGACTGGAAGTGACTGGAGGGTGTCGGGGTCGGTGTGACGTGCTCCGCTGGAGTTACTGTTCTAAAATGGTCGTCTCTTTCCTCGAACGCGTTGCCACATAAGACATAAAGCACACATTCCCTTAAAATGCAAGGTCCCTCGTGAGCCCCCAGGACCCCTCACGGGGAGGGCGTGTCTGGCTGCGGCTGGCCTCCACGTGTGCCAGGTGCTCCTCGGAGCTCCCGTCAGGAGAAACCTCAGCCCACTGTGCTGTTCGTTGCCCTGCGCGCAGGTGGGCGTCCAGCCGCAGCTGTCGGAGGCTGAACGTTGGCTGCGCCTGGTGGGCTTGGGGAGTCGGGCAGGCCGGGGCCTGGGGTCTGGTGAAAAGGCTCTCACGATCCTTGTTTGAGAACAGCTCCAGACCGAGAGGTGGGGGAAGGACCTGAACGCAGACATTTGGGTGCAGTTCAGTCTGGAGTCGAGTGCCTTTGTGCTTCTTTTTATAAAGTGGCAGAGCCGGGTGTGTGTAGCTTCTCACACGTGAACGGCGTCGTGACCAGGCGCCTGGGGACGCGCTGCTTCCTCCCAGTCCCGTCTGTTCTCTGCATGTGGTACAGCGTCCACACGGCACCCAAGAGTGGTTTTATTTTTCCCTTGAGAGTTTGCAGCCGTGCCCCTCCGTACTGAAACTTCTCCTGGAGTTGATCTGTCAGGATGTAGCTTCTGTCTGTTTGGTACCGTCACTCCTTGAACATCTAACGGGTGCTAGCTAGCCACCCTGTGGCAGAGCTGGTAATGTCTGCTCAGCCCTTTCGAAGGAGCCGTGTGACCCCAGTTTGGTAAAACTGGCATTCTTACCCTGGAGAGAACAGGTGCAGCCCCCCCTTCCTGCAGGTGCGCAGCGTGAACTTGCTCGCGGATGCGCCTGGTTTTCAGAGTCGGCTCACGGTTCCCCGTGGATCAGCGCTAGTGTCCCTCTGTGTGTTCCTGTCGTTTGCCTGCGTGCGATCCAGGGACTTGAGTGTGTGTCATCCTCGTATTAACTGGGTCAGATGAAAGCGTGGTTTCTCTGTCATTAGTAGTCCTGGGGCAGAACGGATGAAATAGACCATGTTGCTCGTTCTTGGATCTTTTCGAGCTAAACTAGATGTTTGACTTGCTGTTTAATCCGGCCTCGTGTATATTAGGTCAGCGGTGCGGCCAGGTGCAGGCCACCTTCTCACTCATGGCTGACTGTCTCTGAGCAGGTTGGACGAGTGTATCCCCAAGCCGTCTACTTCCCTATCCGGACGCTGTACCTGACCCTGAAGATAGAGCAGCGGGAGCGCTACAAGAGCGGTACGTCTCCGGGGTCAGCGGCCAGGCCACGGGGGCTGGGCCCCTGGGATGTCCAGGTCCCCGCTGTCGCGGACACACACCTGCCTGCAGCTCCCTTCCAGCACGCGGGCCAGTCTTGTGTGTAGACGCTGAGGGGACACTGGGGCTGCAGGACAAAACCTGGACTCCCAGTGAGGTCTCTGGTTCTCCTTTGCCGCCATGTAATCGGGTGTTCATCTGCCTGAGTGGTTCATCCATAGGCAGAAAAAATATGAGATTTTTAGGTTTAGATAATTATAAAGTTGAACTTGCTTTGTTAGTTACACATGCATCCTGGTAGACAGTATAAACGTCACTCACTGTGTTATAAGGAATAACATCTTCAGCTGTCTGCGGAGTCAGCATAGAAGTCAGTCCTACCCAGTGTAAACACGTACTCAAAATAGAGGTTTTTAATCTATATTGAATACCCCTGGTACATAAAGAAATAATAGTTCCAGTTACCGACTAAGCATGGTGCTTTGTAAACAATTAAAGCACCGCTTGCTTCACCACATTTTTCATACTTAGACGTTCGTGCTGCCAGGCCAGAGTCTTTCTAGGAAGGTGACTCCATCCACTGGACAGTGGTGGTGTGGCCTGGTCCTGCGTGGGGTGGGCGAGGGCTTCGCACGGTATGTTAGCTCCTACCTCCTGGGTATCTGGGTAGATTCATGTTTTGGTAATTTGAAAGATACGATTTTTTATTCTAAGTGAGCTGAAGCTAAAAAAAAAAGTGTATCAGGGGCTCTACAGTATATTTCTTATATAGCAAGTGTCTATTTTTCAGAAATGTCATTTTATACATGTGGTTTGGCTTTCCTAGATGAAAACATGTAGGCTGACTTGTTAACTACTTCTAGATTCTCTGAGCTGTAATATAAGGAAAGAATTGTGACATATTTTGCCAAACATTTAAAAAATGTTCAGACTTCCACTAAAGTTAGAGAGTCCAGTGAAGCCTGCACTCCCTCACCTGAACCCACCTGTTGCGTGCGGCCACACCTGCTCTCTCTCGGCGTACGCCTCCTGCTTCTCCCAGACCACGGGGAGCCCAGCTGTGGGCGCCGCGCTGTCCGCAATGCCCCTCCTCAGAGCCGGGGCGCCTCCCACGCAGCCCCCGGGAAGTGCCCGGGTGTGTCCCACGCCGGCAGGAACCAGCGTTCCTTTGGCCGGTGGGTCCTTAGAGCACGGACGCTCCCATGGGTCCGTTTGGCGCTGACATTGGCGTTGTGTGTGTTGCTCTCAGATTCTGGACAGCAGCAGCCCAGTTCAGTGGGTAACCAGTCCCATTCTGCATCAGATCCAGGGCCCATAAGAGCCACGGCCCCCATGTGGCGCTGCAGCCGAATCATGCACATGCAGCGGGAGCTGCACCCGACGCTGCTGTCTTCCCTGGAAGGCATCGTCGACCAGATGGTCTGGTTCCGGGAAAACTGGCACGAGGAGGTACGGGGCTGGCCTCGGGGGGCCGGCGCCCCGCGGAGGGGTGCTTCCGCGGCCGCGTCCCGCGAGGTTGGCCACCTGGCCGCGTGTGTGAGGTGTTGGGTGGAGTGGTGGAGCTGCAGATTCTTGATGTCTGCTCTGGTGCTGCCTCAGTACTGGAAGCAGAAGACTTCAGAAGAAGATGAAATCGAGGAAGCCATTTCTGGCCTTAAAACGCTTATTTTGCAAGCTGGTGTGAGTTTATTCACTGAAAGACCACCATTGACCAGGGAGCAGCTGTGGTATGGGCAGGGGTCACTCACCAGCCAGTCGTCTCCAGGGGCCGAGAGTGGGTTCTCGGTGGCCTTTCAGCGGCCAGGCGGCCCCCAGTTCTGCACACTCTGCTGCTGTGCGCTAGGTGCCGCGAAGAGCTTTGCTGGTGGTGGGGCCAGGCGGGCAGGTGCTTTCTGGTTGGGGGGGTGGCGTGAGTGGAGAGCTCTGCTGTGCGAGCTCAGCCGCCTCCGGTCTCTTCCAGGTCCTCAGGCAGCTGCAGCAGGGCCTGGCGAAGTGCTACTCGGTTGCATTTGAGAAAAGCGGAGCAGTGTCGGATGCCAAGATTACACCCCACACTCTCAATTTCGTCAAGAAGCTGGTGAGCACGTTCGGGGTGGGCCTGGAGAATGTGTCCAACGTCTCGACCATGTTCTCCAGCGCAGCCTCCGAGTCCCTGGCCCGGCGGGCGCAGGCCACGGCGCAGGACCCTGTCTTCCAGAAGCTGAAGGGCCAGTTCACAACCGGTGAGTCCTGATCCAGGGGCGCTTCCGCTCACATTTTTCCTCCATCTTAACATCTAAGCTAACCCTGTCCATTCACTTGCATGAGCACAGTACCGGGTGAGCTGGTTAGACTGTTTAAAACAGGGAAACCGTGACATTCCTCACCTGGGACCGCACGTCCTTCCTTCCAGTGAAAGGTCAAGGTTTCAGAGCCAGAGCGCCAGGCTCCATGTCAGGGGTTAAGCACAGGGTTTTAGGACAAACCTGCTTGTCTTTCCACATCCCTTGTTCTGCTTGGTTTTTGTGGGAAAACTCAGCAGGGTAAGGTGAGGCAATAAGACCCAAAGGTGCAGGGCCCGAGGTGACAGGTAAGGTTCAGACCTGTAGTGGATTCTGGTGGCAAGGGGGTAGGGGAGGTCGTGTTTCCATGACTGCCCCCAGTTCAGGTTCATGCATTTTCCTAGACCCGTGGGAGCTTGAATCCTGGCTCCACCTCTTTCTGTGTGATCTGAGGTCCAGTCTCCCTCAGCCTAAGTCCTCATCTGTCATAGGGACCCTGTCCCCCACGTGTGCACGCAGGTAGGGCCACGTTCCCTGGAGCTTGTGCTTGTGTGGTCTGTCATCCTCTGAGAAAGGAAGAGTCTGAGGTGAAAGTTTTATGGACACCATTGTACGTTACTTAAAGAAGTGGTGTTTAGTGTGTATTTATCTTAAAATGTCCAGACCATTATATCGACTGTAATCTGAAATAGAGAATTAGAAGTAGGACAAATCATTTGGATTCTGATGTGAAAACAATAACAAACACTGAAACTTAAGAGGACAGCTGTGAGACTCTGACTCCCCTCAAACTGTAGCAGAGTTGCAGATACTTAATTCAGGAGCTGTCCAGCCCCTCTGGTCATGTGCCGCAGGGAGGATGTCTCTGGGTTTCAGCTCTGTGTTCCAGTCTGGAGAGTGGAGGAGAGCTGTACCTCCATCTCCAGCAGCATTGTACATGATGGCCTCTAGTTCTAGGTCCACAAGGAGGTGGAAGGTAGTTCAGAAGACCTGGGGAGGAAGACTGACTCACCTGCAAAAACTTGTACTCCAGTGTTGATAGCCGCTTTACTTGTAACAGCCGCAAACTGAAGTCCATCCAAACACCCCCTAAGGAGAATGGATACACAAAGTGTCATATTTCCATACTCAGAAAGCAAATAAAGAGGAATTAACTATTGATACAGCACCTTAGATGAACCTCAAAGAAATTACACTGACTGCAAAAAGCCAGTCTCAAAAGGATTCCTGCTGCAAGCTTCTTAATTATGAAATATTTGTGAACTAACATTATGATCAAGATGGAGAACAGATTCGTGTTGGCCAGGCATTCGTGATGCAGGGAGGACGGGTGCAGCTCTTAGGAGGTAACCGGGCACCTGTGGCGGTGGACGGTGAGCGTCCTGGTTCTGGTTATGCAGCCCTGCTCTCCCTGAGTGACATCTCACAGGGACACACGTGCACACAGCACATGTCTGACTCAGCCCTGTCGGTCATGCCAGCGCCTGTGCCTTGGTTTCAGGAAGGGGTGAATGGCCCTCCCTGTACATTTCTTTGGACTCCTAGGAATCTATGTTTATCTCAAAATAAAAGTTAACAAAAAGTAACAAAAATCCACTATGGGAGGGTCAGACCTGAGCTTGGCTACACCCTCTGGATGCAGAGGTGAGAAAGAGCAGCCCTGTGCGCAGCTGCCTGCACCTGGCAGGGTGGCCTCTGCCGGGAAGCCTGGGTGGAGACCAGCCCGCCCCCTCGTGTTGGTGTGTGGCGACCTCGCCAGCCACCTGCTCTTGTGCAATCATGCTGAAGTTAAAGGGAAACCAGAGAAATGCTGTGGGAAACCTCCCCTCCCCAACAAAAGGATATTGACTTTCATAAAAGTAATGACACTGTATGGAGTTAAATTCATACACAGGTGTGATGGTTAGAATTGTTGGGGCAGCCGTGGTACTGTGCTGAAGCCCCGTGCGTGCTACCTCATTTAGTTTAATCCTTGTGGGTCAGTGCTATTTACCAGTCTTGTGACTTAGGGTGCTTGGTCCAGACTAGATACAAAATGTGCCTGTTTCCTACCTGGGGGGGTGTTTGAGCTGCAGTTTCGTAGTGAATTAGAAATAACCCAGGTGACTGAAAATGTTTCTAATCCTGTTTTATTTTGCAGATTTTGACTTCAGTGTTCCAGGATCCATGAAGCTTCATAATCTTATTTCTAAACTGAAAAAGTGGATCAAAATCCTGGAGGCTAAAACCAAGCAACTTCCAAAATTTTTCCTCATAGAAGAAAAGTGCCGGTTTTTGAGCAATTTCTCCGCACAGACAGCTGAGGTGGAAATTCCTGGGGAATTTCTGATGCCAAAACCGACACATTACTACATCAAGATTGCTCGGTGAGTGAGTCTGACCTGGCCGGGGGTCACCGACAGCTGCCCCGGGCAGAGCCCTGGGAAGACCCTCCAGCCGTCCAGACTGTTCTTACTTCCCTCCCTTCCGCTGTCCATCCTGAAGCAGAAGGACGCGGCACTGCTCTAGGGTTTGAGCCGTTAGACACCTTTACAGAGTCTGGTCTCATTTGATCAAGCGTGTGTTTGCTCTCAAAAGAACCCGTTCCGAATCCCCACAGAACCTGACAGAGTATGAAGTTTCCCCGTCTTCTGTCCTTAAAGCACAGTATGCAAAACAGAATCAGACCGTGGTGAAATGTATTGGAGCGAAGCGAGTTGCCTCTCATTTAAAACGTGAGATGAGCTGTGAAGAGGCAGCCCTCACCCGTCAGGTGTTTGCTCCACATGTGCCCGTGTCCCGCCCGCCGTGGGCACCGAGGCGGGGCCGCCCCGGGCTGCTGGGGTCCTGGCGTCCTCCGGGCCGCTCACAGCCCGTCTCTGGCTGCTGAGGCTGGACCCCCGGCGCGATCGTTTGAAACCCAGCTTCGCCTCCTCTTCCTCGTCTTGTTTTCCCTCCAGTGCCTTGTCACGCGACCTGCACCTTGTCACGTGACGTGCAGTGTAAATAACTGTCACGCCATCTGTTTTCCACGACGGTTCTGACGCCGCCCTGTAAAGCTCCGTTTTCCCCGCTAAGGAAAGGGTTGGGAATGGGGACCCGGGGCACTGGTGTGTCTGATCGTCCACTCCTTCCGGCAGGTTTATGCCCCGTGTGGAGATCGTGCAGAAGCACAACACGGCGGCCAGGAGGCTGTACATCCGCGGGCACAACGGCAAGATCTACCCATACCTGGTGATGAACGACGCCTGCCTGACGGAGTCGCGGCGGGAGGAGCGCGTGCTGCAGCTGCTCCGCCTGCTCAACCCCTGCCTGGAAAAGAGGAAGGAGACCACCAAGAGGCACTTATTTTTCACAGGTACCAGCGCTGCCCTGGGGCTACACGGCGGCCTGTGCCGTCCCTGTCAGCCTCTGCGAACCCCTGGGAGGCCTGGGGCTGAGGACAGGTCCTGCTCCTGGAGGGAGGGAGCCCCCGGGCCTGAGGCTGCTCCCTGCAGGACAGGCGCCCTGACACGCGTTTGTCTGGAGAAGCAGGTGCACGCAGCTGGTGCTGGCTGCGCAGAGGGCGTTGGGGGTGTGCTCACAGCACACGGCAGTTTTTACATGCAGTCCCTGCTCTGCCGTGGGGCACAGGCTGCAGTGTGTGGGCACCGCCTGAGGTGCTGCTTGGGAGTTGAGGAGCCTCGGAAAGTGAGGTCTCCCCAGAACCAAGTTGTCACGGGTGAATCGTGTCTGTAGACGGCATAGATGAGCTGCCTGTAACCCCACCCAGAGGGGGAGCCAGTGTTGCATTTGAGCATTCATCTGCACGTTTAGGAGCCCACTGGTCCTGTGTGGAACAGTCCTCTGCTGGCTAAGGTGTGTCCAACCTGTTCTCACCTAAAATCTCTTACGTTCAGTGTTCCCAGAATAAGTAGTAGATTAAAAAACCAGGTCTCTAGAAAGCTGTGTGCGTTTTAACGTGTATGTAACATGATCTACGGTGTTGGTTCCAGTCATGCTAATCGGTGGTTCTTTGCTGCTTCCAAAGAAGCAGGCTCCTGGTGAGCTCCAAATAGTGGTCCATGTACGTCCCCTGGAGTCCTTTTGGAACTTCTCTACAGGTTGAAGCTGTGGCAGCAGGCCAGTAGCTGTGCTTTAGGTGACTTTAGGCCGAGTTAATGCTCGATTAGAAGTCAGGGGCATTGTGCATGCGCCAGGCCCCTGCGCAGGCCGGGCAGACGCAGGCTCGGAGCCGCCATGCCGCCAGCTCAGGACACTGGGCAGTCTCCTTGTTCCTGTTGTGAGGTTCCCTAGTAAGGCCTTTCTGTTCATCTGTGCCTTAAACGCGGGTGACAGGCGGCTCGGGCTCTGGCCCCGATAGACGGAGCTTCAGGCTGTGGGACCCGGCTCTTCCTCTTCGCCCGCACTCTGCCCCAGCGCTGGCCTGTGGGCCCCGCGCTCATCTGCCCGTCTCTCCCCTCTCTCCTCAGTCCCACGCGTGGTGGCTGTGTCCCCGCAGATGCGCCTGGTGGAGGACAACCCGTCCTCACTCTCGCTGGTGGAGATCTACAAGCAGCGCTGCGCCAAGAAGGGTATCGAGCACGACAACCCCATCTCCCGCTACTACGACCGCCTGGCCACCGTGCAGGCGCGCGGGACGCAGGCCAGCCACCAGGTGAAGGCGGGCAGGGGCAGCCGCCTGTGGCCTCAGGTGTGGGTGCTCCCGGGAGCAGTCCTTCCGTGACACCCGTGGAGGGGTAGCCGGGCAAGGGGTCTTGTTGGACTTCTGAGGTGGCTGTGGGCCTTGGTGAAGTGGCATTTGCTGCAGACCGATTGTTGTAACAGGACAAAGAGGTGTGCTTTCAACCTTGCAGAGGCTCACAGGCCTTTACCTGCACTTGCAAAGAAGCCCAGAAGCTAGAATTTTTTTCTTTTTAATATTTATTTATTTATTTATTTTGGCTGTGCCGGGTCTTCGTTGCAGCACGTGGGATCTAGTTCCCTGACCAGGGATCGGACCCAGGCATTGGGAGAGTGGAGTCTTAACCACTGGACCACCAGGGAAGTCCCTAGGATTTGAAAAGGAACTTCATGGCAAGTTCATTTGGTCAACAAACTGGGTCTAGGTGGTGTGAGGCTGTCTCCCCACTAAGTGTTCACATTTGTCCAGTTTGTGGCGGGGCCTTAAGGTAGCACAGAGTCTCTGTGCCGTGCGCACTTTCTAAATACAGAAAGTGGGGAAGCCTGAAACAGGTCCGGCCAGCTGTTTTTATTGCCTGGGTGGGAACGCAGTGCCCCCCACTGGAGTCCTGGCTGGCTCTCGGCTGTATCGTCAGGTCCCTCTCCACCTGCAGGTTCCTGCCCTTGGGTATCAGGGCTAGGGCAGGCCCTGGATGAGAAGGTTTTGTCCAGAACTGTCTGCGTCACCCAGAGGCAGCTCTTTGGGTGTGTTCTCCTCGTGCCTCCATGGTCCTTCCTGTGCTTCCTGAGAGGGCCTCACAGTTTCTAGGAGAGACACCCCAGAGCTGGAAGCCATGACTTGCCTCTGTTCTTCCAGGGACTGGTCTCAGTTAGTCTGGGTCCTGGAGGACTTGGTTTAGGAGGCTGGAGCCCGCAGTGCTGGTTTCACCCAGCGTGGCAGTGTTCAGGGCGCAGGGCCTGGTGTAAGCCTCCACCCCCGTGCCTGCAGAGCAGGTGGGATTCCTCTGTTCTGATTGGCCTCTGAGGTCCCTGGGCAATTTTGAGGTGTTTGTGGGAGATGAACGGATTGCAGTTTTAAGGCCATGTGTACTTGTAGACAGTGTGGAAGCCAGCGACCCCATCTGCAAATCCCCGGCTACGTCAGGATTCCAGCCGTGACTGGTCCGGCGCAGAAACACCGCTAGGGTCCTGCTGGGCCGGCTGCGGATGCTGACGGTGCCGGTGGCCCCAGCCCGTTGCCTCTGCTTGGTCTTTGTGCCCTAGCTGGCGTTGCTGTTAACGCTGCTCCTTCATCCTTTGTGTTTTCTTACTAACGCCTTCATTGGGAGATTATTCAACATGCCATGAAATTTCCCCTTTAAAACGTACGATGCAGTGTTTTCAGTATTCAGACTTGTGCAGTCATCACCACTATCTTTAAAACACTTCATCCCCTGCAAAAAAACTTCATGCCCGTTACTAGTCACTCCCTGTTCCTCCCGCCCCGACCCCTGGCCACCACAGATCTTTGTGTCTCTGTGAATTTGCTTATTCTGGACGCATCCTGTGCGTGGAATCATACATCACGTGGTCTTCGGTGTCTGGCTGCTTGCACCGAGCATGTTCTCAAGGTGGTCCGTTCGGTAGCACGTGTCAGTAGTTCCTTTTTATTGTTGATTATTGCCTTGTGTGAATATAACACAATTAATTTATCCGTTTGTTAGTTGATGGTCTTTAACTTGTCTGTACTTTCTGGCTGTTAGGATGAAGCTGCTGTGAACATTTGTGAACCTGTTTCTGTGTGGGCCTGTGTTTTCGCTTCTCTTGGATATATACCTGGGGTAGAATTGCTGGGTTATATGGTAACGCTTACGTTTAACATTTTGATGACCTGGCAAACTGTTTTCCAAAGCGACCGCAGTGTGTGAGGGTTCTGATTTCTCCATAGCCTTGCCTCCGTTTAGTACTGTCTGTCTTTTTGTTTATAGCCATCCTAGTGGGTGTGAAGTGCTAGCTCATTTTGGTTGATAACCAGTGATAGAGTATTTTTTCATTTGTTAATTGGCTGTTTACATATTTTTTTGGAGAAAAGGCTGTTCAGGTCCTTTGCCCATTTAAACTGGGTGATTTGTCTTTTTATTGTTGATTCTAAGGATTCTTTATATGTTCTGGATGTAAGTGACGATATAGGTGACTTCACTTTCTTTACTGTGTGTTGGCCATGTTGTCCTGCTTCTTTGCATTTCTCGTAATTTTCTGTTGGAAACTGGGTGTTTTGGGTAATATAATATGGCAACTCTGAAAATCAGATCCTTCCCCCCAAGGTTTGTTGTTGCTGTTAGCTTGTTTTGGTGACTTTCCCGGGCTAAGCTGGAGCCATTGAGGAATCTCTAGAACCAAGCTCATCCCCTTTCCCCGAGGACCTGACACTCCTCACCCAAGTGCAGCCACTGAGATCTCTGCTCGGTTAGCCCGGCCGCCAGCCAGAGATTCACAGAGATTTGCTTACAGGCCTTAAACCAATAAGTCTTCCTCCTTTTTTGAGGACCTGTGCGCACGTGTGTATGGGGGTAGCTCACCTCTGTGCCGTAGCCTTTGCTACCTACTTGTGCAGAGTCTCACCTTCAACCAGGAATGAGAGCGTGGGGCCTTCAGAGGTTTCTCGTGAGCACGAGGCCGGCCTGCAGGATTCCCAGGAATGTGGTGGAACTTCTCAAAGCCCCCTCGCCGTCTCCTTCCCCAGCTCATCTCTGGTCTGGCCACCCTATTCTGTGCTCTGAGTTCAGAGAAGCCCAGTGAACGGGGGGTTTTTCCGGTCGCTGCCAACAGGTCACCAGTGACAGTCCTTTAGGGAGGAGGCCTCTCTGGGGTCTCCACACCCATTCCACCCACTCCAGTGGCTGTCAGGCTGCTCTTCTTTACAGCTGCCAAGGACACAAGGCTGTTGGTTTTCAGGGCCACCATGGAGCTGGGAGGAGGGGGCGAGAATAGGACAGTTAAACTGCCATGAAGCTCACTGTTCTCACCAAGATGCAGCCTTCTTTTTCTTGAATAAAAATTGCTCAGGTGGTTGCAGGCCTTTGATTTCCAGAGTTCCGGAGAAGTTTGTTTTGATGATTTTTGCCAGTGTTCTTATTGCTTTTTTGGAGCAGCAGGGTTTGGAGGTGTCTCAGAAGTACTTCCTTCCATTTTGCTGGTGAAATGGACAAACAGTGCGTGCCTGGCAGCCTGCTTGGCTCTTGGTTGTTCACGGCCTGCATTCTAGCGCTTGTTCGCAGCTCAGGGGGACGACCTAGCTCAGATGAGACCTGTGTCCCTTTACCAGTTGGTCTAACAGGAGCTAAATTAACTCAGTAAGCTCTCTTTATTGAGACCGTCTCTAAATACTTGATGTTTGAAATAGTCTTGTGAATCTTCTAGTCCAGAACTCAGTTTAAAATGTAGTGTAACATGTAATCTAATGTTACACCAGCTGCTTCATTTACAGAGCTTTGGTCTTTAATAGTCTTGGTTGTGAAACACCCAACGATCCCTCTGATCTTTCTGTCCGTCAGCCTGGTATGTTCTGTAGCTGGCGAGCTGTAGCGTTCAGATACTCACCTAATTCTTGGTCAGGTCGGCACTCACCACGCAGCTGAGGCTTTTGTTCGCAGGCTCCGTTGTTGCTTCGGCCGCAAGACTTGGAGCCTTGGAGGGACGTTGGGCGAAGCTCTGCCCCCTCGTGATTCGTCACGTGACACTGCGTGTGCATCTGTCAGCAGCAGCCCCTCTGGGGTGCTACGCAAGACAGAAATCACAGCGCGAGGGCTTTCCTTCTGAAGGAAAGAAATAAGTGAGTGTGATGAAGAGTCACGGAGCGATGTCATTTCAGGTCCTTCGAGACATCCTCAAGGAAGTCCAGAGCAACATGGTCCCGCGCAGCATGCTGAAGGAGTGGGCCCTGCACACCTTCCCCAACGCCACCGACTATTGGACCTTCCGGAAGATGTTCACCATCCAGCTCGCGCTCATTGGCTTTGCGGAGTTTGTCCTGCACCTCAACAGACTCAACCCCGAGATGCTGCAGATCGCGCAGGTAATGCACGTGAGCAGCGGGGCCTGCTGTGGAAGCCACGTCCCGCTGGTCACGTGCCTAAAGCGTCTCCTCCTGGGCTTCAGGACACCGGCAAACTGAACGTGGCCTACTTCCGATTTGATATAAACGATGCAACCGGAGACTTAGATGCCAACCGCCCTGTCCCTTTCCGCCTCACACCCAACATTTCCGAGTTTCTGACCACCATTGGCGTCTCCGGCCCGTTGACCGCGTCCATGATCGCCGTCGCCCGGTGCTTCGCCCAGCCCAACTTCAAGGTGGGTCAGGGTGGTCTCGTGAGGAGCCCAGGCGGGGTAACGCGGCACATGGTGGGCTCACAGGAGCCGCTGGTCTTCTGACAGGGAAGAAGGAGGGAAGAGCCATCGCTGCTGCGCAGTGCCTTCTCTCAGGAAAAGGGGTTTACAATGTTCTCAGTCCACGAGTGGTTACAAAGAGCAGTCTAGACGCCTCCACTGGATAACTTGCCCCAGCTGTTACCTGTGGGTCAGTTTTGTTTGCTCCGTTTTATAGCTACCTTCAGTTTCTCGTTTTGCAAACTTTTCTGTTGTAAGAGGGCAGGCGTGTCCATGCCGGATGGCGCCTGTCTTACTGGGGCTGCAGTGATGGGCCCGAAACAGACGTGACACGCGATGCACCTCGTGAACCCCTGTGAGACAAGATGTGGCAGAATGCCCGTGGCCACCCCAGGGGTGTGACAGCTCTGCGCCCAGCACTGTGCTCAGGGAGGACAGACGGGGATTCACATTTGACCCAGGTTCATTCTGACCCTGAGCCTGTCTCTCCGCAGCTGAGGACTGAACACAGTTTACTTTTTTTTTTCTTTTAACTTCTGAGACCTGCTGTTCTGTTTGTTTTCCCAGATAAGCACATTGTACCTAGAGAAGGCTTCAGACACCAGTTGCTTTCCCAAAACATTTGTGTAGAACAGGCTTTAGAGTATCGGGTAACCTCGTCACTGTGAACAAGGACTCTGTGCTCTTTTTAATGGTGGGCTGCACGTGCGCACCCAGGCGGGGCGCTGCTCTGGGTGGGCTAGTGATGAGCCGTTGTGAACGTGAGTGAGAACAAAGGCCTGCGGGGACAGCAGGGCACTTTTGTCCACGTTGGCTGAAGGCTTGAAATACGAAGTTCTCGTTTACAATAGCCGTGTTACACTTCTGGAAGCAATCAGGGTAATCCTTAGAGTGGCGTTTCATTGAAAACTTTAAAAAGAATGAAGAAGCCTCTTGTATTTTAAAGACCTGTTATGACTTGGAAGGACACCGGGCATTACTCTGCACAGCCTGAGTTGATGTGGACGGGAGGGGACTGGGCCTTCTCCAAACTCTGGGCCCAGATGCAGTGACAGCCTTTACGTTAGGCTAATATAGAGACCAGGCTATGTGGGGATCTCCTCTAAAAACACATTCCGTTGAGGCCAAGTAACAGAATAAAACCCTCAGTGTGTCAGTCACAGTTACTTTTAAACAACCCTGGTGCCTCATGAAGGTCCCGTGTCCTTTGAGGGTGACAGTGGGCTGTGGTCGGATGTCCTGGTTCAGGAGGACGTGCACACGATCTGTCCGTCATGGACACACCGTCTTGTCTTGGTGATCATAGCGCTGCCTCTGGGTCCCGGCCCTTCTCCTCCATTCCCCCTCCCTGGGGCGGTCCTCGCCTTCCTGACGCAGGCACCCCCTCCCCCTCCCTCATTCTTCAGCCTGGGATCCCTGCGGGAGTCGTCACATGTGTCTGCCTGCGGCCGCCCCACCAGAGTGGCTGTGCGCCTGGCCTGGGTGCTGAGGCTGACCGGCCCCGAAGGCCTCTGTGGCTGAGCCTCTCGCTGGGAAGCTGCCCTCTGGGCCGTTGTTGGTTTAACCCAGGCCATGCTGTTCTCTCCCCGCCCAGGTGGACGGCATCCTGAAAACCGTGCTTCGGGACGAGATCATCGCTTGGCACAAAAAGACGCAGGAGGACACGTCGTCCCCTCTGTCGGCCGCTGGGCAGCCTGAGAACATGGACAGCCAGCAGCTGGTCTCCCTGGTGCAGAAGGCCGTCACGGCCATCATGACCCGGCTGCACAACCTCGCCCAGTTCGAGGGCGGGGAGAGCAAAGTGAACACCCTGGTGGCCGCTGCCAACAGCCTGGACAACCTGTGCCGCATGGACCCCGCCTGGCACCCCTGGCTGTGAGCGCAGCCGCGGTCGTGCCCTGTTGGTGGGGGTTGCTGAGCGTCAGGAAGGTGAGGCGATTGGAGGTGGGTGCGGAGACTCACCCGCAGCTTCCAGAGTAACCTCTGAAGAAGCCAGGGTTCCCTGCTGTGGAGCTTCTCTGTGAATTCTTTTTTATTGAGCTCCTGCTTCTGTGTGAATGTACAGATTCAACTCTAGAGAATACTCCTGCATCATCGTTTTTAACTTTCAGAAGTTACACCTCCCAGGAGCTTCGTGCTTTTGTACAGAACTTTGTAACAAGTGTACAGAAAACCTGCTTTGTTAGAGAAACAGGAAATTATGAACAAACTGTGCTGGATTCTCTGAGCACGAACTCTTACACGCTGTACGCAACCAGCCTCGGAGCCTCGCCCAGCGGCTGCCTGGATGGACCAGGCCCGGCGGCCGCGGCCTCCCCTCCCACTGCGATCCGAGTCGGCCTCCTCCGGGGAAACAGAACTGGAGAGCCAGCTCTTTGGATGTCTTCCAGACATTTGCTATCACTGTACCTGGGGGAAAAAACACTTTTTCCTTCTTAATTTAAAAAGAAGCAACGAAGGTTTGTTCGTTAATTCCAGTCTGTTATGTTCACACTTTTATAAGTATGAGCCTTGAGAACGTTCTGTCTAAATTTGTACAGTGTGATTTTTTTAGAATAAATATTTTATAAAAGCATGTGTTGTTTCTGCAAGGTGTTCCCCCTGCCCCTCAGGGCCCCCGCTCAGCCCCAGCACGGCTCCGCGGTGACGGTCACGCACGCCCGGCAGGGTCTCGGCTGGGACTCGGCGTGTTCTGTGATGCTGACCACAAGTGCTGGTCCTGACGGGTGGCAAGCTTTGTTCATGTGTTTCAGGGCTGCGCCGTGTAACCCATGTGCGGAGGGGAGACGCCTGGAGGCCTCAGGCCAGAGCTGCGTCCCCGGCGGCGCTGTTCCAGGTGCCTGGAGCCCCACTCCTCGCCGTCCGCCCCACCAGCTTCATCCCGTCCGCCGGCACCTCAGGTACGGAGTGAACCAAGCAGCAGAGCCCTGCCCTGGAGGACACAGGAGGGACGGTTCCCCAGCGCAGGCCGTACTGTCGGCAGGATGAGAGACTGAGGCAGGACAGGGGGAAGGAGGTGTGACTTTAAAATTAGGATTCTGAATTCCCTTTGGGAAGTGTCACGTCTGCTGTGAGGAGGACAGCCTCCACACAGTCCGGGGGCCGGGGCCCTCTGGCACGGGGTGAAGCCGGAGCTGAATTCAGCCAGACCTCATCCCAGGTCCAGTCCAAGGGGCATAAACCAATGTGCTGGCAGCAGCACAAGCTGAGACTGGGGGTGCTGGGCTGGGCCCGCGGTGCCAGCTCATTTGGAGTGGGTGGAGCTGGCGGCTGCGACTTGAGGGCACCGGGCTGGTCTCCAGTCCTGGGAAGGAGGCGGGCCCACAGCCCCAAGGTGGCGGCCCCTCCACGGCACAGAGAGGGATTCCAGCTTGGCGAGCAGCTCCTCCATGGTCCAGGGTCCCAGCCAGTCACGGAGAAACGGACTGAACCTCGTCCAGCTTGACTCCAACCCCCCGAGGCTGCACCATGGAGCGCGGATGGGGGCCCAGGGGCCGGCTTTTGTCCATCTGACTGGACTCTCCCGTTCTTTCTTTGGAGCTAATCATGAGTTGTTCTTACAAATACTTGGCTGTTTTTGTGAGAAAGCATCCTGGATTCCAGAATGAGAGGAGCCTGTATCTAAAGTGACAGGTGTCATCGTGCAGCCATCAGGCGGGACTGGGAAGACACCCGTCTGTCTCTGACCGTCCTCACTGTGCAACAGGATCTTGCGAGCCGGGGTCAGGACTCATTTGAAACAAGCCATTGGCTTGCCTTTGTGCTCTGGGAGAGTTGGCGTGGCACCTGGTGGTTGCGGAGACCTGTGGGTGGCGTTTGGGTGAAGGGAACGTTTGGTTCTCAACCTGGGTAGTTGGAGTCCAGAGTCGGTGTCCTGGTGAGAAGGGCCCAGGTTCCGTGGCAGCCTTGCCCACACCGTGTCCCAGGCACTGACCCCGGTTGCTAGGGAAACCAGCCTCTGAAGAGCCAGGGCAGGAGAGGGTTCCCCAGTGGAGACCCAGCATCTCCCAAGCGCCGTCTGTACATCTTGGAGCCGGAAATCCTGAGCCAGTGGTTCAGTGACCAGGAGCCTCTACTTTCTCCCCCACACGTGGCGTTGCTGGGACCTGGGTCCCCAGGAGCCGAGGAAGATCAGAGAAAGAGCTCGTGTGTGGGGGACCACACATGGTACCTGCCCCCGGTTCTCCAATCACTGTTTCAAAGTAAGTACGATTACTAGACTTTATTTTTACTTTGAAAGATATATATGAGAATTTACTGTTTTAACCGTTTGTATGTGTACAGTGCAGTGGCATTGAGTACATTCACATCGTTGTGCAACTGTCACCACCGTCCCTCTCCAGAACTCTTTCCATCTTCCCACACAGAACTGTTCCCATTATACACGGACTTCCCATGCTCCTCCCCGCAGCCGCAGGCAAACACCTTCCGCTTTCTGTCTCCGGGAATCTGACTACCCTGGGAATCTTATACAAGTAGAATCATATCGTGTGTGTTCTCTTGTGACTGGCTGATTGCACTTGGCATAATGTAGCATGTGACAGAATTTCCTTCCTTTTTAGGGCTGACTAGTGTTGCATTGCATATATGCACCACATTTTACCCATGTGTCCATTGATGGGCACTTGTATTGCTTTTGATTTCATCTGTTGTGAATAATGCTGGTATGAACATGGGTGTTTTTTCGGGAGTCAAAATACCTGGTTCAACTCCCAATTTTCAGTTCTTTGGGGAACATACACAGAAGTAGAATTGCTGGATTATAATATGGTAGGTCTATTTTCAACTTTTTGAAGACCCTCCATACAGTTTTCCGCAGGGACTGAACCATTTTGTACCCCCACCAGCTGTGCACGAGGATTTCTCCACATCCTTGCCGGCACTTGTTTCCTGACAAAAACAGTTGTCTTTTGCTAAGAACCGTCCTAATGGGTATGAAGTGAAATGTCTCATTACGGGTTTGGTTTGCATTTTCATTCGTGATGCTGAGCGTCTTTTCGTGGGCTTGTTGATCATTTGCATATCTTCTTTGGAGAAACGTCTACGCAAATCTGTTGCTCGTTTTTTTAAAGTTGTAGGTGTCTTTGTATATACTGGATGTTAAGCCTTTATCAGGTATGTGATTTACAGATATTTTCTCCCACTCTTTGGGTTGCCTTTTCATTCTGTTGATGATGTCCTTTCTTGCACAAGTTTTAAATTTTGATTTAGTCCAATTTATCTAGTTTTTTGTTTCCTATGCTTTTTGGTTTCATATCCAAGGAATCATTGCCAAAGCCAAAGTCATGAAGCTTTTCCCCAATGTTTCTTCCAAGAGGTTTGTAATTTTAGTTTTTACATTTAGGTCTTTGATCCATTTTGAGTTAATTTTGATACATGGTGTGAGGTAGGGGTTCAACTTCATTTGTTTTGCATGTGGGTGTACAATTTTCCAAGCAATGTTTGTTGAAAGACTGTCCTTTCCCATTGAATAATCTTGGCACCCTTATCATTTGGCCGTATATGAGGGGGTTTACTTCTGGGTCCTCTGTTCTCTTCCATTGGTCTATATGTCTGACTTTTTGACAATATCATACCAAGCTTATTAGTGTAGCTTTGTAGTAAGTTGTGAAATCAGGAAGTGTGAGACCTCCAACATTGTTCTTCTTCAAGATTGTCCTGGCTCACTGGGGGGTCCCTGTGACTCCAAGATTTTTAGGGTGGATTTTTCTATTTCTGCAAAAGCATTGTTGGGATTTTTATACCAGTTGTACCGAATCTATCGATCATTTTGGGTAGTAATGATGTCTTAACCTTATTAAGTCTTCTTACTCATGTCTTCCCATTTATTTGTGTCTCCTTTCTTTCACTTTATAGTTTTATAGTTTTCAGTGCACACGTCTTTAATTTCCTTGGTTAAGTTTATTCCTGTCTTATTTTTTTTTGATGCTACTATAAATGGAATTGTTTTCTTAATTTCATTTTCAGATTGTTCATTGTTAGCATTATAGAAACAAGTGGTTTTTGTTTGTTGATTTTGTATCTTGCAACTTTGCTAAATTCATTTTTTAGTGTTAGCAGTTTTTTGGGTGGTTTTCATCAGGAAGAAAGCCATTTATTTTAAAATAGTGTTGGCAGAAGTTTTCTTTGGAAGAAAACCATTTTAGTTGTTGAACAAACATGGTAAAAAGTTTGAAAAGATAGGGTTCAGTCTAGTTTCTTGAAGGAACAATAAGAGCTCTCTGAAACACTTCACTTTAAAATAAAAGATGTGAGTTGGGTCTTGAGGAAAAGGTGGGACTCAAGAAACAGAAGAAAAGGGAGGAAGAGAACCAGGAGACAGTCTGCATGGGTGGTGGGTACTTCAGGAGGGACCAAAGAGTATTTTGATGGGCATCTGGGCCACCTCTGGCTAATGAACCAGCTCACTGGGATGGAGAGGAGGAGAGGGTCAAAACCAGATTATGAGCCCCTGTGAGCTGGTGCTGAAATTTTCACCCATCGGTAGAAAGATCAATGCACCAAAGTGAGGTCATCATAAAGTACAACCAAACAGTAGTCTTCTGTTGTGAAAAGTTTTGATGTTAAATATCCTTTTAAATGAAATGTTGGTGATATAGATGATTTTTATCTGGTCAGTATATTTCACTGGTCTATAAAACAGAAAAGTTTGGGAAGTATTGGTCTAAACATCTCAAGGCTATATGAGATTCCTTATCATTAAAATAGTATATGGTGTTTTTCATCTGTAGCTTATATTTAATTCCAAAATCTAATGAAGAGTCCAAAAAAAAAATGTGGGCCTATATCATGTACATGTATAGATGGAAAATCTTAAGTAAAATAACACCAAATATAATTCAGGACTATTTTTACTCCTGTGCCTCATAAGAGTAAATAGATACAATATTTGTGTGTGACACAACCTAGTTATGATACATTATTCTCTTTATGTTTTTATATAACATATTCTTTTTAGTGAATTATCTAGTTACTGTATTCATCTTGAACCCCTACCTCAGTCTACCTTCAAATACTCTACCACTTTACCTATAATGTAAGAATCTTACAACTGTAAACTTCCATTTCTCCCCTCCCATTCTTCGTGCTATTAATGTTATGTTTTATTTCTATAATATGACATTAACTCCACGATACATTATTATCACTTTTGCACTTAACAGGAGTGGTGTTGTTCCTTTGTCATGGGGATGATTGGATAAAAATGCCTAAAAAGGCTCTTTAGGAGTGTCATCTATATTTGTGTGGGGTTTGTTTTGTGTTTTGTTTTTGTGCATTCCTTGTAGAGCACATCCAGTGGCAACAAATTGCTCCAGCTTTTGTTTATCTGGAAATGTCCTAATTTCTTCCTTATCTTGAAGGATAGTTTTGCCAGAGACAGAAAACTTGTTGACAGTTTTTTCTTTGAGCACTTTTAACATAGCATCCCACTGCCTTCCTGTCTTCAAGGTTTCTGCTGGGAAATCTGCTGATAACCTTATTGAGGATCCCTTGTACAGGATGAGTCATTGTACGTGATGTTCTCTTTCAGCAGCTTTATTATAATGTGTGTCATTGTGGGTCTCTTTGGGTTTATTCTGTGTACAGTCCCTGAGCCTCTTGGATTTACAGATCCACGTCTTTACTCAAGTTTGGGAAGTTTTCATCTATTACCCTTCAAATAATCTTTGTCCTTTTCTGTGTCTCTTCTTCTGGGGCTCTCATTATTCATATTTTGGTCCACTTGATGGTGTCCATAAGTCCTTTAGCTTAGCTCTTCTTCTTTTCACTTTGTGCTCCTCTGATTCAGTGATTTCAAATGTCCTGGAGTTTGCTGATTCTTTTTTCTGCCTGTTCAAGTCTGCTGTTGAAACTGCTAGTGAATTTTTCAATTTACTTCCTGTATTTTTTCAGCTCCAGAATTTCTATTCGGTTTTTTTTTGTTGTTGCTCTTTAATCGTTGTTTTTTTTTTTAGTTTTTTTTTTTATAATAAATTTATTTATTTATTTATTGACTGCTTTGGGTCTTCATTGCTGCACACGGGCTTTCTCTAGTTGCTGCGAGCGGGGGCTACTCTTCATTGTGGTGCACAGGCTCCTCATTGCCGTGGCTTCTCTTGTTGTGGAGCACAGGCTCTAGGCATGTAGGCTTCAATAGTTGCGGCACATGGGCTCAGTAGTTGTGGCTCACGGGCTCTAGAGCACAGGCTCAATAGTTGTGGCATAAGGACTTAGTTGCTCCATGGCATGTGGCATCTCGAACCCGTGTCCCCTGCATTGGCAGGC
The DNA here is from genome assembly GCF_030028045.1 of Hippopotamus amphibius kiboko. NCBI lineage: Eukaryota > Metazoa > Chordata > Mammalia > Artiodactyla > Hippopotamidae > Hippopotamus > Hippopotamus amphibius. The sequence goes on along the minus strand of NC_080194.1, from coordinate 138,491,955 downwards.
GGATTCGTCACCACTGCACCCACCTAGGACGTCCTTTTTTAGTTTTTTAAAAAGTTATTATTTATTACTTATTTATTCGAAGTGTCGTTATACATGAAGTTTCAGGTGTACAATATAGTGATTCACAATAAGGTCTACTCCATTTATATTTATTATAAAATATTGGCTGTATTCCCCGTGTTGTATAATAAATTTATAGCTTATTTTATACAGAATATTTTGTACCCCTTGCCCTAGCCCCTGTGTTGCACCTCCCTGCTACTGTCTCCCTCACTGGTAACCCACTAGTTTTTCTCTGTATCTGTGAGTCTGTTCCTTTTTTTATCTTTACTAATTCCACATATAAGTTCTATCTTTTAAGTATTTGTCTTTCTCAGATATATTTCACTTAGAATAATACCTTCCAGGTCCATCCATGTTGTTGCAAGTTGCAAAAAACCTTTTTTATGGCTGAGTAGTATTTCAATATGTATATATAAATATATATTAATATATAAATACACAATAAGTATATACTATTTATATATAATTTTTACACGTATCACATCTTTATCCGTTTATCGGTTGACGGGCGCTTAGGCTGCTTCCACGTCCTGGCTACTGTAAACAGTGCTGCTGTGAACATAGGGGTGCATGTATCTTTTTGAATTAGTGTCTTTGCTTTTTTTCAGATATACACCCGGGAGTGGAATTGCTGTGTCGCGTGGTAGCTCTATTTTTAATTTGTTGAGAAACCTCCATACTGTTTTCCAAACTGTTGTCATCAGGTTTTCCTACAATTCTAACTTAAGTTTGCCCCTTTTCCATAGAAGACCCTTGCCAGAACACTGACTTCCTGTCTTGTGGGACTGTGAAAAGAAAAAGCTGGACTCTCATTTCCACACCAAATAACAGACGCCAAAAAATGTAAAGTCGTGAGTTTATTGCATATGTAACAAAATGAACCTGACCGCCGGGGTCCAGCCTGCTGTACAATCACTGTTTGTTTTGTGTTTCCAGCTGGTTCTATAACCACATTAAATAGAACTAGTATTTCTTTAAATACTTTTGATTTTGACATAAAACAGAACATTAGTGTACACCTTTCACAAAATAAATCAGCCATAAAAACAGTGGGAAGGATAACAAGGATAGCAGCAATACTTAAAAACAAGACATTACAAAATAAATTAAAAAATACATTATAAAGTGGTTGAGAAACAAAAATAAACAAATTTTAAAAATTCATACTATGTTTTGGGAAGGCTGCCGTGTGGCACACACCTGGCTGCAGGAGGGGCGGGGGCGTGTTCTCGGACAGCTCGGGTTGGAGGACCACCTGACCTGGGTCTGGACCACACGCAGGCAAGCCCTGCTCCTGTCACCCCGCGGCCCCTGCGTTCTTCCTAAAGCACTGGCAGAGCGGTGGTTTGCTACATCCCTGAGGGTCGGCTGATGACCGCTGGTGAGGCAAGCCTGAAAGTCGGGCCCTGAAGCGTCTAGGCAGGAGGCGAGGGGACCAGGTGGGTCACTGGGGTTCCCGAGGAGGGCGACAGATGGGGGCTCACACAGACCCAAAGGAGGATAACCCACGGCTCACCGTGCTGGTCTTTGGTGGGGGGGAGGGGGGGTGGGGGGATGGTCAAACCTCCCAATCCACTGTGGACAGTTATGGTTCTAGGGCAGTGCCCATTTGGCAAGAGTGACCTGGAGCTCTGGAAGGTCCTGCTCTGCCAGGCTCCGTTGACAACCCACACAGCTGGTGAGGTGCCCACGTCCCAGCAGGAAAGCAGAGACCCAGGCCTTGCAGGCAGGTAATGCGTGTCCCCAACAGCCCATGGAGGAGCCAGGATGTGACCCTCTGGATCTGGCTGCGGTGACACCTGACACGTGAGGGCAGCCTGGGGCTGGTGGGGCATCCCCCCGCCCCACCAGCTCTCTCCCCATCAGCAGAAGGCTAGTTCTGAAGAAGGCAGATGCCACCCTCCTGCTTTCAACAATTAGACCCTTGTTTCCTTTCTGATTTACTGCAGGTTTTGGCCGACACCACAGGAAAACCATGTGGGCCTTCCCCGCTCAGTCCCCAGGTGGACGTCCCCTCCTCCCGGTTTAGGTCCACATTACAGAGAGCTGTCTGGCGGGGGAGAGTGGGGGTCTGTCTGTCTCATTCATTTCCTCACTCCTCCAGAGGAAGACCCACGGGAGCCAGCTGCCAGGACGCCCAGAAAGCATCACGGTAAACGAGACACAGGAGAAGCCCGCCAGGCGAGGCAGGACTTTGGAAAGACTCAGCCCACCATCTGCCCTGGACATTCCTGAATAGGTTACACTCTCCTTTTGCAGCCAACGGCATCATTCCTCTTCTAGAACCTCAGCACGTTGCCCAGAAGCAGCGGCTTCCTCTCGCCCCTGGAACCCCCAGCCGGCAGTCGGCGGCCCGCCAAACGTCAGACCACTGGCTGCTTCCCGGTCAAGCAGAAGAACCACAGCAAGATGCAGAGGGTAACTACGCCTCCAAACCCAGGACTGTCCACAGGTATTAGTAACAAAAAGAACAGACAAGACGGTCGGCCAAAAAGCTCCTTCCAAACCCACCTCAGACCCACAGCTGGATCCCAGCACTAAACTCAGAAACTTCAACAACAAAACTTCAACAGTGAAATGTCTCGAATTACCCTGCACGTGCCTCCCAGACAAAAACAACCAAAAACCACACAGGAGAGTTTGTTGCCGCTGCTGTTCTTCTGCTGAAGTTTAGCTATCTAAATCACACCACTGTTAACATACTATTTGAACTTTTGTGCAAATTGGGAAATGGTGTTAGGAATCTAGGGTCGAGGCTTGCTCTGGCCTCGCTCGTCGTCTGGGCAAGTGGCTTGAGTCGCAGTCGTCAGTGTCACCGTCAGACGGGGAAATGGGCCGAACGGGTCAGGGTGGAGTCGCCCCTCTGCCGTCGGGTTCCCTACCACGACCGACTTTTTGTAAAACAGTAACTTGGGGGTGGATTTAGGTCATGGAGGTTATCCGTTCTCTCTCTCCCTGTCCAGCTAGTCTGCACCAAGCCAGCAGCTACAATGACAGAGTTTTGTTCTGTTAGTTTAGTTCTTAGCACTTTCCGCAAAATGCTTTGATATATCCAGGTGGCCCAGTCGATGCCCTTCCAGGTCCAGGTGGGGGCGGGAGGCACAGCAGGGCCTGGCTGCGTGGACCTGAGGCTGGTTTTGGTCTGCTCTTTTATAAGCTCTGTTATGTGGTGTTTTCACTGGAAAAATATTTCAAACTGGATAGATGATACTAAAGGGACTCTTAAAAGGAAAGATCATTTTTCTCTATGCAAAACAAAGTTTCCAGCCAGGAAACCCTGAAAAGAAATAAATACGTGGGCCTCCCGCACAAGCTGCCCTGATTCCCTCACCTTTCCAAAAAAGCTCAATTTTGATGCTGGCTTCCTGCTGTGGCAGGATTCCAATAAGCATATGTTATACGGTTACTGTTCAGTTAGAAATTAATCTGCTACTCAGAGCAGGCTGCTAGGATGTGAAATTTGGAATTTGAGCTGCTGAACTTGAAAACCTCAGGTCTGCATGAGGCAGAAGAGCTAGTACAGCTACCAGGGACGAGCCCTTAGGAAGCCCCATTCAGCTCTGTAACTGTGGGTCGAGACTCCTGTAAAGCCCACAGGGCAGTGAGCCTGTCCCCAGAAGTGTTACAACCGTAGCAGAATATCCTGTGTGACCGAAGCAGTGCTAAACCTGGCTGCGTTTTATTGGATGGGTGATGGAAGGGGTGGGGGTTCTGTCAGAAGGAGGAAAAAAATGAGTGGGAGCCACCAACCAAAGTCCCCCCGCCCCCCTCACTCCCCCAACGAAAAGCAGGGAGACGAGCCTTTCCCTCGGGTTTTCTAGGATTCCAGGGCCTCAGCTGGCTTCGCGGAGGCGCACAGAGAGCTGTTGCTTGGGGTCCAGTGGCCATGAGCTAGCATCTGCTCCCTGGGGTACGCGTCACTCCACAGCAAACCCACAGGTCTCCTCCACCGCCGTCAGCAGTTTCTCATAGAGCTTCTCGTACGACTCGTAGGGTGGAATGTCAATCCGGTTAAAGCTGGAACGGGACAGAAAGTTGAGAGGCTCACTGCTGGGGCAGCCTGGTCCAAGTCCTGCTCCCAGGACAGGGCCAGGCTGCAAGCTCACAGTGCGCACGTGGTGGGGGTGGGGGCAGGCAAAGAGGACGGGAAACCATGTCCTCTACATGGTTCTGGGGGTGGAGGAGAGTTTTCCGCTCTCCTCTGGTCCTTAGGCAAAGATTTTTCAATCAATCAACACACAGCAAAACAAATCTTAAGATCTTCCAAGTGAGTGTGTACTGGTTAGATTAGGACAAAGTTCTCAACTTTTGTTCGTTATTTTGGGGAGAAGTCATTTCTCAGACCAGGAACACATTTGCAGAGCACCGTGGTCAAACCACCACTAACAATTCACTGCCCATGTATCTAATCCTTTGTGACTTGATATGAGACCAAAATGGGGCCATCTGAAGTATTTCCTGCAAAAACAAACTATCTCAAAACTGATAAAACGTCAAATCCCTGATAGAGGATTAAACGACCCGGGTGAGCATTTCCTCAGGGAAGTTCATGCCCAAAAGACACCTTTTTAGAAGCTATTACAGTGGCCTCTTGAATTACTAGAGGTTAAGGGATTGAGGATGACTTCTGTCAAGAAGAAGTCAGGCTAAACAGTGTGGAGTCTTTTCTGGGGGCCTCAGCGTAGAGGACGTTCTTCACACCCGTTTTACTCCTGCACTAACTATGAGAGGACACGGCCTGCTGGGGCGGGAAGTGGCCCCGGGAGGTTGCGTCCTCTCTCACAGACATGGAAACCCAATTAGACGTCCTGACCGGCGAGGGAACCCACAGCCTCGGCTCCCAGCCAGGAACCTCCCGTCGCATGACCATGCATCCCAGAAGCGTTTGGAGCTGGTTCTCAGGAGCTATAGGTGGCTCTCAAACAATTCCCAAAGTGCATGTAAGTGCTTTGATTTCAAACCACAAAGGAAATAACTTACTACAGATATTATTTAACTGAAAACTGGGGGAGGAAGCATTTTTCAACACACAAGGTGCATCTGTCATAGGCAGAGTTCTGAGACGAGAGAGAGACCAATAACTCCTAGCTTAAAACTGCAGCGCTCCCTCCGGACAGTGCACGCGTGCGCACGTGGCTGGGGCTGGGGGCGTGGCGCCAACGTCAGTCACCTCTCAGGGCAAAACTGGGTTCACGAAAGAGCCTTGCGCTGACCCTCACATGTGGGCTGTCCCACTGCAGCGCTGAGTAAGAAGACAGCTTGCAAAGTCACACGTGGAGACGGCCCCCAGGGCGCGTGTCCTTACCAGGTGTGGGCCTTGGGCAGGTTGTCCGTGTTCGCGTCGATCAGGTGGATGGTGAAGAGCCGCGGCCCTGCGGCGCCTGTAGAGCCTTACGAGACAACATTCTAGTTAACACGCTTCAGAGGCAGAGCCCGGGCCCCCTGCCACCACCCCAAGGCCCCGGTGCCCCACAAGCCTCTGCCTGGTTCAGAATATGCCTGCAATGGCCATTAAGTGGCTACTGTCAGAGATTTTAGAAAATCACAGGGGCAGGCAGAGCAGAGACTGACCATCAGCCTGCTCCAAGGCGGGTACCTGAAAAGCAAAAATCCTTAAATCACTAATTTTTTTTTTAAACAGAACGTCTAGCAAACAGGCCCACTGTGGGCAGCAGACAGCAGCATCCCAAGAAAAGCAGGATCCGGAGTCGGGAAACCCCCCCAGGCAGAGGCCCAAATGCTGGGACAAGAGCCCCAGGGCGGGAAGTAACTTCTGTCCCTGCAGAAGGTCCTGAGACTGAGGACGAGGCTCCAGGGAACGTACATGTGAAATCTACCTACTCTATGAACATGCAAAGCCCCATTTACTACGTTTTAATATATTAATAGTCACCTTACTCCTGCTGGGTATCAGGGTTATCAAGTGACAAGACCCCAAACGTTTACACATCACAGAGCCCGGGAGAGGCCTTTGAGGACTTTCCTGGTTGGCTGCGCTCACCTTGAGCCCCTCCAGGGCCCTCCTGAGGCTCAGGAGCACCGGGCCCCCACCCCCACCCCCACCCCCCGCCCTTCTCCAGCCCCGGGTGAGCCAGGGACCCAGCCACAGCCGGAAGGGACGTGCAAGAGGATGGGCGGCTATCAGGCAGTCCCCGCCTATAGATGAGGAAACCGAGGGCCCGGGAGGACCCCTGGAGCTGCGACCCTTACGGCAGCAGTGCGCTCTCGGAGACTCAGGACTGCAGTCAGAGCTGCTGCTGGAAGAGTCAGAACTTAACCCATGGTGCATGGTGCACTTTTAAAACTGATTTCTTTCCCCAAAGCCCTGTTGCTGTTTGTACCCTCCATTGTTAATTCTGCTGGGGGAGGGGAGGCCCTGGCTCCACTGGGCCTTCCTGGCTGACGTCTTTCCAGGCCCAGCCCTGCATGGGCTGATAGCAGGCCAGCCACTGTGTCCACGCAGGGCTGTGTGACAGCCCTGTGACACACGGTGTCACGTGGCTTAGAAACCCTGGGAAAGGTGGTCTGAGGGGGGCAGGGCTCTCCTACGTGTTTACAGATGTTTTCTTTCAATGTGGGCAACGGATAGTAGAGCCTCGAGCCCTGCGGGCAGCACAGAGAAGGGCAACTGAAAGGCCACGGCTCGTGTGGAGGGAAGAGGGTCTCTCCGGCCCCTTGGCCAGGCGACACCGCCACCGTGCCGAGCATCTGTCATGAAGCACCCGCTGCCCGTCGTTCCCTGGTGACGTTCCAGGACAACCGCCCACTGGGGTCCAGTCCCCCTGTCCCGGCCCAGCACTGACCCCGCTGCCACGTCAGTCACCTTGCAGTGCCTTGAAGCCCTGGAGGGGGACCCGCGTGGAGCCCGTCACGAACTGCAGCAGCCGGGCCCTCCTCTCCTCGTCGAAGGTCTCCACCGCCTGCCAGAACCACCGGACCACGTTGCTGTCGGCCCCGCAGTGCTTCAGCCGCGTGTTGGACTTCCAGTCGTCCAGGTCGATCTTGTCCAGGCCGCCGATGATCAGCTGCAAGGGCACGACGGCAGGTTACTTCCCCAACATAGAAACCGACCAGCCGCCCGGGCTCCCAGGATGTGGAGAGCATTACAAACCACGTCCCATATACTGGACACGTGTGCACACAAGACGACAGACACAGCGGGCCTGAAGCCCATGCTCTGTGTCTGCAGCTACAGACGGGACGTCTCCTTACAACCAAGTGCATGTGCGCGTGCACACTGGCCTGGGAAGGAGGAAGGACGCAGCCAGAAAGGCTGCGCGGAGGCACCTGTAGAGTGGGGCCGCCTCCCGCAGCCTCTCGGGGACACGTGGGGCTTGAAGAAGGGGACAAGGCCAGTGATGTGCTTGTTTCTGCGACCCGCTCCAGAGCCATCGTGTGTCCCCGCCCTGCCCCGGGAGGCACCTCAGGGCCCAGAGCTCCCCGCACCGCGCTGGGGGCAGAAAGACCGAGGCAGATGAGAGATGAGTGAATTGCTTTGTTGACGTCCATGAAGAATGACTAGAAAAGACAGTAACACTTTGTTCTAGGCCTGATAACAGCCAGAATCAACACAAAACGTCGAGCAGGTGGTTGTGATAACTTCCTCCATCTGAGGTGGCCTTACAGGAGGGACGTAGGAAGCTCTACTGCTGGAGATTTTGCCACACAGGAGAGGCCGCAGGACACCTTGAATGGTGTCCCAAGAATTACCCGGATTCCCTACTGCCAGGTGGCCACTGTGCCTTGTCATCAACTGCTCAGGCCTCTCCGACTGCCGTCCACCCCCAGCCCTGCCTGCTCTCCTGCAGCCCCGGCGGCCCCTGGGCCTGCGGGGAACGTGCAGCCTCACCCTGCAGTCGAACCGCCCCTCACGCCCACCCTCCCCACCCCCGGCGCAGCGCACGCGCACCTCCAGCTCCTTCTGGTCGAAAGGCTTCAGTAAGTGTTGCGGGATGAGTTCATTGAACCCTTTCTGAAGAGCCAGGAACTGGGCCTCAATCCCCCTCATAAACCTCCAGTTTACATATAGCCTGAAAGAAAAACGCTCATGTTGGAAGCAGTAGCAAACTGTTCCGGAAAACCTTTTTTTTTCTCCATTAGTTGTTCTGACACCTGCTGAACCCCGCCCGCCAGCCTCCCCTACCAGGGAGAAAAACCCCCAGCCTGAGAGTCAGGTTAAAACTAAATCGGCCCCTCCCTTAGATGTGCTGATTCTTTGCTTGAAATAGCCGTAGGATCTAACCTGACCTGTTACAGGTGCCAGAATTTAAAAGTATGTTTGAAAATAAAACACAGGACACTGAGAACGACACACCAGTCCGACAGCCCGTGCACAGACACGCCCATGTGTCTAGACTTCCCATGGAAGCCACTATCATTTATCTGCCTTAAGAGGTGGGAAAACAGACTATAAAGAGCTGCGGTTCCTTCAGACTGAGCTCAAGGAAACTTGCAGGCCTCCTCCTCCCTCCTGTGGTCGCCACCTTCACACCCAGAGTCAGGCAGCCACCTGAAAGCCTCCCCCCGGGCTCTAGGCTCATGGATCCCCCTTTAACAGGTCAGCCCTGGTGATGTCAGGGCTTCTCCACTTGGAGCTTCCACGGCTGACCCTGCCGGTTTGTGCAAGTCTCTGCCGTTACTGTAACTCTGGTCCAAGTACAGGTGTGGAGGGGAGCCTCGCACAGCAGAGGAGCCCTGATGGTCTAACCGTGACCCCGCCACACCCAGGACAGCCCCAGGGCCCGGACGCCGCCGGGGTGACCCCCAGGTGCCCCAGAGCATCACCTACCGGACGTATTCTTTCTTGTTCTCCTCAGTGACGGGCACATTCCTGCCGTTGGGCTTCAGTTCGTGCTGAAGAATCCTCCCGAAAGCATTGTGCTCCACGCAGAACGTGTGGTCCAGCACTGGGGTGATGTCATTCTCTCTGGGAAGACAGGACGGAAGATGGATGTCAGTCAAGCCTCAGGCACCGCGCGGGGGCAGATGGGACCCTGAGTCAACAACCGGGCGGGAGAGGGACCGGCCCCTCCACCACAGGAGGGTGACGGTAGCGACACTGCTCTGTGACTTCATGAGACACGGCAACCCGACTGCTTCGTACCCCGAGTCTCCGAGGGGATGGGGGGGAGCGTGTAGGAGTAACACGCCAAGAAGATGCCGCTCCCCCTCCTCCAGGCAGCCTTGTCAAGGGCGTCAGTTCAAGGGAGCCCTTGAAAGTCAGAACTGGCTCATCATCTGCCGTGTTTCTGGAAACACAGACCAGGAGGTTCTCTATAGGACGAACACTCTGACCCCCGCAGACCAGCCCTTCAAGCTGGGACATGTGGAAGGAGGTGGAGAGAACGCGGGACACGATCAAGTCCTCGGCGTGTCCCCCTGTCCCAGAGCCTGGACCTCTCAATCCTGTGAAATCGGCTCATTCATGAGGACCTCCAACACCTACGGTGACCATGTAAGTGTGCTGTTGCTTTTAAGAGAGTTTTAGGGTAACCCTAAAACAAAGGCGGCTCAATATTAGGGTTGTCTTCTTGGTCCCTCTAGAGATTGACTGGAGACACCCCAGAGTGTCACAAACAAACCACCCAGCAGGCCTAGGGCTTAACATCCACAATCATAACTTAGTAATTCAAGGAAACAATAAAAGAAACTAGTCCATAAAGAGAAACTGGCCAAATACTACAAGGAAAATAAGGAATTAAAGTGTTTTTGTTGAATCTACTTTTATGTTTCTGACAGCTTGTTTCTCTTCTCTGATTTCACACCCATCCCCCAAGCATATACCCATGTGCGCGCGCGCACACACACACACAACACAAGTGGATTTGGGGCCCACTAAGACGGGTGACGAGAGATGACTTTTCAGTTAACTGAGGCAGTACTTACAGAATCCACACTAAGCTCTTATGAAGTTCTGGGTCCACCGATTCCAAATCAGAAAGCTGGATGGGTTTCCCCAGTAGCTGCTTGTAGAAGGGAACCGTGAAACCCCCATTTATGTAGTGTCCGTGGAACACAGCCAGACCCATGATCCGACCCACGAAATGGAAATAAGACAAGTGGTCCTGTAGGGGGCACCAGAGAACGTGAATTCATTAGGAAAATGACCGGAAAAGGCAGATGGTATCTTGTACTTTCTCCAGGCTTCTTGGGAGAGGGGTCGCACAGGCAACCGAACCCTGAACCAGTTACTTGCAGACTGCACTCAGGACCAGAGAAAAGACGCAGGAGGTCAGACTTAGCTCACGAATTCCGGAGACATCATCTGAACAATACCTCACATGCCCTTGGTTCAAACACCTCCTCAGAACTGCCACCTAATTTGTGGGACCCAGTGCAAAATGAAAATGCAGAGCCCCTTATTCACAAGTTGAGCATTTCAACATGATGAGAGAACAGAATCAACCTAGCGTGGCCCCTTCTCAGCACAGGCCTGGGCGGGCACAGGTCGCTCGCCTGGGAGGCCGCTGGCCCCTCACCCCCTAGTACACCACAAGGAAATACAGGGCAAAAGGCCATCCCGCTTCTTCCTCTGCCATTCCTCCCCCATCCCACGAAAAAGGAGAAGAGAAAAAATCCAAAGAAGGGAGCTGGGGGGTGGGGGGGCACAGAGGAAGCCAAGTAAGAGACCCATTCTTAAAACCAGCACTGCTCTGGTTTGTAACCAGGGAACCTCTCGTTTCTACTTTCAGGCTGGAATGATCAGTTAGTCAGTTTCCATGCTGGTGAAAGGTCCTGTCACACTGACTGCTCGTCAGGGGCCGTGTGCACAGCGGGGACCACAGGACGCAGCCCCACGGCAGAGCCCTCCTCTCTCCCACTGGCCACCCTCGGGCCAGTTACACTCTCTGTGCCTGTTTCCTCATCTCTATGACAAGCCGCTAAAAGTATCAGCACTGGTGGCCAAAGAGGCCAATTATGGGAATATTCCCATTTTGACTGGGAGGAGGATGGACTTCATAACCCACTTCTCAGAATCACACTGTCAACAAATACAGCCATCATGCCAGAGTTCCCTCAAATGGCAATAAAGTGATTTGAGTCCATGAGCAGCTCATTTTCACTCTTGCTGTCCCTGAAACGACATTCTCGGTGATCCCAGTCACTGGGGATACAGGATTGAAACCATCCATCTTAATCCAGTTCTCACTCCACATTTCGATGTTTTATTTACCACAGACTTTAAGTAAGTCTACAATGAGTCAACCAAGAATTGAGATTGAAACTGGAAATCCAGTTAAGAAATTCTCCAACTAAATTTCCGACCTTTTTATTAACTGCTACTTACAGGGTTGATGGAAGAGTCGGGATTGATTTGCAACATGTAAATGTTGTCTGTGGAATACTGGAAGAGTCCATAATAGGGATTCAGCATTTCGTGGCACAGTAAGTAAAGCCACTCCCTAGAAACGACAACAACAACACGACATTTTAAAACTTCCTGGTTTTAGATCTTAACAAAAGGAACTATTCACTGTGCCCTGGAAAGCCAAACTGGTAAGGCTGCCTGGCTCTCAGAGAATGAGATTTGTGCCGATTGGGCAAATAAGCTTAATGAAGTAAAAAATTATTTCTGGTGGTATCAGAAATGGATTTTCTGCCCAAAAGTCCAGCAACTCTGAGGCTGAGAAAGAACTGTGGTTGCCTGGAAGCAGTGCCCACCTAGAGACACAGTGTTCTCCGCAGTCTGTCAGCCTGCCTGCACCCCAACCAAGAACTTCTCTGCTGCTCTGCAGAGATCAAAACCTCCGGTGATGATGTTTAACGATGTGGTGAAAGCCAACAAAAGTGCAGCAAAAGGCAGTGTGGTCCTACTTTCATTTCAAAAGTGTGTGTGCACATACACGAAACAGGGAAAATGTATACACAGCGCACAGAAAAAGATGGGAAGGATTTACACTCACATGCTGACATGCTGACAGTAGCTAATCTGAGAATTAGCATTCTGGGCATTTCCATTTTTCTATCGCTTCTTTCTAGTTTTTACATTTCTTATCATGTCATTAACGTTTAAATAAGGAGAAAACATTTCCCAATCTAGGGAGGCAGGGATTATTTAAGAATGACTTTTGTCCTCATAATTTTCTTTCCTGTTGAATTCTTATTTTTGGCTTATCATAAGCATTTATCACTTTTATAATTTAAAGGACTAGTTTAAAATTTTAAAATGTTAATTCTAAAAGTTTAAAAATCTGGATGGGGTACATAAAAATGGATTATTTTCTGAATTCCTTTAGGTTTGACTTATTTCATTATTAAAAAAAGCCCCAAATCAAAACCAATCAAACAAAAAAAAAAGCACTCTAAACAGAACCTGTGTGACTCAGTTGCTGTGGTCAGGTTGTGATAAGCCCAGGTATGGGGGTCTACACAAACATTTGTGTAACCTCCTATTCTTTCTACTCAAAACTCCTTTAAATGGATGAATCTTATTAAGGTGGCAGCCCCAAGTTTTATTCTGGAATTTCTTACTCTTTCAAATAGAAAACACAGAATTGAGAAAATAAGGAAAGATAAGCACAAATGCAACTAATCTGTCCAAGAAAATTGTGAAGATACACACAAAATGATCACACCAACACAAAGTTGTGTATCGAACTCAAAAGGAAGGAACTGCCGGAAGGTGAAACACCAAATCTTATGAAGCCTCTTTACCAGAAAGCAGAGTTTCCCAACTCTGGTGCTTTGATTCATCCCCAAGCTTTAGAGTTTGGATTTATGAAGAATTGTTTTCATAAACGCCAAGGACCTGCAAGTGTCTAGACAGGAAGTGATTAAAATACAAGCAAACATTCTGACTGAGCTGTGGACAAGGTACAGAGCACGAGATATGTTCTGGAAGTGGTCAGGGAGGAGCTAACCACACAGGCGGAAGAGGGAGAGAAAGGAAAAGGTTCAGAGCCAAACACTGGAGAGCTGGTGTAGACGGATTCCCATCAGCCCCATAAGGGACACAGGCACACATGTATGTGTTACACACATGTAACTGGCATCTCTCCTCAGCCCGCCACAACAGAGGTGACCCACGCAGACACGAGAAAGACCTGGGTGCTGAAACAACGCGAGACCAGACTGCAGGCAGAAGAGCAGGGCTGCTCAGCTCTTCCCTCTGTGGCATCATGTGAAGCGGGGGAGCTACACAAAGACTTGATAACCACCAAAAATGCAGGAGAAAGTGGACTCCTACCAAACCTAACCTAACCCAGCTATTCACACACGTGCCTAGGAACCAGGAACCCCAGCCGTGCACGGGAGCAATGGGTAAAGGGAAACCGTTCAGGATACTGACTCTTGAGATATCTTGAGACTGTAAAGGAAAATGTAAAGAAGAGAAAATGGAAGTAGTTTGATTTGAATTTAGGACAAATATGAATGAAGAAGTAGGAAGAGTCTCCCTGAAAATGGAGACAGAAAGCCTAAACCCCTTGTCAGGAAACGGAATTCGTGTTTTCAAGGGCAAACAGAAGTTACATTCATCAGAAGAAAGTTGGTTTCTAGGATCAACATTGAGAAGCTCAAGGAAGAAACCTGGGACAATCTCGAAAGGAAAAGCACTTCCCGTGGAGAGGCAGTACCATGTGAGCGCGGTCGGGAGAGCACGGGCTTCTCTGCACCCCTTGCCCCAGAAGGAGTCAAGAAGGACTGAGGGGCAGGCGCGGGGGCGGGCGAAAGAAGACAGCGATGGGAGGAGGCTGGGGACGTGATTCTGTTCTGGGTCCGAGGGCACATCACGGCTTTTTCCTTTTTAATTATCTACTTTTGGCTGCTGAAAAAAATTCCCAACTCCACCCGGAAACCTGATGAGACCCCCTATAAGGCTTCTCAGAGCCTGGTTTTGCTGGTGTTGACTGCTGCAGGGCTGGGAATCACTTGTGTTTTCTAAATTGTGGGGGTGCGAGGCTCTCCTGTCCGCTGACCCCCCAAGACAGGGCCACTGTCACACATCCATATGGTCTGCCGGAGGTGTGGTTTACAGTCACCTGTGCAATTCTCCGAGTAATGCCTGGACCTCGTCATGTTGAGGGCCCCTTCGCATGGGGGTTTGGAGGGGTGAAGGGGGCAGGGCACACGCTCCTTTGCTCACATTGTATCCCAAGTACCTAGAGTGTGGTGGAGTCTCGATACTTACTGGTTAATGAATAAATACAGAAAATGCTCCTCCGAGGGCCCGCAGGTGCACCGGCTCCAGGGGGCACACAGAGCAGAGGGAAGCGGTGAGGACCACCTTCATCTGAGCCACAGGGACTGAGTGGGGCAGTTCAGTGAGGCGGGAAAGAGCAGGGAACAGCTGGGGGGAGGGGCAATCCAAACTTTCGGACTGTTAATGTTTAAGAGGCTTTGAAACACCCCAGCAGAGGTGACGGGCAGTTGGTAAACACATCTAGAGCTGAGGGGTGAGGAGGGGGCGGCTCAGCAGGCGCCAGCGCTCTGCTCGGAGGCCCTGGATGTCCAGCGGGAGGGAAGAGGGGGACCCACAGCAGAGGAGCCTGAACGGAGGTTAGAGGGAAACCAGCGGCCCTGGGAACCAAGTGGGAAAGGTGTTTCAGGAAGCAGAAGGCCACCAACTGCATCGTCCTGCTGACGGACCCGGTGAGACGGAGACCGAGTCATCACTCGGTCTGGTGAGATGCAGGTTGGAGGGACCTTGACACAAAGGGCTTCAAAGGGCAGAGAGATCTGCTCGGAATGGGTTCAGGAGAAAGCAAGGGTGCAGAAGCAGGAATTGGGATCACACAGCTCTTTTGAGGGGTTTTGCTAGGAAGAGAACAGAGAAACAGGGCGATAACGGAGAGCTATGCATTCTTGAACAAATTTTTGTTTTTCCTGGAATTTCTAATTGTGTTTCTGTTTCCTGTGCTTCCTTAAAGCTTAGACAGGAAGGGGACACAGTATCCAAGGAAGTTTGGCGGCGGGACACGTTTGTTTCTTTGATGAAGGGAAGATGCTGTAGCACCTTTGTATCTGGATGAGATTGACCCAAGAGAAAAGGACATTTGATGAAATGAAATAGATGTGAAGTAAGAGAAGCAAAAGGGCCTGGGATGCACTGTGCCAGAGGCAGGGTTGCTCTTATACAGGAACATGCGTGGGCCCCTCAGGGCCATGGCAGGGAAGGCTGACCACGTGAGTACAGATACCAGCAGACTCCATATTTGGTGGTGATGGTGGTGGTGAGGAAAGACCCTTCAGGTCGCTTCTCAGTTAAATAGGAAGCAAAGTCAGCAGCTAAGGGTGAGGACAGGTGGAAGTGAGGCTGGAGATCTGAGAAAGAGAACCACAGCAGAGCTGCAGTAGGTGTTGAAACCTCCTTGAGGCCCGTGGCCATCCGCGCAGAGAAAGACCAGCAGCGCGGAAGCGTGTGCGCGCAGCCCGAGGACGGGCGTCTCCAGAGCTGGGGTTCTGCCAGATGAGCACAGCAAACGGAAAGAGGCGCAAGGAAGTTATGAGGGGGCGTAGGGGGCGGTTATGATGGTGGATTACGGGTAAGGAGGAAGTGAAGACAGGAGGGGGTGAACAACAGGAAAAAGGTGGTAGCATCTGTTGATGATGAGTGGTCCTGCCCGGGGAAAAACAGCTTAGAAGTGACCAAAACCAGACTGTCATCAGACAGTGACACGGGGTGCTGGGAGACAGTAGAGCAATGCCTTCAAAGTTATGAATGAAAATTATTTTCTGGGACTTCCCTGATGGACCAGTGGGTAGGACTCCACGTTCCCAATGCAGGGGGCTTGGGTTCGACCCCTGGTCAGGGAACTGGATCCCACATGCTGCAACTAAGAGTTCACATGCCTCAACTAAGAAGTCTGCATGCCACAACTAAGACCTGGCAAGGAAGGAAGGAAGGAAGGAAGGGAGGGAGGGAGGGAGGGAGGGAGGAAGACAGAAAGACAGAAAGAAAGAAAGAAAGAAAGACAGACAGACAGACAGACAGACAGACAGAAAGACAGACAGAAAGACAGAAAGACAGACAGAAAGAAAGACAGAAAGAAAGACAGACAGAAAGAAAGAAAGAAAGAAAGAAAGGAAAATATTTGCTTTCTAGAAATCTATAAAAAGCTAAACTATTGATTAAAGTATAGATCATAAGAGATTTTCAGGCTCAAGATTTTGGAAAATTCACCCCCCAGACACCCTCTCTAAGAAAGCCACTTGAGGATATACTCCAGTAACACAAGGGAGTAAGCCAAGAAAGGAAGCCATGGGACCCACACAACAATGGCTCTAACCCAAGAAAGCAGTTAAGTCCCGTGAAGACAACTGTGCAGAAGGTCCAGAGAATCAACAGTCGGTCTGGACAGAGTCTCCACAAGAGACACGTGGAGGAAAGGGGGCAGGTGGGGAAGGCAAAAGGTGAAATTCAATAGGGCAACAAAGACAAGACCTGGTCTAAAAAAAAAAGAAGAAAAAGAAGAAATTCTTGGAAAAACTAAAATTTGTTCAAAAGGATAAAATAAATGATAGAATACTACTTAATCCCTCAGTGGACAATATTTACATTGTCATGAAAATATAAAACTGTGTAGATTTTCAACTCATAAATAATAAGTAGACAAGCACAAGAGATTTAATTTTGGTTACAGAACAAAATGTAAATCTTCATTCTTGACAATATAAAAGTAACACTACAGACGACAGGATGTAAGAGGTAAGAGGTGGAAGGAATGCTGGAATGCGGAGGGGAGAGTCAGGAGTATTAATATCTTCTTCTTATGAAAAAGAGAGGTCAACAAATAAAGTCCCTAGCTGACCATGAAAAAATAATGGTGAAAACACATTATGTAAAGTTACAAAGACAATGATAGAAGAACTAAAAATACTGATATTACAAAACTGAGAGTTAAATTAGACCTCACCACAACCAGTACCCAGTCTGTGAACATACATCATGAAGCGAGTAGATAACATCGGAACTTGATCGAGTTAGTGATCTAGATGATTGGTTCTATCAGAAGAAACAGTTAAAAGAGCAGAAGAGCAGTTGTCTCAAAGGGGTAAAGAGGTAAGACAGAAAATAGAACATAATCATAAAAAGCTACTGTCTTTCAAGTCATGTGCATGAATTGTTTTGAGCAAAACCTCATTTTACAAAACTCCTTTGACACAAATGCAATGTATGTGCCTTCCTCCCACCCCTGGAAGTCCTCTAACGAGGAAGGCAAGGCTGCCTCTATATTAAGTTCAGGTTCTGTCGGGCCAGATGGAGAAGGGAGTAAGGTTAAAAGTTTGATTCGAGTTTTCTAAGTAAAGTAATGGCGACGCGCACACGCATTCTGAGGGGTTACGGCAAGATGCCCGCGTGCACACGCTCTCAGGAATTCTTTTTCTAAGAATGTGCTCTGATGGGAACACGTGACGTCCTGCCCACTCCAAGACCAGCAGCAGAAAGGGGCAGACGACTTCTCTCTGCAGATATCTGCTCACAGGTGCGCTGCAACCCGCGCAGCAGGGAGGGGTACGCGAGCCTCTCACCTCGCCACCCCGCCATAGTCCAAACCTTCTTCTCCTCGGAATTTCACCATCAGCCGCTTTTTCAAGTCTTTTGGTCGCATCTTCATTATCTGGCGATAAGACTCCTGCAGGTCAAAATTACAGTTTCAGAGAGAAGAGCTGGTCTTGTCTTTAAAGTTATAAAATGATGACAGGTTATTTATAACGGGGCCCGAGCTTATTCCCAAGCATTCGAATCTCAGCTCTGTCTGGTTCCTGCTGAGAAGGCTTATTTGGCATCCAGGGCATTGCCGCCTCCTTCATCGTGTCTCCCTCAGACACAACAAGCACATGGCAGGCGGCGCTGCACCGAAACACACACTCTTCTCAGCACAGTCACGACTTAAGAAGTAAACGTCCTCACTGGGGTTGATTTCCTCTCCACAAATTAATCTCAGTGTGTCCTATAAATAATTTATATATTTTAACCAAAATGAAGGCATCACAAGAGAGTCTGAATAGTAAATGAATTCTGAGCCTGGTTTTACATGTGAAGTCAAAATTCACACTTTCCCACGGAGTCAAAAACCAAGGAGGGTTTGAGAAGACATAAGCGGCTCCCCACACACAGAAAACATGTGGTCAGCCCAGCAGCCCCTCACATGCAGCATCTGGAGGGAAGTGGCTAAATGTCTGTAGGTGTTTTCAGTGAGAAGACACTTAAAGATCTTTTCTTGCCTTAAATTTAATGCCACCCCCAGAGGCAGGAGGATGCTGCATGGACATGATCTGGCGGCAGCAGGCCAGTAATGCAGCTCTTCTCTACCCCTGACGACCAGCTACAATGCTCACCGGGCAGAATCGAGCCTCCAGCCCAGCCCCGGGAGCTTTGGTGGAGAGGCCACTGAGCTGCCCGCAGGGGCGGTTCCCTCCGTGGCCCCCTCAGGGCCCAGTGAGAATCTGCGTCTCACCTGATCATTCCTGCCAAGGATTCCACAAAGGTCCAGATCCAGCTGAGATTCTACTCACCACCGTGGTCCTGAGGAAAGGGCCCTACCTACTAGAGGCCCTGCCTGTTCAGGGACCCTGATCCCCTGGAGAGCTGGACACAGGCCAGAACCCTGCTCAGAACCATCGGATCTTCCTCCTTCCAGAAGGACAACAGGGTAGCCACTAGCTCCCCTGAGTGGGAAACTGTATGCATGGCCACAGAGGAAGGAATGCTTGGTTTTGAGGACCCCGTGCAGATGGCAGGAAACAGAATCTGTACAAAGTGGATGCGGGGGGCTTACAATATTATTTAATACCAGTTTCTATACAAATCTCCAGGTTCTTACTCAGAAGTCATTGATTTTAAACATGTACCACAGGAGGAAATACAGTCCCCTCTCTCTTGTTGAGCTTTGGCCCTGATAAGCCCCCTGCATTTCGCTGAGTGATAAAATCAAACCCTGAAACACCAAAAGAAAGCACAACTCACTGTCCACTGACGGGGAGGGAGAGTCTGTGCTCAAACCCCATACCTCAAATATCTCCTCTCTGGACACTTCGATGCGGCAATGACCAGCTTGGGGTTGCTGAAGTGAGAGCTCGTGTCTGAGGACCTTCAGTTTCTGGACTAAATCCCTCTCGTATCTCTGGGCCGGAAGCTCCTCGTCTTCCACGGAGCCCTCACTGGGCAGTGGCAGCGGCTGGCTGGGCTCCTTTAGTTGGCACTGGTGACTTGAGAAGAGCAGAGGCATCGAGGTCACCCCAGGAGCAGCAGCTGAGGTTGCTGCCAGCGCTGCCCCGACCCCAAAGCGGCCAAGAGGGGAGGTCATTTCACCCAACTGCTGGTCGAAATTTCTTTCCTGGTGACGTAACTCTGTACATAGACATGTAAAAACTGCTGGTGGCCACCCTCAGACTAAACAGATGTCTAGGATTCAGTAAAGGAGACCCTCCGTCTCCACATCTCACACGATATCATTGTGTGAAATGATTAAAAAAATCATAAATAAAAACAGAAGCCGCTAGCATTCATCGTGCACCTAGTGCGTATCTAGGAGGCTGATGAACGCACTATTAGATGTGCTTGGTGGTGAGAATTAAATGGAGCTGACGTGAACACTTTCAAAGCAGATGACAGTGGAGGGGGAAAGTACACAAGAGCACGCAAGGGAAATCTGATGGGAACCACTCCTCCTCCTCACAACCAGGAGATTTCTAAGCCCACTCATCAAAAGCAAAAGTCCCAGAAGGACTAGGACTAGTAGAGGGACACAGTGGCATCAGTCCTGTTCAAGTTCTGCCACTCATGTCAGCTGTCGATGACAAGCGCCCTGTGGGCTCTCATGTTCTAAGAACACAGCAAACATGGCACAAGGAGTGTGGGATCCAAGGTCATTTCCAGGCCCAAGCCCCCCCAAGAATGACAGCCCGGGAAGGGACTCCAGTAAGGAGCGTTCTGGACCAGCCCTTCCAGACAGTGGCGAGCGGCCACCAAGGAAAACCCTCACTTCATTGCTTCTCTCTCTAAGGCCAAGCATCTCATCGGAGCACTGTGTGCAGAAGCTCCGTGAATGAAGCTGCCCCATCCTGCCAGCATGGGGTGGGGGGGGGTTATTTAGGCTGCAGGCTAGGACAGGGTGGCAATGACACAGGGCTTCAGGGCTGCTCACCACCAGCTTGACAGTTTCAAACACGCAACTGTCCACCAAATATTTACCGCGGGTTGCATACACTATTCTCTGCTAACCAACGATGCAATCGGCAAACGAAGAAAAACATTAGCAAAAAACATGAAATTATAAGAGGTCAACAAAGACTTGGTAAAAGCCTTACTTCATGATGTGGTGCAACCTTGGATCTGTAAACTGGGTTGTTCGGTTATTATGATCTACAAAATATATTCTCCCGGAAACTGTACTTCGGACTTCCCAACCAGGTGGCAGTGGTCCAAGTTCATCACAGTTCACGCTGTTAAGGTCTCTACCAAAATGGAAGATACAGAGAGGTTTGTCCATCTGAGTGTGGAGGCCTAAGACCAAAACTTCAGTGAGAGAACCAGGGGCGTTCCCTTATCCCGGGGCCGTGTCCCGGCCCTGCTAAGAGGGACAGTCACAGTTCCACTTACGCCAAACTCCCACTGAGTCCAGGCCTCTGTGCTGCAAGTAGCAGCAAAATCCCACGGATGAAAATGCAACTCTCAGAGCCTATGCCCACAATAGGGAACGTGGTCTGCCCGAGGAATACCATTCCTTCCAAGAAAGAGGGCCAAAATAGTAGCTAGCAGCTGAATGCTGCTGGAAGACTCTCTGGATTCACAAGTTAAATTAAATGCTCAGGGTCAGAAATGTTACTGCGTGGAAAAGCTCCCAAACAGCACAAGTTTTCTCAAGCCGATGGGGAGGTATGAACATGCATTTGAAATCTTCCACTTCTCAACAGCTGCGCCGGGAAGAGGCCTTCTCATTTTTGAGTTGGCTTTGTTAATAAGCAAGTCTTTCTAATTCTAACCTCTTGATTAATTATTTCAACACAATCCACAGTCATCTGGGAGCACAGCATTACTGGACAAGATGCTTTTCTAATTAGCACCAAAGCCTGACATTCCTTCCAGTGAGCACTAAAGAGACACCTCATTCATTTGCAGGTAATATTTCCATTCCAATTATAGATACTGAATCGTAAGTTCAACATAGATTTGGAAAATCAAAGACAAGAAGCTTGTTCTCAGATGAAACAAATTATGAATAAAAAGGAAATGAGCATTACTAAAAATGTTATTAGGCAGTAATGCTATTTTGAAACAAACAAAAAAAAAATTTAAAGAAAAAAGGAAAGCAAAGCAAAGAGAAAAAAGAAACTTAACTCCATTATGGGGTGGGGTTGGGGTGGGGGTCTCTCTGACCTGGGCTCAGATGTATGGCCTTGTAGAAGGAATTCGTATAGAAAAGCTTCATCTCCCCCAGGAATGGTCCCCAAGGGACTGAGGCAATAGGGACAGTAAAGTAGAAGAGAGAAAGGGTAATAGAGTCTTTACATTTCCTTTTTAACTTTTTATTATGGAAAATTTTAAGCATATTTTAAAAAAAGAGAGAGAGACCATAATGAATAACCAACTCTAACAATTACCAACTGTTTCCAATGCTCCCCTACGCGCCCCCCCCCACCCAATTACTTAAAGCAGCACATCAGACATCGCATCATTTCACTCAGTAATATTTTCAGTTTAAACTGAGAACAACACATCTTTAAGGGTTTATCGGTTTTTCGAGTAAGTGCATTTGGTTTAATCTAGGACTGAAGGTCTTTTCCAGTTATGTGATCTAATTTCAAGATCCAGAATTGCTTTCCAAAGGGCCCCCCTGCATTACAGCACCTGCCGAATTACCGGCGGGAAAGTCGGGGGGTGGGGTGCAGCAGAGCTGGGACTGTCACCCAGAGAGTCTGAGTCCGGGACCCTGCGACAGACCCCCCCCCCCCAACCTTGTGCTGCCACTCTTCCAAGTTTACAGCTTCATACCTAAGGGGCTCTACCACCCACAATCAGGGGCGAGGGGTGGGAGTAGCAACTGCTGGAAAACGGCCTTGACGGTGAGCATCTCAGGAAACCTACCTGGGAATCCTGGGGTCGTGCCACGTGCTAACTCCAGTCTGCGTGTGCAGGAAGTAAACCTGCCCCTGCACCGTTGTTCTCTGTTCTGCATGAGAAAGTGGGGGATACAGTAGTCACATTCAGTTCCAAGGAGAATTTTCAACCAATCCTGTAAGCACAGAGTCCAGCTTCCTTCCAACAGTCTTTAAAAGCACCAAGAAAAGGGTATGAAGGGCAGCGGTTAACTTCTGCCTGGCTCCCAGGAGTCACGAGCCCTGGGTCAACATGCAGGTGGATCTAACTTTTCCTGTTCACACCTGCAGAGGCGGCCACACCCCTGGAGCTGCCACCTAGGGACTGACCCTGCCTCGACCTCTGCCCCTGCATCAGCTCTTATTTCCGGTCTGATCTGCCATAGCTCACGGATTCCTCCTTCACAGGTGCTCCCTCTGCGGTTGTCAGAAGATCCCATCCCTTCACTGGTACCCAAGGCCGTCCTGCCCGCGTTCAAATCCCAGCACACTACAAACACCCTCACACAGGCCCCTGCGACACCCTCTTGGTTTTCTTTGATATTCATTTGCCTAAAATCTTCACATAATTGCTACACTGGGAGACTGGAGCAACTGCAAATTCATGATAAGCAAGATTTATCAGCCATCTCGGGTCACTTTTCTTTACACTGACACAACCACTGCGGGGAACAGCCCTGCAAACCTCGGGAGTTCCGGCAGGTATGAGTTACTAAAAATGTCTTAAAACATTCAAGCTGCCTGAAACATCACCGATCAAACTCGGGATGGCAGGGCGGGTGCTCTCACCATAGCCTTCAGGCAGCTCCGGCGACTGGTGGCCGTGAGGTCGGTTCTGCGGCGTCTGGAGTGACCCTCGGACCTCAGGATTCCGCAGTCGCTGGGCCTGAAGTCTTTGATCTTGACTCGGGGACTCCACAAACCTGCAGTTGCCCCCGCCAGCAGCAGCCCCGGTGCCATCCGTGTAAGGGGCTGGTTCCTCCATGAAGCAGCTGAGTGGCCTTCCAGGCCCTGAGTCTTCATACACAGTTCTAGAAGGGGAAGACCACAGCCCACGTCACAACACCGGCCGCAGACAGGGAAGCACCAGAAAGTTCAACGCCACGCTCTCACACCCGTTTATTTTGCTGTTTTTGAACAATACAGAATGTCCCCAGCGCTTTGTTTCATAACATTCGTCCTGTCCTATTTAACTGGGAAGCCAGACTTTTTCATGAGGAACGAGTGACCAAAGGGAGCCGTATGTAAAGAGCCATGGAGGCCACCCATAGGATTTCCTCCTCAGGCAGAGCTGAATGGTTGAGAAAACCAACCTGGTACTATCAGGAGCTCAGAAAATGAGACCTCAATCTTCTTGACTCAGAATCAAATCCAAACATTCCATTTCCCTTGTCATTTTATTCTATAATAGAACTCCTGGTTACAGAAAATACCGCAATGACTTTAAGAGTGCCTTTTAATGTAAATCTTCATCCCCTGAACAACTGTGAAGACAATTTATCTTAATAGGCTATCTTCCCTTATAAGCAAGTGCTTCTGAAGAACGTTTTACATCGAAACATTTCAGAGAGACACACAAACTGAGAGACCAGCCCAGTGAACGCCCTGGGCTTATCACCCCACTCCGCTGGAGCATTCCAAAACCAATCCCAACATTCTACCATTTCACACTTAAACATTTCAGCACAGACCTCTGGAAGATCAGGCCTTTTACCATTATCATGACCCAAAAAACATTAATTTTTTAATGTCATCAAATACCAGTCAGTGTTCAAGTCTCTCCAGTCAACTGTCTCATCAATCAGGATCCAAACGAGGTCCACACGCCGCATTTAGTAGGCGTGGCTCTTAGGTCTTTTATTAATTTACAGGTTCTCGTCCTTCCTTTTTATTCATTTCTTTTTCTTTCAATGTGTTTGCTAAAGACACCGGGTTGTCTGCTACGCTCCACAGGGCGTCCCCTCTGGATGGAGCCCACTGCCTTCCCCTGGGGCTGTGCAACCCACTCCCATCGCCTGGACCTCCAAGATGCAAGTCCATGTCAGAGTCTCTCTCCTTTGTGCTGTTGTCAGCAACCATAATAGTTAATTCGTTGGGGGTCAAAAAATTGTGACAGGGACCAAGGAGAGTTTTTCAGGTGTTTTTTGGTTTTTGTTTTGTTTTTTTAGACTTTACTTCTCCCTGTATCATTAAGAATGCAGTGGCCTGTTTCAGTCCACTGTAGGGATGACTCTTTACTGATGCTTTGGCCAGCGGGAACCTCTATCAACCGGATCCTGAGCCTTTGGGGCACCGCCCCACTAGTCTTGACAGCTTCCTTTACAAACAAGGAAACTGGGTGCCAGTTTTATCCCAATACTGCACCTCAAGCATTCAACGCAGTGAAAAGCTGTGAAGGATCTTTCATACAGTGCGAGAGCCTGGGCAGCAGAGAACTCGCGGGCATCACCGCGGTGATACGTACCCTTCATTTTCTAACAGCCCTCTGCAATCCACCACGGACCCTCCAGTGCCTATTCGGTCTCGTGTCTGTAAACTAACTAAAAAGAAAAGAACACCTTGCATCAAAAGCCAGTGGTATTTTACACAACTGTAACACAGTGAGCCATTGCAAATGTATAATTTACGTAGGATATTACTTTTAAAAGCGAGGCATGTGTCTATACATATACATTCCTGTGCTTTCAAGTATGAAGCACTTCACTCACTGGCTGCACAGCACCACACACCACTCGGAACATTCCTCACAAACGTGGAGCAGAAAGAGGTGCTGTGTTTTCCATGCTCTCCATCAAAATAACGGAACACAATGTTCACTTCCTCCAAGGTACCTTATTTTCTAAGAAGGTTCTGACTTATGTTTAATAAGGACACAGAGAACACTGCCAGCGTGCGCAAGGTCTGGATGCAGCTGCGTGTCGATTCTCTGTCCCTACTACGAACAACAAAGACACTCGGGAAGCTGCTTCCAGTTATTCCTTTTTCCCGGCACATCCCTCCACCAAGAAAAGAAGAAATCACAAACAGCAAGGCAGTAAGTGAGAACTCTGCCATTAGGAGAGCTTTCAGGATGGTGCCCACTCTTCATTTATCTTGGGTCAGGTCTACGTAAGACAATACCTAAGAGATTTGAGGTCATGAGTCTGGTGTGCTGCTGAAATACTGTGTTTTCCTTGATTCCTTGCAATGCATACACCTGATATCTGAGTTACCCTGAAATGCTAATAAAAACGGGATGGATAACAGGATGAGCTACTTAACAGATAAATTACTTCCAACGGAATACCTCCGGTCAACACTTTGTGATATTAGCACATTTTATTTCTTCATTCTGAATGTCAATTCTCTATAAAATCATATCACATGGAAGTCTTCAGAAATTCTCTTTGCCTTTTACATATAATGATGGGTCTTCCTGAAGAAACTATTCCTCAGTTCTTGCATATGTGGCCACCATTTTTATCATCTGCACTTGGACAATATGACAAATTAATTGTCCATTCATGTGATGATTAAAATTACATTAAAAATTATAACCCTACATCTTTTTCTACCTTAGCCATTTTAACTCCACCTTGAAAGAAAGAATGAAGGGAATTAGTTAAAACAGTAAAAGCCACACAAGATGAAACTTTTTAGTCCTGGAGAGATGGTCCCTGTATGTGGCTTGTCCTTCAAAGTATGTCACCATTGGTCAGTGCCTTTATGTGTTTTCTCAGTAATGAAGAGCTGAATGTTAAGTCTCTAAAGGTTATCTCTTTATACAGATGAGAAAGTTCTTACCCACTATTTGGCCACGAACTGCATCAGTATCTGAGGGGTTTAGTTTGCATAGATCCAAACGCTGGTCTGCAAACAAACAATTCAAAACTTAACCCAGGGAAATGTTAACTAGGGAGGAAGTCAGGGATTCTGTATGCAGTATTCAAAGAAATAAATTAATTAAAAATGATGCCCCATAAGCCTTCTTCAGTTGCATTAAGAAGCAGAAAAGCGCTGGGTTCTTACATCCAGTATCTTTTAATCTGCTGATGGCATTGGAGAGCAGCCGCACACACCCCAGGAAGCCAGCTCCCTGCTTCTTGTGAATTTTCTTGTGGTTCCACACGCTGATGGTTATAGAATCCGTTTTCCCAACATATCTGAAACCAACATGCAAACATTTTTAATTGTATTTCTCAATCACGATAGCCCATTGAGATTTTATCTGATTGACTTGTTAGTCAAGCAGAATCCTTTTAAAATAATGTTGGCTCTAAATCCACAAGTAACAGACACTTCATAAGTATACATCTATTAACTTGATGGGCTGGGGAGGAACTACAGCTGATTAGTAAGAAGCACATGTAGACAACCACGTAATGATAATCTTGGAACAGAAATTTACTATATTTTAATAGTTCCAGAGGATAATGGCAGGATTCAAAAGTTCCCACCGGGACTTCCCTGGCAGTCCAGTGGTTAAGACTCCGTGCTTCCGGCTACAGGGGGCGCGGGTTCAACCCCCGGTCAGGGAACTAGGTTCCTGCATGCAGCGTGGTATGGCCAATGAAAAACAAAAAAGTTCCCACCAATTAGCCTTAACAGAGAACAGGGCTACTTACAAACCCTCCACCCAACCAAAGTTCACTAAAGGGCACTAACTCGGACAGGAAACCCCCCACTTTCTCTCGGTGCAGGTCAGCCCCAGAAGGGAGCTTTCAGGACATGGACAGACAACCACTTTCCAGGCCACTTCCAGTGCCACAGTGCAACTGCCAACGAGCCTTAGGATCCAACTACTAAAAATCCCACTCACACCCAGTTCAGCCTGTGTTAGTAAAAAGCCAATAATCACTTGGTCTTACTTGGACAAAAACTTCTTGGAAGGGACATGAAAACACAGGAGCATACAAAACAGTGATCTTCAAGGTGCAGCCCATTTAACGAATGAATATAAGTAACTGCCTGATGGTGTGTGGGCTTATATACATTCGATCATACCAAACTTTATTTTCTCTTATAGAAAATACATTTGTACTAAAAAGCAAAATTAAAAAAAAACAGAAATATATATATTATCTATTTGTATAATAACTGTGTCTGATAATAATGCATTTCAAATGATGCATTTTACAACCATGTTCAGGGTTTTGCTGAAAAAACAGTAGCATATAGAGGACCTGAACTATGGCCCCCTTTCCCTGTTAGAATGGCCAGGAGACTGAAGGTTTGAGGATCACAATTACAGAAGCAAACCATAAACATGTATGAAAATGTCAAACGCAAGAACTTCCAAGTCTATGAATTCTAAAAGTAGGCAGTATGTATTCGTTTGGCCACCCACGTTTGTTATCAGTAAGAAGTTAGTAATCCCTTTAAAAAAAAAAAATTAAATGCTTCCCTTACAAGCCAGATACCGACTCTGCTGCTCTTCCCCAAGGCGCTTACAGGATATTCAACTCACAGGTCGTAGTGCTGGTTCCACTTTGGGTCCAACGTGTTCTTCACAGTGTCCGTTGAGTGGCATTGCCCAGATCCATCCACAACAATCTTTGCAAAAGGGTCGGGGAGCCCTAGGGGAGAGGGGACAGCCACACCGGATGAGGACAGATCTATCTACCCAGTCGCAAAAGTACAGCGAGCTTCAAGGTCCTCTAACTTGATAAAGAAGACTACCCTGGTATATTTTATTCTCAAGTGTAAGGTTAGCTTCGATCAGCAAAATAAATTATTTCCATTCAGCTTTCTAAGAAAGGCAAGCCAGAATGACATCCTCCTCAGATGTTTAGAGGCTAGAAATGAAAACTCTAAAAATAGGCTTAAGTTCAAATTTCCATTTCTGATGATCCCTCAGTGTGGCTAGTTACATGCAGGAAAAGATGTCTACAATTAATTATATTTATACTTTCTAAAAAACAATAATACTTAGAAATCTTGTTTACCGGTCTCCATCTATTTTATCTCTGGAAGCAGGTATTCACCAAGTTTTAATTAGGTAAGTTCCTAAATGCTGGAGTATGAATCAGACAGGTTATAAGATCAGAGAGGTGGCCAGGTGAGGGTTTTGGAGACAGACCTGGATGTGAGCCATCACTATGGAGCTTCTTACCTACTTGAATAAAGCCTGCAAACCTACGTTTCTTCACCTTTAAAGGGTGAATAAAACCCCTTAGGAGCGGAGCAGCAATCCTGTGAAGGTCAGAGAGAGTGTGGGAAATGTCATGCTGCAGGCGCCTACTTCACAGCAGGTGAACTTCTTAAGTTAAGAGGTGATTCCTTCCTTTAGAAGAGGATCCTCCATTTATCTCATTTATTTTTTCACAGTAAGGCTTTCAAGTGTGATTTACCAATCTGACTAACAATTTTACTCAAACCCAGACGTTTTATAGAAAAACGACTCCTCTGTATTTGAGCTGAGAATCCTTCACCCAGCAGAACGCAACATATTAATGGATGGAAATCCAGAGAAAACAGGGTGTGGCCAGGACAGGGAATGAGAGGGAGTTTTTCTCGCATGAGTTATAAATTCTGTGCCTTGGAGCTAAGGAGTCTCTATGTTGTAGTCAACTGGGAAATGAAGTTTGTCAAACCAGGGATTTGTATTCAGTAAAGGGCAGGACTTTTAGGAGTATACACCCAGTGTTTTGTTTGGTTTTTTTAAAGTTTTAAATTTCAGAAATATGTGAAGAACATTAATATTCTAAGAGAGCAAAAACAAGTGTTTACTTACTGAAGAAGTCTTTCTTTGCAAGGTTCTTGGCACATAACACTAAAAACAAACAAAAATGCTAGGGTTAGCATTTATGGACAAGATTTTCATCATAGTTAGTTGCTATGGACGGAACTGCAGCCCACCCAAAATTCAAAGGACAAAGCTCTAGCCCGCAATGTGACGTTATTTAAAGGTGGGGTCTTTGGGAAGTGCCTGGGGCTAGATGAGGTCGTGGGGTGGGGCTCTCACGATGGGATTGGTGCCCCTATGAGGAAGAGACAGGAGCTTGCTCTCATTCTGCTCTCATGGCAAGAAGGAAGCCAGGAAGGGGGCTCTCCCCAAGCACCAGATCTGCCGGCACCTTATCTTAGGCTTTTCCAGCCTCCAGAACTACAAGGAATAAATGTTTGTTGTTTAAGCTGCCAGTCCATGGAATTTTGTTACAGCAGCCCAAACTGACTGAGGCGCTAGCCTGTATTTGCAATGGGGGAAAAAAAAAAAAACCTCAACATTATCTTTGCCATAGATTATCTTTCAAATTTAGTGTTACATTAAACAAAAAACTGACCAGTAACAAAAAGTCTTTTCTCCTCCAACTGAGAATCAACTATAACAAATGCAAAATGGTTTAAACTGAAAATCTTACTTAAATACATACAGATGGATTTATCACTGTGCTCTTAAAACTCACAGGATCACATCAATACCAATTCAGATTAAGACCTATGGTGTTTATCGTCATAGCTACTGCTAACAACAAAAGAAAGCGTGCATTTTTGATATTCTGATAAATAGTACAATTTTGTAAATGTAAACGTTGGTATACTGGAGAATAGAAAGGGAGGACTGGCAGAAAATACAGGGCCATCATCAAGTGTTGTGGAAAAACAAACGACAAAATGAGTGTTAAGAATTTAGCACAATGTTGGCATACAGAAAGAATGCAATAAATGCCATTGTTGTCAGTATTTTATTAATGAGGTGGGGTCAATTACTGGTAAGAAATTTTGTCACCAGGTCTGTTACATGATTAAAGCCACTATATCACTAACATCTCTTACACGTATGCAAACTTCACAAGTTTTGCTAATCTTTAAGAATACAGTGCTTTATTATGATTTTACAAAAATATATTCATAGTATATATTGTTCTGCAAACTTTTCACTTAGCATATTTTTTATATAACAACTTTTATCAAGATATAATTCATACACTATACAATTCACCCACCTGAAGTGTATAACTCATTGGTTTGTAATATACTCGCTGGGTTGTACAGCCCTCAGCACAATTTAGAACATCTCATCATCCCCCTCAAAAAGAAACCTTGTACCCACTAGCAACCACTCTTTATTTAACCTCAAACCCCACCAGTCCTGGCAACACTAATCTACTCCATGTCTCTGGATTTGCCTATTCTGGACACCTCATGTAAATGGAATCACAGAATATGTGATATTTTGTGACTGGCTTCTTTCACTCAGCACGTGCTTAAAGTTCGTCCACATTGTAGCACGAATCAGTACTTCAGTCTTTTTCGTGACTGAGTCATGATTCTATCGTACGGACACACCACATTCTCCTTATCCGCTTCTCAGCTGATGGGCCTTTGGCTTGTTTCTACTTTCTGGCTCCTGTGAATGACGCTGTCCAGGTTGTTGTATGGACATATACTTTATTTCTCTCGTACGCCTATGAGTGAAGTTGCTGAGTTACGTTTAACATTTTTAGGAACTGGCAGACTGTTTCCCACAGCATCTGCACCATTTTAAATTCCCACCAGCAGTGTATGAGGGTTCCAGTTTCTCCCCAACCTCACTAACACTTGTCATTGTCAGTCTCTGTGGTTTTATATCTCTGTGGTTCTAATTTTCATTTCTCTGATGACTAATGACATTGAGCATCCTTTTGTATGCTTCATTAGCTATTAATAGATCTTTCTTGGAAAATTTTCTATTTAGATCTTTTTTTTTTGCCCATTTTAAAATTGGGCTATTTGTCTTTTTGAGCTGTGAAAATTCTCTGTATATTCTAAATACCCTTATCTATAGATATCAGTATGCAGCTGCCCCTCCCCCCACGGCCCCCATATCTGCAGATTCCGCATCCACGCTCAACCAACCATGAAATGAAAATATATATATATTTTTAATTCCAGAAAATCCCAAAAAAAGCAAAACTTGAATTTGCTGTACCCCAAGCAACTATTTACAGTATTTACATTGTTTTAGGTATGATAAGTAATCTAGCGATGATTTAAAGAATACGGGAGGATGCGCGTAGATGACATGCAAACACTACACCATTTTATACAAGGCACTGGAACATCCATGGGTTTCAGTATCCATGGCGGGGGGTTGGGGGGGGGGCAGTTCTGGAACCGATCCCCAGCAGATACCAAGAGACAACTGTATATAAATATCTACATGTCTATAGATAAAATATCCATATCAGATATATGATTTGCAAGTACTCTCCTACTCTTCGGGCTGGCTTTAAACTTTCTTTGAAACACTGAAGTTTTAAATTTTGATCAAGTCCAATCTATCTATTTTCTTTGGTTGCCTGTGCTTTTGGTGTCTTGTCTCATAAGACTGTGCCTAACCAAAAGTCTCAAAGATTTACTCCTATATTTTCTTCTAAGGGTTTTCTACTTCTAGCTTTGTTACACTTTTAGCTCTTAAATAGACATTTAGGTCTATGATCTATTTTGAGTTCATTTTTGTGTCTGATGTGAAGAAGGGGTCCAACTTCATTCCTCTGCAAGTGGATATCCAGTTGCACCAGCACCATTTGTTAAAAAGCCTATTCTTTCCCCACCGAATTATCTTGACACCCTTGTTGAAAATCAATTCACTGTAAATGTGAGAGCTTATCTGTGGTCACTCAATTCTATTCCATTGATCTACAAGTCTCTCCTCATGCCATGACCACACTGTCTCAATTACTGACTGTCTTAGTCCACTCAGTCTGCTGTAACAAAATACTATTGGATGGGGTAGCTTATAAGCAACAAACATTTACTTCGCACTGTTCTGGAGGCTGGAAGTCCGAGATCGGGGTACCTGCATGGTTGGGTGAGGCTTCCCTCCAGCTTGCAGACTACCGTATTTATACAGAGCAGAAGGGGCTAGGAGCCTCTGGAGTCTCTGTTATATGACACTAAGCCCCCTCATTAGGACTCTACCCTAATGACTTAAGTACCTGCCCCAAAGGCCCCACCTACTAATAGTATCACTTTTGGGGGTTAGTTTCAACATATGAACCTGAGGGGGACACAAACATTCAGATCATAGTAATTACCATAGCTTTGTGGTGAGTTTTGAAACTGGGAGGCATGACTGCTCCAACTTTGTTCTTTTTCAAGATTGTTTGGGCTCTTCTGGACCTGTTCAACTGTCATATGAATCTTAGGATCAGCTTGTCAATTTCTACAAAAAAGCCAGCCTGGGTTTTGATAGGGATTTCACGGAAGCTGTAGGTGAATTGAGGGAGTATTGTCATCTTAACAAGATTAAATCTTCAAATCCATGAACAGGAGATGTTCTTCCACTTATTTTTGTCTTCTTTAACTGTTTAGTAATTTTCAGAGTATACATTTTATAATATTCTTTTATTAAATCTATTCCTAAAGATTTTATTCTTTTTGATGCTATTACAAATGCAATTATTTTCTTAATTTCATTTTCAGATTGTTCATTTCTAGTGTACAGAAATACAATTGATTTTTGAATATTCAACTTGTCTCTTTTAACTTTGTTGAACTCATTTATTATCTCTAATACTTTTGAATTTTCATATATAAGATTACAACCTCTGCAAATAAAGATAATTTTACTTCTTCCTTCAAAATCTGGATACCTTTTCTTTCTTTTCCTTGTCTAACTGCCCAGTACCTCCAATACAATATTGAATAGAAGGGGTGGACAT
This sequence comes from Hippopotamus amphibius kiboko, assembly GCF_030028045.1. Taxonomy (NCBI): domain Eukaryota; kingdom Metazoa; phylum Chordata; class Mammalia; order Artiodactyla; family Hippopotamidae; genus Hippopotamus; species Hippopotamus amphibius. The sequence continues at coordinate 138,459,229 of NC_080194.1, read as the reverse complement.
CCTTGTCTTGTTCCTGGTCTTCGGGGGAAAACATTGTTTTTCAACCATTGAGTATGACGGCAGCTGTCGGTTTTTCATAGATGCCCTTTATTAGGTTGGGGAAATTTCCTTCTGTTGCTAGTGTGTTGAGTGTTTTTATCATGAAAAGGCGTTAGCTTTTGTCAAATGCTTTTCCTGCATCTATTGAGATGATCATTTGGTGTTCAGCCTTTACCTACTGATATGATGTAGTTGACAACTGATTTTCAATGTTAAACCAACCTAGCATTCTGAGATAAATCCCATCTGGTTCTGGTGCATAACTGATCCTTTTAACGTGCTGCTGTAAGCCATCCAAGCCTGGGCTTTTCTTTGTAGAAAGTGTTTTCAATTACTAATCCAAAATTTCTTTACTCTTTATAAGTCTATTCAGATTTTCCATTTCTTCCCAAATCAGCTTTGTGAGGATTGTGTCTTTCTAGAAACTTGTCAATTTCACCTAAGTTATCAATTTATTGGCATACAATTGTTTACAGTATCTCCTGATAATCCTTTTTATTTCTGTATAGTCAGTATTAATATTTCCTCCTCAGTGTAAACTTAATACCATTCCTTTCCAATGGAAACACACACATACACACACACACACACTCTTCAGTCTTTTTGTGGCTAGATCATAATTTATTACAGCTCCTGTTAGTGTTTTATTTCTTGTTTCTCTAACTACTAAGGTAATATGTACTTATAAAAAAATGAAAACTCACAAATGTGTAAACAGAAAATGCATGCCTCTAAAACCTCATCATTACTCTCTGTTTAGCATTTTCCTGGCTAGTCTCACATGCTTATTTTTTCCCATTTAACTTCAGAATCATTTTGGGCAAGTTTTAAAAGAAATACTTCATAAATAAATTTGAGGGGAATTTACCTCTTTACAATATTAAGTATTCCCATTCTCGAATGTAGCATATTTATCCATTTATTAAATTCTTCTTTAATGCCTTTAAGTGACATTTTCATGTATTTCATAAATATTTTCCACATTTCTAATTGGGTTTACTCTTAAGTGTTCTGGTTTTTGTTACTATTGTGTATGGGAGAGTTCCTTTCACTGCATTTTCTTTTCCTTTTTATAAAACGTCAAGATAACTGTTTTTTTTTTCATTGCACTTTCTAATTGTTATTTGGTTATAGGAAAGCGATTAATATTCTTAGATAATTCTAAATCTGCCATCTTTTTCAACTCTCCTCAAATGGGCCTGTGATGTTCTGTTTTCTTCCACTTCCCTTTGCTTCTCCACAGTTTCCAAAACTTAAGTTGCAATCTTCCCAGTCTGCCTAAAGACCTGGTCCTCTCCCAGGGCTCATGACATCAGCTCATCAGCAACGCCCATCGACTGCACAGGCCAGAAGTCTGTGTGCCATGCTTTGACTTCCCAGCCTCTCCGATGCACTGACTTCTCACCACCTCCACCCTGGTTCAAGCTCCCAACAACATCCATCACAAAGTCATCGCTTCAAAACTTAAATCTCATGTCGCTTTCCTTTTTAAAAACTCCACAGTGGCTTTCCTTTGCAAAACTCCAGACCCGTCAGGCTCTGACCTCAACCTCCCTCACCTCCAGACTCAGATATTATCCAACCAGCTCTGGGCCCTTGTTTTTCCAAGGTGCTAATGCTGGATTGCTTCTGACTGGAAGAATTCTGGTAATATCTCAAAAAGATTAATCTTTGTTCATATGTACAAGACTAGCAATGTCTTAAGTCTCATTCCAGTGGAATTTGGTTATATCAAAAAGTAGAGAGGGTTTCAATAGTCAGCACAAAAGAGAATTTTGCCTCGATTTTGTGCAAAGATCATTTAGGCATTTAGGGTTATGCTGAATCTAGTCTATTAGTTCATGGCATATGATTTCTCCTAGTAGAAAAACTTTGTGATCTTGAGATAGAGTTCTCTTTGTCCCCGCTACGAGGTACAATAATAAAAGATAATTTATTACACAGCATAAAATCCCACTCTTTCTAGATCTACCAATCATTTTTAAACAAATATGTTATGCACCAACTATGAGTGAGATTCTGGGGATACAACAGTGAACAAAAGAGACGTTTACTCTTAGAGAAAACGAAGCTTATTTTTTCAGAGTGTACTACCACATGGTTTCTTCAACTCCAACCCTCAAGTGCCCCTCTACTTTGGACAAATCATGTCTAAATCCTGTAATTTCCTGATCACATACAATAGTTTCTTAATTTGGGGGGATAAAGAAAGAACAAAGTACATAATGTTCACTTAGCTTCTGAAAACACATGGGAAGGAAGTGTTTTGCTAACATTCAATTAGTCAGTCAGGCTTCTTTACCAGGTCCCTGACAGAAGCATAGGGTCCCCCAAATACTATTGTGGTTTCACCCACTCCCAGGGTAACCTACAGCAACACAAATTTAGTACTTTATTACATCAACTAAGAAATTTTCAGGGAGAGGGATAAATTAGGAGGTTGGGTTAACAAATACACACGACTATATATAAAATAGATAACCAGCAAGGGCCTACTGTAGAGCACAGGGAACTCTGCTCAATATTGTGTAATAACTTATAAGAGAAAAGAATCTGAAAAAGAACATATATAATGTACATATATATAACTAGGTATATAACTGAATCACTGTGCTGTAATCTGAAACTAACATGACATAAATTAACTATACTTCAATAAATAAATAAAATTACATATGTTTTCTAATTTGTGTCAATATTTCCACTGTTTTTCAATTCTCCAAGGCTAGAAACTTTGGCTGTAATTTTCAGTCCTCCCTCCTCTTATATTTATGTGTCATCAAGTCCTATCTTTTCTTTCTTCTAAAGTCTCTTGAACGTGTCCTTTCTGCCACCTGTGTACCCACTCTCCTATTCTTGGCTCCACCCACTCACAACTTAATCTAAAAGCAACAGCTCCCCCTCCCAGGTCAGGCTGGCCGAGTTCACACTACATTTAAGCCACCGGATCAGTCTGTTGAAACGCCATTTTCATGTTGCGAGGCTCAAAAAACTCCAATGGCTCTGCATTGTAGTCTGCAGTCAATCTAAACTTCTCCCTGGGCTTTAAAGGGCCCCGTCCCCTCGCATCACTCACATCTCCCACTGTCCTTCACTGCCCCCTCCTGCGGGCCCCAGCTGTTCCCACCCCCAGGTGACCACTCTCGTCCATGGATGCACCTGCCAACCCCTCTCTTTTCGCTGTGCTTGGTCCAGGCAAAGCCCACTTCCTCAGTGACGCCTCATTCAGGCCAGTGTTTCCCAAGCACCACTCTGTGATACCATTTTCACTAGTGCCAAAATAAAAAAGATAAGGACGCTATAGCGGAGGCTGTCATAAAACTGAACTAATTTATTTTAAATGCCCACCCTTTGTTCTAGTGTAATGTCTTCTCTCTTTTTTTCATGTTAAAATAGCCTCTCCTTAATGAAATGAGGTAACAAAACATGGTGATAGTTTCAACAATGACTTGGAGAGACCAAAAGTTGGCAATTTTAGGTTGGTAGCCACATGCACATAAATGTTTTGACTGACCTGAGAATCCCTTCTCTAACCACCAGCAACCTCTTCCCTCCTTTTACTCCCATTTACTTGACTAGCCCCAGGGCTGAGCACTCAAGGTCCCTTCATTCAGGTGGCTTCGTGCCCCCAGCTCAGTTCCTCTGAGGAAGGAACCCCGACCCCGTCTTCCCCCCCTTTAGACACGGGCTTCCCGTGGTGCTGCCACACAACAGGCCTGCAACCCTACGATGAACAAGACACAAAAAGCCAAAGAGAGAATGTGATAAAAACACAGAAAACTAAGGTATCTCCATAATTTTAAACATCTAAGTAAAGTTTTCATTCATTGGGAAATATAATTTCCCACCTAGAGTAGCTGCCAACACATATGTGCCCTTAATGTACGTTATTATCTGTCTACCTCAACTAACTTAAGTCTAAACCTCACTTTCTTTTTAACCGGCTTGGGGAAAAGTCCTTTAAGCTGCAAAAAGGGGTAAAAACAGAATCCTGTCCAAAGGCGAAGAGGAAGGATTCCTGATCAGTGTGTTTCGCTAACATGCCGTGTTCTGGGCCAGAGCCACTCATCTGTCAATTCTCATACAAGTTTAGGAAATCCTCAAATTTGCATTAAGGGGGTGGGGATCACACTTCAGCTCCATCAACAGACTCAAAAGCCAAAATCTTCAATCCATACAGAACTGAATTCTGTTCCATTATTTGCTTAATGAAATGAACAACTCTTACCAATCCTTCTCAGTAAGTTTAGACACACACACAACACAGACACGCTTCCACTCTTCAGGTACCATTAGATGATAAAATGATTTCCTAAACAACAAGGTCTAGTGTATAGCACAGGGTTAGGGTTCAGTATCTGTGATAAACCATAATGGAAAAGAATATGGAAAAGAATGTGTGTGTGTGTGTGTAACTGAGCCACTTTGCCATACAGTAGAAATTAACACAACACTGTAAATCAACGATACTTCAATCAAGTATAAATAAATTTTTTAAAAAACATATGATTTCTTCTCCGCAGGGAAAATGGTTTAAGTTAACAAAACACATTTTAGCAACCAAAAGCTGTCCCTGTTGGCTTTGGAGATGAGGGTGACTCTTGTAAACGGACAATCCTTAGATTGGTTTTCCAAACGTTTTATATAGCTTCATCTTCTATACATGTATTCAATTTAAAAATAAGTGACAAAATTATGTGAATTATTTGAGCTCAGAAGTGTGGCAGAGTTCAGCCCACACTCCCAAACCCTGCGGAGGGCGGGGGGTGTGAGACAGGGCTGCTGTGGCAGAGACTCTGCCTCCCCTCATAGGGCAGAGCTCAGCTGCGAGGACCAGGGGATGTGCTCGCTCCTCTGCTGGAGTCCCTGGGTCTTCTACACATATTATTCTCTACCTGACCTTACAGGATGGGGCGAGTGGACATGAAGGGAAGCTGTCACTTTTTCCACTTTCATAAGCCTCAGAAAGATTCAGCAGCCGGCCCTACTCCACCCCCCCCAACCCCTACATTCCACTATCGCAGCAGCAGTAGCACGTTATCAGAGCTAGAAGTTAAATCCTCTGTTATTCGTATGTTTCTTCACATCCGTCTCTCCCCCACAAACATGTGCACTGAAACAAAGATGTGTCTTTTGTATTCACTGCTGGGTCCAGAGCTTGGTATGATGCCTGGCACAAAAAGGTTAACTTTTTCAATATTTGCTGAATAAACATTAGGTTTATTAGGTAATAACCTTTTCCCCCCCTTTCCTTAATTGTCTAACTACTAACTAGGACATAAGCACTAAGAAGGATGAAACTATTCTTTTGAATCACTGCATTCTTAGCATGGAGCATGGGACCTGGCATAAATTAAATGCTCAATAAATGTTTGTTGAAATAAATGAGAAAGTGCATGCATGAATGAATGTGATGGTTTTGCTGGAGCCTCCACTGTGGAGTCCAGGGCCTGGCAGCTCCGCTCACACAACGGCCACCCAACAGATCGCGTTCTTCAGAAAGAGTTTATGCTATTTCTTGAGGTATCATTAGTGACATTTGGGTGGCACTAAGGATAAAAATGTCCCCCAGCAGTCCCAAGCCAAAGGTTATATGACAGTGAGGGAGAAATACAGTACATGTTAAAAACAAAAAAATCAAGTAATCAAGTCCAGAGGGCATTTGGAACTTTTTATTTGCACAAAGCCATCATTAGTGAACAAAGTCATTTTTACATCTTAAGGGATGATTTCCAAGGATTGATGAGGCCATTACATTCCAAGAAAATCTATAACTGAGGAACATTTTTTTAATTTTTAAAAATTTAAATTTAAGAAAAAATTAAATTTTAATCTTAAAATATTGCTTTTCCTGACATCCTGGACTTGCCCCACCGAATCAACAGAAGGATGACTTCCTCCTGGGTGAGGAAGACAGGCCTCCCAGGAAGCAATTTCTAAAGCTACTGTTGGCTTTTGTTTGATTTTTTTTTCCCCCCAAGTATTACAGGCTAGGCACCTTTGCCTTGGAAGATAAGAAAAATAGCTCATTTAAGGTCTCTGTCATTTTGAATAATTTCTATCTCCAGTTCCTGTTTCTGTCTTAAATAAACCAAATGGGATGTTCTTCAACCATACTGGAGTGGGACAAAGACATCAAGAAGAATCAAGGAATTTTCTAGGTAGAAGCATATTCCCCTAAGAACATAGGAAAATCCAGGTTTTCATTAGAGAAAGTTTTACCTAAAAAATTAGTTATATTCCAAAATTAATCAATTCCCTGATCAGTTAATTATCAATGTTATCTCCCTAAATATGTTTCTTTTTCAAGTGTCCTTATTCAAAAGCCATACGTGATGACTAACTCCAAAACTTAAATGATCATTAACTCCAAAACTTTAAAAAAAATTAAAAATAAAACTCCAAAACTTCAGCCCCCATGTCTGGTATCTCATCTCCTGAAAAGCTTGTGGTGATTTTACAACCAGGAACCAAGGAGCAGCTTGCAACTTGAGCTTCCAAAACCACCCTGGAAAGCAGACTGTCTCCCAGGCAACCATCTGACTCATACAGCTGCCAAAAACACGCAGATGAAATCTATCAATGGAGTCACAGTGGGAGGTTTGGAAACTTCCTCATTGTTTTGTGAAACTTTCAAAATACAATCTAATTCCCTTTCATGGACCTAATAGCAGCAGCTACAATGTATCAGATGCTTACAAGACACTGCACTAAGTGTCTGACAAGCATGAGGGCGCGTTTTTCAACACCACAATTCCAGGAGATAGCTACTATTATATTCATTTTCCTGATGAGAAAACTGGGGCTTTACAAGGTCACATAACTTGACCAACGAAAGTCCCAGAGTAAAAGCTGCTGCTTCTGCGCAGTGCACCCATCTACGTGTAACAAGCATCTGCTGAAGACCCACCACTGCTCAAGCCCTGTTCCAAGCTCTGAGGAGTCCACGAAGAACAAAACAAAACAAAACAAATAGGTGCTTGTCCTGGGGTACTTCCCATGCCCGAGGGTTTAACTTTTAAGGAAAGTAAACTAAGATCATCCTTTTTTTTTTTTTTTTACCCCCTTTTAAACAAGTGCTTAAAATTGACTCCTCAAGCTTGAACTATCTTCCTAAGGATACACAATGTAAAATAAAACTCAACTTTGTCAGGAAGGAAATGAATTTTAGCCCCAAAAAGCTTGTCATTCAGTGAACTGTATTTGATTGTCACCCTAGAAGGAAAGGGAAAGAACTCCATGAACAGGAGATAATCCAGGGTTAACAGGCAGGAGATCCTCGCATGCCCCCACACACCCTCACCCGCCTGCCTCCTAAAGAGCTGCTGATATAAATGAAGCTGTGCCCGTCTAGCTCATTTTAAACAAAGTGATAACTGCTGAGGGTAAGGGGGAAATGCACGGATTTCGTGGGAAGAAAGCTAGAATTAAGCAAACTCATCTACAATCTAACAATCAGTGAAGACCTAAAACAAATAGGCATGGAAAAGGTAATAATTAATAATAGCCAGAGAAGAATAAAGATGCAGATGTAGAGAACGGACTTGAGGACACCGGGTGGGGGGGCGAAGGGAAAGCTGGGAGGAAGTGAGAGAGTAGCACTGACATATATACACTACCAAATGTAAAATAGATAGCTAGTGGGAAGCTGCTGCATGACACAGGGAGATCAGCTTGATGATGGGTGATGATTTAGAGGGGTGGGATGGGGGGGTGGGAGGGAGTCACAGGAGGGGGGGATATGGGGATATATGTACAAATACAGCTGATTCACTTTGTTGTACAGCGAAAACTGGCACAACAGTGTAAAGCAATTATACTCCAATGAAGAGCTTTAAAAAGTAATAATAATAGCCAGAGAAAGTTCTGTCTACATTTTCCTCCAGTTACTGAGCTGACAAATGAGGCTTTATTAATTTGATGCAGAGAAAGGTCAACAGAAAACCCAAAGAGGAGAACAAAGTTTAGCACTGAAAGTAACACATGCAAATATCCCCAACACCTGGCTATGAAAAACCCATAATACACAATCTCCTCAAAGTCCCTCATCATTTCTTTCCTATTTATCATTTGATAGTGCTAGTTTCTATAGCACTGAAGTATTTAAAGGTATCATTTGGCATGATTTTACCATAAAATCTTCTATAATTACAAAGCTAATCATTATTCACATCACAGCATAAGTCAGGGTAAAATTATTATGCTCAATTTAGTCAAGAAAAATAGAAGAGCAAGAGATTGAACAACTTGCTCAAGATGACCTTGAAAAGTTAGTGATGGAGACGGGAACTTGATTCATCCATGAATAAAACCCAGGTAGCTCACTGAATTAGGCTCCTTCATTAAGACAACTGAGTGTTAAGACTGAAACAATGTCACATTAAAAAATTTAAGTTTACGTGGCCAACATCAGATTATGAATCCGATGTTTTAAATCCGATCATTTAAATTAAAAAAAAGAATGACGCATAACAGCAGTGCCACCCGCAGGTATGTAATTAACAGAAATACACATATACATATGTTCATCACATAGTACAATGATTACAGCTGCAGTTAGTAAAAGCCAAAGACAGAGCCACTGAGATGCCCGTCAACAGAACAATGAATAAAGAAGCTGTGGCAGTTTCTATTCACAAAACAGCATATTATACAGCAGCAAGAAAAAACAAACTATACACAAAACTATGAATGTCTCACAAACATGATATTCAATGAAAAACACAAAACATATTGTATGATGTCATTTATATAAAGCACAAAACCAGACTAATACATACTATTGAAGTCAAGTGTGATTATCCTTTAGCAGGATAACTAATGACTAGAAGGAATCATGAATAACATATGTGCGGAACTAGCCAGGCTCTGCTGCTTCATCGAGGTACTGATTACACACGTGTGTTCAGTATGTGAGAATTCAGTGAGCTTTACACTTAAATATTTCTAAATCAACCATAAAGATCAACAGAACAGAATAGAAAGCCCAAATATAAACCCATAAGTATGAGATCAACTGATATTCATCAAAGGTGCCAAGATAATTCAATGAGGAAAAAGCAAAAAAACAGTCTTTTCCAGCCTGGAAAACGGGCCATCCAGCTGAAGTAAATGGGATACCCTAGCGGGGAGGGGAGGGATAAATAAACCTTAGCCCTTACCGTACATCACACACAAAAACTGACTTGAAATGGAGCACAGACTTAAACATAAACACGAGGTGCCATTAAGAAAATGCAAAAGCAAGAGAAAAAAATTCTCCCAGTCAGGAGAAAATCTTCACAAGGCATGTATCTGGCAAAAGATTTGTATGCAGAATATATAAAGAACTCTTACAAAACAATAATCTTAAGAAAAACAAAAACAACCCAAGTTAAAAACAGGCAAAAAACCTTAGGCACTTCATCAAAGATTGAGTGGCCGATAAACACATGAAAACATGCTCGACGTCACTAACCATCAGTGAAATGCAAATGAAGACCACAATAAGGTACCACCACACGCATACTAGAATCACTAAAATCATAGTCTGACAATACTATGTGACTAAGGCACAACTTTAAAATGACGGCTAAAATGAACATTTTTTTCAGTAACGTATAAATTGTCAAAATTGGTCCCTCCAAAGAGTGAAACCCTGACCAATAAACCATAGAAATTGAAATGGTAATTGAAAATCTACCCACAAAAACAAGGCATCAAGCCCAGATAGTTTCAGTGGAGAATTCTATCAAGATTTCAAGGTATAGATAATTCCCACCTAATAAACACTATTCCCACCTTATAAAAAAACAAACAAACAACAACAACAACAACAACAACAACAAAAAGGGGAAGCCGCTCCAACTGAGTATATGCGGCTCACACCAAAACCAGAAACCACAGGAAAAGGAAAAAAAAAAAAGTCTAGGCTCTGGTAGACACCCCTGGTGCTCCGAGAATCTAGTCCTCTCCTTCCTGGCAATTGTTACACCACACTTCGCAACTCCCTTACGTTGGCTGGGACCACATGATTGTAGTACTTCTAGCAGAAGTGGTGTGTGTCACTTCTGGGTCAAAGTCTAGAATAACTGACAAGAGATCTCCATGCCTCCATGAAGCCTGAAGCCACCATATGAGATGGTATAATGGTAGAACCTCTATCAGCCTTGGTATCTGAATGACTGCGTGGAAAAGAGCCCCCACTGACGCACAATGAACACGTGCAAGAATTCAATAACGGCTACCTGAGGAATGGGGGAGGGGGGTGTGATAAGGGGCGGGTGCGGGAGAACACCAGGGTTGAAACTGGTGAGCGGGAGGCCTTTGGCCTAACATTTTTGTTCTTTCATAAGGAGTGTGTTTATGTATTGTTTCTTAATTAAAAAAAAAAATCTCATAGGTCCAAGAAAAAAAAAAAGATAAAGAAAGAAATGGACAGAGGAGTGGGAAGAAGGAAAACTTAAAAGGGAAGGAAAAGTTGAGGGGGAAAGGGAAGAAATTTAAAATTTAACAGGAGAAGAATCTCAGTATTTGTAGAATCTTCGATTGGAAGAGCTCTTGAGAACACCCTTTTAAACAGATAAGAGACTATCTAAACTATTTATTGGTGCATTTTTTTCTGCTTATCTTCTTTTTAAACCAGGGGAAAAAATAAACATGGTAAGATCTGTTTTTCAAAACAGTTTCTAGGTTTAATTCTGAAGGAAGCCATGTCCCTAATATGAACAGATACATCTAGAGGGAGATTTAATAATGATTAACTGTAAAACTAACAGTAACAATTGCTAATATTTATTTAGCTTATTCTGTGCCAAACACTATTAACAGCACTTTACAGATTATATCTTATTTAGTACTCAAAACAGATAAGGAAACCAAGCTTGGGTGAGATTAAATTACTTGCCTAAGACCCGAGAGCCTCTAAGTTTCCTCCTTCCTAGAGTCTGTCTTGACTCCAGAGCCCAAGCTCTCTACTGCATGTACTCTGATACAGTATGTTTCAAAAAGGTATAATTATGGTGACAAGTTGACACACAACATAAGGAAGCCAGAATACTCTAGAGAAACATATGTATTTTTAAAAGCAAACAAATATGACTTAAAAAAATAAAAAGGGAACTAACTCTGCTAGATCCTACTTCTAACTAGAGAATAAAAAAAATAATTGTAAAGCAGTGGTATCTCATTAAGGATACATTTTAAAATATAACAACTTGCTAAGTGGTAATTTACAAACCATAAAGCTCATGCTTTTAAAGTACGAATTCAGTGATTTTTAGTATATTCAGAGTTGTACCACCATCACTACCATTTAACTTCACAACATTTTCATAATGCCCCAAAGATGCCTTGTACTCAATAGCAGTCACCCCTCATTTCCCCCTTCCCAAGCCCTTGGCAACTATTAATCTATTTTCTGTCTTTACGCCTTTGCCCACCCTGGACATTACATATACAAGGTCATACAATATATGACCTTTTATGACTGGTTTCTTTCATTTAGCATGATGATTTCAAGGTTCATTCATGCTGTAGCAAGTATCAGTACTTCATTCCTTTGTTACATAATACTCAGTTATATGGATATATCATATTTCATTTATCCACTCATCAGAAAATAGACATTTCAGTTGTTACCACATTTGGGCTACTGTGAATGATGCATGAGCATTCATGTAACAAGGTTTTATGTGGACATATGTTCTCAATTCTCCTGGGTATCCACCTAGGTGTAGAATTACTGGTCATATGGTAACTCCATGTTTAACATTTAGAGGAACTGCCCAGTTGTCTTCCAAAGTGGGTGCCCAATTTTACATTCCCACCAGCAATGTATATAGGGTCCAATTTCTCTGCATCCTTGCCAGCAATTATTTTTAGCTGTCCCAGCACCATTCATTGCAAAGACCTTTCTTTCCCCATCTAGTTGTCTTGACATCACTGTTGAAAATCAATTGAATGTAAATGTGAAGGTTTATTCTGGACTCTCAATTCTATTCCATTGATCTATATATATCTATCCTTACTGTAACACTCCGTAATAATTACCATAAGTTTTGAAATCAGGAAGTGTGAGTCTCCAATTTTGTTCTTGTTTTTTCAAGACTGTTTTCATTATTCTATATTCCTTGCAATTCCATATGAATTTTAAGATCAAATTCTGTAAATTCCCCCAAACAAAGCCTCCTGGGATTTTGATAGGTTCTAAGCTACATCCACAGGTGAGTCCGCGGACTTAACATTAAGCCTTGCATATCATAAACATGGATGTCTTTCCATTTATTTAGCTCTTCAATTTCTTTCAACAACGTTTTGTAGTTTTCAGTGTATAAGTCTGGCCCCTCTATTGTTGAATTTATTCCTAAATATTTTACTATTTTTGATGCTATTTTAAAAGGAATTTTTTAAAAATTTTCTTTTTCAGTAGGTTAGTGGTTGCAAAAAGGGGGTTGAAATGAAGAGATTTGGGGGTGACAGCTAGGAGGTACAGGGTTTCTTTTGGGGGTGATAAAAAGTTCTACAATTGATTGTGGTGGTAGTTACACAACTCTGTGAATGTACTAAAAACCACTGAATGATACACTAAAATGGGTGGATTTTATGATATGTGAATTCTATCTCAATAAAGACGTTACTAAAGAGAGAGAGCGTGCGCATGCAGGTGCACACAAGACACACACACACACACACACAGAACCCTATTAAGTAGATTAACTCCTTGCATTTTGCACTTTTTCACTTATCTCAATAGGAAAGAAGTTCCATTCCCCCAGGCCAATGCCAAAAAGACACTGTATAGGACTGATGATATACTCGGAAATATTAACTCCCATTAAATTGGTCTGAAATAAAACTTGATTGCCATAATATTAAATTAGGGAAAGAAAAGAAAAAAGCACCTCTGTTTACTTTTATAATGTTGATCAAGTACATTTTAGATCAAGAAATAATCTGCCTATTAAACAAACCAACTAAAGACTGCTACAATGATTTCAAAATTATTGGAATAGTCTCAACTGGAATCCCTGCTTCCTACATTGATTCAAACTCAAAATTATTCTTAAAGCATTATCAAAATCCTTTTTGATAATATCTCAAGGGTCTCCACTCCCTACAGACTGCTTTCTTTGGTATTCAAAACACAAAATAAAATTTCTCTTGATCTACTTTACCAACTTTATCACCCAAGTATGTTTTACTTAACTGTTCCCAGACCACTACACAGTAATTTTTACCTCTGGGCCTTTCTTCCTGTTGCATGCTGTCCTCTTTCTGTGACATCTAAGCACTATTTTTTTTTTTTTTTTGAGCTACAATGTGGGTTCAATAACAGTGCATGATTTACAATAGCCAAGACATGAAAGCAACCTGAATGTCCATCGACAAATGAATGGATAAAGAAGATGTGGCGCACGTGTGTGTATACGTATACACACACACACACACACACACACACACACACACACACACACAATGGAATACTACTCAGCCATAAAAAAATAATGAAAGTCATTTGCAGCAATATGGGTGGACCTAGAGATTAACACACTAAGTGAAGTAAGTCAAAGACAAATATCATATATCACTTATTTGTAGAATCTTAAAAAGTGATACAAATGAACTTTTTTTTACAAAACAGAAACAGACTCACAGACATAGAAAACAAACTTCTGGTTACCAAAGGGGAAAGTGGGGGGAGGGATAAATTTGGAATCTGGGATTAGCATACACACTACTATATATAAAATACATAAACAACAGGACCTATTGTATAGCACAGGGTACTATACAGTCAATACCTTGTAATAACCTATAATGGAAAAGAATCTGAATCACTTTGCTGTACACCTGAAACACTGTAAATCAACTATACTTCGATTAAAAAAATTAAAATTAAAAAAAGAAACCTAAAACAAAACAGAGTAGGTGTCCAGTCAATATTTGCTGAGAGCTCTACTTCTTATTTCAGCTAGACTCTGTCCTAAGCACTTCACCTATGCAACCTCCTGTAATCCCTCTACAAACCCCAGGCAGAAACTAAGGGTCTGAGAAGTAAATTACCCAAGGCTGCACCCACTGAACCACTGCCGCTCATAGAAATTCTACTCATTCTCTGGGTTACAGCTCAAATCTTATTTTTCCCCTGTTAGGCCAACAGTGATTTCTCCTTTCTCTGAACTTTAAAGGACTCCCTGACTTTGACACATATCTATACCACCTTGAATTGCATTTTTAAAGTAGACTTTATTTTTCAGAGCAGTTTTAGGTTCACAGCAAAAGTGAGTGGGAGGCAGATTTCCCGTATGCCTCCTGACCCAGCCTTCCCCTCCATCAACGTCCTTCAGCAGAGTGCCATCTTTGTTACAATCGATGAGCCCATACTGACACATCATCATCTCCCCAAGTCCATGGTTTACCTTTGGGTTCACTTAACAGTATTGTACATCCTATGGAGTTGGACATATCCACTCCTGTAGTATCACACAGAATAGTTTCACTACCCGAAAAATTGTTTTGCTTTTTTGTCCTTTCCTCCCCCCAACTCCTGGCAGTCGCTGATTTTTTAACTACCTCCATCGCTGTCTTTTTCAGACTATCACGTGGTTGGAATCATACAGTATGTAGCCTATTCAGACTGGTTTCTTTCACTTAGTAATATGCATTTAAGGTTCCTTCTTGTCTTTTCATGACTTGATAATTCATTTCCTTTTAGTACTGAACAATATCCCATTGTCTGGATGGACTATAGTTGCTTTCAAGCTTTGGCAATTATGAATAAAATTGTAATGAACATCTGTCAACAAAAGAATTAATCAATAGTCAATCTAAGAAAGAAATGGACAATTTTGTTAGAGCCAACCTGAGGATTATAACCTGAGGGACAGTCTTTCAGAAAGCTATGAGGACTGTTCTGCCTTTTAGCAGTCAAGGCACAGTTATGAAGTTTTTGAGACGAAGGGTTATACATCAGAGTAACACATTGACAGCTTCATAGCCCAACAAGGCCAGTAGTGGGTTACTGTGACCCCTTACAGGATTGAGAAAGGAATGTTATCTCCTAAAGAGTTACCTTGCTGGCGCCAGGAGGAAATTACTTTTTGTTTTGGCGAGTAGGCACTCCTGTGTCTCCTAAGGGGACCTAGTTAACATGTAACACAGGCACACAATGCTCACTAAAGGGGAGGGGGCAGTGGCTCAAACGGGCAGAGAGAGAATTTTATGTTTAAAATTTTTCGTGTCCTGCCTTAAAAGTAATTTTATTTCATCACATCTATGTGTAGGTTTTTGTTGTGTACAGAAGTTTTCAACTCCTTTGGTTAAACACCAAGGAGTACAACTCCTGGATCACGTAGCAATTTTATGTTTAGTGTTGCAAAAAGCTGCCAAACTATACTCTAAAGTGACTGTACCATTCTGCATTCCCACCAGCAATGAATGAGAGTTCCTAGTCCTCCACATCTTCGCCAGCATTTGATGTTGTCAGTGTTTTGGATTTTGGCCATTCTAATAGGTGTGCAGTGGTATCTCATCGTTGTTTTAATTTGCATTGCACTGATGACATATGTGGAGCATCTTTTCATATGCTTATTGGCCATCTGTATATCTTCTTTGCTGAGATGTCTGTTCAGGTCTTCTGCCTATTTCTTAATTGGGTGGGTTGTTTGTTTTCTTACTGTTGAGTTTTAAGTGTTCTATGTACACCTGAAACTAATGTTGTAAATCAACTATACCTCAATTTAAAAAAAAAAAGGAAAGGAAACAAAAAGAAAAAAATTATTATTTTGGATTAACAGTCCTTCATCAATCAGACATAGCCTTTGCAAATATTTTCTCCCTGTCTGTGGCCCTTGCACCGTTTTTGTATTTTTCACATTTTTATGTCTTACAAAATTAGGCTTACACATATCCAAGTTACTCTGAGTAGCTATACTGCTTTCCTTGGGAAGCAATATTATCTGATGTTTAAAGTAACTTTAATGAAAATTCTTATTATCCATAGAAGACAATGGGTGGCCTTTCTGTTTGGTGGCGGCCACCAGTAAGCCAGACGGGTGACTCAGAGTGCACTGGGAGCTATGGAGGAGAACACGGCTCAGGTACTGCTCGTGCATCCTAAGCCTCTCTGACCCCAACCTTGCATGCAACCTAGGTTTGAGACTAGTCCAAGTTACATCATTTATTGGATTCATGTCTACTGTGGTGGGTGCCAGTGCCCAGTTTCTAAGTGTGCGACCCACAGCACATCCAGTCATCGTGGTGCCACCCACCTGCAGTTTACATGAAGCCCGAGCCAGATACCATTAGCATCTTAAGAGTCCAGAACTCTTACTACACTGGTGGAAATTTCAAACCCAAATTCTTTGAAGTTATCCTCACTGAAGCAACCCATAAAGTCATCAGTAGAAACCAGGGGTAACGCCAAGCCAACCCGTAAACACAGGGAGACTCACGCCGTGGCATCTCCTGACTACAATGCTGTGGCTTTGGAAAGGACCGCAAGTTATGACACTAATGGTAGTTCTCACGCTGTTGCCTGAAAAGGTCCCAATACAGTCCAAATCCACAATCACCACTAACTGAAGCAAGCTCTGTAAAATTCAAGCCCAATAAATAAAAATTTTCACTTAAAATCAGTATGTTAAAATAATAGATGTCTGCACCTTATTTCATGAATGTATTGTCAAACTTATGAAAATTCAAATTTAATGGTGGTGCCAAGCCACTTCAGTGGGAAGACAGCAGTCTTTTCAACAAACGGTGCTAGGACAACTGAGCTAGCCACATGCAAAAGAATGAAGTTGGACCCCTACCTCACATCATATATAAAAGTTAGAAGAAATCATAGGACTGATTAAATAAATCTTCACATCTGGGACAAAGCAGTGGTTGCTTAGATGTAGCATCAAAATCACAAGCAACAAAAGAAGAAACAGGTAAGTTGGACTTCACTGAAATTAAAAACTTTTCTGCTTCAAAAGATACTATCAAGAAAGTGAAAAGACAAACTACAAAATGGGAGAAGATATATGTAAATCCAGAATTTATAAACTCTGGTAAGGGACTTGTATTCAGAACGTAAAAGAACTCCTACAAACCAACAATAAAAAGACAACCCAATTAAAATATAGGCAAAGGATCTGAACCAACATTTCTCTAAAGAAAATATACAAATGGCCAATAAGCCCATAAAAGATGTTCAACACCATTAACCATCAGAGAGATACATATAAAAGCTACAATGAGATACCACTTCACACCCACTAAGATGGCTAAAATAAAAAAAGATGGACAAATGCAAGGGTTGGCAAGGCTGCAGAAAAACTGAAACACTCATACACAGACGGTGGGAATGTAAAATGGTACAGTCACTTTGCAATACAGTTTGGAAGTTCCTCAAAATGTTAAGCATAGAGCTGCCATATGAACAAGCAATTCCATGATGAGGTATGCTCAAGAGACTTGAAAACATATGGCTGTACAGAATCTTGTACACAAATGTTCATGGTGGCATTATTCTTAATAGCCAACAAGTAGAAACAACCCAAACGTCCATAATCTGATGACTAAATAAAATGTAATGTAATATTATTACATACAATACAATGTAATATTATTACATACAATGTAATACAATCTAATATTATTACAATGTAATATTATTCAGCCATAAAAAGAAAAGAAGCACTGCTCTATAATCTATGCTACAGCACGGATACACCCTGAACATTTTATGCTAAGTGAAAGAAGCCAGACATAAAGGATCACATACTGCATGATCCCATTTATATACAATGTTCAGAATAAGCAAATCCATTGCTACAGACTGAATGTGTTCCCTCAAAATTCACATGTTAAATCTTAACATGCAATGTGATGGTGAGGCCATGGGTGGAGCCCTCATGAATGGGGTTAGAGCCCTTATAAAAGAGAGCTCCCTTGCCCCTTCAGCCGGGACACAGTGAGAAAACGGCCATCTATGAACCAGGCATTGGGCCTTTACCAGACACCAAGTCTGCTGGTGCCACTTCCGAGCCTCCAGAATTACAAGTAATCAAATTCTGTTGTTTATAAGCCACGCAGTCTATGGCATTTTGTCATAGCAGCCTGAACAGACATCCATAGAGACAGAAAGTACATTAGAGGTTGCCAGAGGCTGGGGATAAAGAGAGGTATGGGGGTGACTCTAAACTATGTGGCGGTTTGTTTTGTGGGTGATGAAAGTATCCTGAAATTAGATGGTGAATGGTTATATAACTCTGTGACATACTGAAAACACTGAATTGTACATCAAGTGTAAAGGGTAAAGGTGATGGGATGATAATTATATCTCAATTAAAAAATTAAATGCAATAGTGATTTGAGGACTAACGGAAGTGGTATCTGTTTGTCATAAGACACACCATTCAGTCTTAGCTTTACCTTATTAGGGCGTTTATAGGACACTGAAATGCCATGTTATATGAAATAAAAAGTGTCAATAAATTCTTTAAACTGGAGTAAAAAGACAATGGGCACCTACTATCAACACAAAAGGAGCATAAAACATAGTGTGTGTCCCAAAGAATTTACAGTTTAGCTTAACAGACACAATAAATCAACAAGGAAAACAAAACAATAGTGCAAAGCAGATCCCTTTTGTTCATTACTCATCAAGTCATATCAATTCATCCTTTGTCGTATCTTTGAAATCTATTCTTTCCAGTCCCACTGCTGCTGCTGCTTAATTCCAAGCCCCTCTTGTCTCCTGTCTGGGTTACGACAACAGGCTCTGGCATCTCTTTTCTCGAATTCATTTTAATCATGAAATAATTATTTGTTGGCTAAATGAATAAAACACTATTACATAACCGCCCTCTACACACAAACCTCTGAGCTCAGCACCACTCACAAAGTAACATATAATGTCCTCCCTGCCCGCCAGCCCCCAAGCCCCACCAAAAAAAGGGAGAAAGTATAAACTCCTAGTATCTAGCACGTAAAGCCTTCCATAATAGTGTTGAACTCACTTTCTGGTCTTATCACCCATCCCCAGGCCCACCCCATAAAGCTCTTCCCTTCCGGTCAGACTACTGTACTGTCTTCCAGATCTCTCTCATGCTTTTTTAAAAACTTATTTTATTGAAGTATAATTGATTTACAATGTTGTGTTAATTTCTGCTGTCCAGCAAAGTGATTCCATTATACATATATATTCTTTCTCATATTATTTTCCATCATGGTTAGCACAGGATATTGACTATGGTTCCCTGTGCCCTACAGTAGGACCTTGTTGTTTATTTGTTCTCTGTATAATAGGTTGTATCTGCTAATCCCAAACTCCCACTCCATCCCTCCCCCTCCCGCCCTTCCCCCTCTCACGAATTTTTAATCTCTCCTTTGCTTGAGACCCTCCCACTGCCCTCCTCCTCCTCTTCATCCCTCCAGGTCTCTGCTTCCAGGCCAAGTTCAAGTCTCCCATCCCCTGTCATCTGTCCCCCATCCTTTTCTACCCTGTAGAGTTACATTTTTTATTAGTTACTTACATACCCCTCCAAACAGATTTTAAACTGAAAGTAGGATCCACAACAGAAATGAATCTAAGACGAACATCTTGCTCAATAAACTCTACCACATGGAATCAGATTTCAAAATGAGCTGTACAGACAGATCACAAGAATTCAGAGAAACACAGTATTATTGTGGGAATGTTAAGAAAGGTTGTTTTTGTTTGTTTTTGTGTAAGGGAGACACGCTGGGTTACAAAGGATGGGTAGGTTTTGGGTTTATGGAGAGGAAATATTGTCAGATCAGAGAGGGATGGCAGGGGAGGGGCATAGCCCAGGACCCCTGTGTCCATTGCTTGCGTTTTACTGGGAGGACCTAGACACAGATGCAGACTGAATCTTTCAGATGCAGCTGATCAGCTTTTTGTCTTCAAAAGCTTTTCAAATTTGTACACTATTCTTCAAAATAATGTTGGAAAGTAAACTAGCATTGATCCACTTAACTTGAAGTTTGCCTAGACACCACCAGAAGTCTATGTTTTCAGTCTGTTACTCACCTGTGACAGGATTTGGAGTTAACTTTTCTGCAAACCCATCCGGATCTTTTTATCACACTATTGTTCTCTGCTCTCTCAACTTAAACCTCCAACTGGAAAGTGTGTGTGCAGTAGAAAGAGGCTCATTCTTTATATCGTAATATTATCCCAAATGCTTAAAGGATGTATGAGCCTCACGTGATAGCATGTAAAAGAAATGACTTACATCCTGGGGGGGGGGCGGGGGGGAGACCAAAGCACTGAGAAGTATATTCAATATCCTGTGATAAACTGTCGTAAAAAAGAATATGAAAAAGAATGTGTGTGTGTGTGTGTGTGTGTGTGTGTATTTATAGCTCAATCTCTTTGCTCTACAGCAGAAATTAACACAACACTGTAAGTCGACTACACTTCAATAAAATAAACTAAAAAAACCCCAAAAAAACCCCAAACCAGGAATTTATGAAGCCTGGCAACTACAAAAAACAAACAAAAACAAAAAAACACACAAATTCATGGACATGAATTACTAAAAGTCAGTTTGGAAAGAGGTGGTGGGAAACGGGGGAATAACTGCTGATGCTCTTTGACCCTGGGCCATTTTTCCCAGCAGCAGCTGCACACACACTACAGCGCCTCTGTAGTCTAGACCAGGTGGCCTGAGCTCTGGGTGTAATCTCAAGTGTTTTGAGCAGGGGGCATGAAAACACAGCTCTTCAAAAATGGATCTTCTACTAAGTGATCGTGATTAAACCATAGTGGAGGTCAAACAGGTTATCATGGGTCGAGAGCTGGAAACCTGCCACTTCCTTCCCCTTCAGCCTAAAGCTGTCTCAGAGTTAGAGATGGGGGCATCTTGCTGTCAGGACCCCTTGTCTTTTCCTCACACATAAATCCACATCCCCTTACAGGCAACTCCTCCAACTCAGCACAGAGGGGAGATGGGGAGAGGGAAAGAAGGCAAGGGGAACAGGGGGAGAGAGAGAACTCACTACATTTTAGGGGGAAATAAATTAGCGTTCTCATCTTCTGTCCTAATATATTAAATACCCCCCAATTTATCATTAAATGCACAATTTGTACTAAAAAGAAAAACTAGTATGATGTGTGCAAGCTATCAGAGTTCCTGGTATTTAATTTCACCATCAACCAAAAAAAGGTTCAATGAACTTAATACTGTGGTATTAGAATCTTTTTCTTAAAGTGGAATTCATAAAGGATTAAGTTTTCTATACAACATTATTTTCACTGGCAAAGGTTATAGTGCCAACTATAAAGTGCCACATACACAAAAATCTGCTAGGGTTTAATTCTACAAAGGCGTTACGAAGGTCTTAAATAACAGCCATGCTCTAGATCAGAAACTAGCAAACTACAGTCTGGGGGCCAAATTTTGCAAACAGGCCTACTGCGTGTTTTTGTAAATAAACTGTTATTGGAACACAGCCACGCCCATATGTTTACTCAGTGTCTATGGCTACAAAGGTAGAACTGAAGAGTTGCAACAGAGACCAACTCTTGGCCAGCAAAGCGTAAAATATTGACTACCGGGCCTTTCGGAAGGTTGCCAGCCCCTTGCAGAGTAGTATTGACTGTACCTACATAATAACCTCAGTGGACAAACTTCTTGAGGACTCATGAAGTAAGAAAAACATAGCCCCAAAATACTACCCTGGCTTTTGACTACTTATTCATCTATGTCTATGGGTGTTATATACAAACAAAATTCAGTGAAACTCATGCAGCACATACCCACCAAACCTGAACCAGATGTAAGAAATTATCACTCCCCAAGAACACCACGAAGCATTCCTCCCGATCTTCATAGCAATCTATGCTGCAGTCTGCTGACAAATATTTGCAGATTACAAGCAGAAAATGATAGAAAACTTCCATGTGTCTCTCTGGGAGTCTGGGCATTCACAACACTCTGCTGAGTTTTGGCTTAGAAAACTCCCTCTGCTACGGTTGGGAGCAGGGAGCGGAAAGTGCCCTTGGGAGACCTTCACTTACTTCACTTCTCGTAGGGCTCTATGAGAACTGGGATGATTCCCAGTTCACTCTACTTACAAAACACTAACTCTGTGAGCATGAGAAGCCCTTCCCCAAAATCACCCAAAGAAAGGAGCCCTCTCTGGAGTAAGGCTTTGAGGAAAAGAACACTCTTAAGCCAGTCATTCGGAGAACTTGGGAAACAGAGAGCTTTCACAAAATGCTAACCTTCCTATAGACATGAGGACTTACGAAGGTCAGAAATATACACAGGAAAGCACATCTGAGTGCTGTTCTTCACAAGTGCAGCTCTGGACAGCCAGGAAGAGGACTGACACAAGCACCTGATAGCAGAGAGTCTCAAGTTCACCACCTCCCTCAAAAACAAAATGTTCCTCGCCCAGATCCCCCTTCCAGCTGCACCCTCTCTAAGGCCTCTACCCTTTCTAGCCGCCCTCGACTTCCACCCCCATCCAAGGTGTGACTGTCCCTTGATCACTCTGGGCTCTGCCTCTACCCTAATTTCTCCACCTCTGGACAGCAGGTATAACCTTCCTCCCTCAAGTGCACTCCCCTTTGCCTAACCACCTTCCAGCCTCACCTGGATGCAAAGCTCCCAACTGGATTATTTGGGACCTGACACCGTATATAATCTTTCATCTCTATACCAGGCCAGAAGACGTACATGGGTTTTGAAATGATCAAATCCTGGGCTCAAATTCCAGCTCAGCTATTCAGCAGATGGGTAACATGGAGCAAACTACTCAACCCCTCTGGCCTTAATTTCCTCATACACACCATACAGTAATACTTCCTACTTTTCAGGGGTTTTGTGAGCCTCAGAATAGGTACTCAATAAAGACAGTTGCTGTGGTTATTACTTTATCTTAATAATTACTACTAACCCCACTAGCACTTGTCAAGGACTTACTACGTCTCCCAATGTGATAGTGACCTTACTCATGCAAACTCACACACTTCTGATGTCAGTAGTGTTTATCCCCATTTTACAAACATGGAAAGAGAAATAGGGAGGTTAAGGAACTTACTTAAAATAATATGTCTAATACAGATGGCCAACAGGCACATGCAAAGATGCTCAATGTCACTAATTATTAGAGAAATGTAAATCAAAACTTCCATGCGGCACCACCTCACACCAGAATGGCCATCATTAAAAGTCTTCAAATAACAAATGCTGGAGAAAGTGTGGAGAAGAGGGAACCCTCCAACACTGTTGGTGGGAATGTAAATTGGTAAAGCCACTATGGAGAACAGTATGGAGGTTCCTCAAAAAACTAAAAATAGAGGTACTATATGATCCAGCAGTCCCACTTCTGGGCATATATCCAGACAAAACTGTAATCCAAAAAGATATATGCACCCCTATGTTCATAGCAGCACTATTCACAATAGCCAAGACATGGAAACAACCTAAATGTCCATCAACAGATGAATGGATAAAGAAGATGTGGTACATATATACAATGAAATATTCCTCAGCCATAAAAAGAGAACAAAATAATGCCATTTACAGCAACATGGATGGACCTAGAGATTATTATACTAAGTCAGAAAAAGACAAATACCATATGATATCACTTATATGTGGAATCTAAAATATGACACAAATGAACTTATCTATGAAACAGAAACAGACTCACAGACACAGAGAACAGACTTGTGGTTGCCAAGGGGATGTAAACTATTACATATAGAATGGATAAACAACAAGGCCCTACTGTAGAGCACAGGGAACTATATTCAATATCCTGTAATAAACCATCATGGAAAAGAATATATATGCGTGTATATAAGTGAATCACTTTGCTGTACAGTAGAAATTAACACACTGTAAATCAACTATACTTCAATAAAGTAAATTTTTTTAAAAAGATATGTCTATTAAGTGGTGGGGTCATGACTCCAATCCTTGTCTTTCAAGTACAGCTAATCCTCATTATTTGTGAATGCAGTATCTGCAAATGTGCCTGCTTGTTTTTTTTGTTTGTTTTTCGGTTTTTTTTTTTAGAACTTTTATTGAGATACAGTTAACATACAATAAACTGCATATGTTTAGAGCGTACAATTTGGTCTCCCAATCTCCCAATTCATTCCCCCCAACCCTCCCCGCTTTCCCCACTTGGTGTCCATATGTTTGTTCTCTACATCTGTGTCTCTATTTCCGCCTTGCAAACCAGTTGATTTGTACCATTTTTCTATAGTCCACATACATGTGTTAATATACGGTATTTGTTTTTCTCTTTCTGACTCACTTCACTCTGTATGACAGTCTCCAAGTCCATCCATGTCTCTAGAAATGTCCCAGTTTCCTTGCTTTTTACAGCTGAGTAATATTCCATTATATATATGTACCACATCTTTTTTATCCATTCATCTGTTGATGGACATTTAGATATGTCTATTAAGTGGTGGGATCATGACTCCAATCCTTGTCTTTCAAGTACAGCTAATCCTCATTATTTGTGAATGCGGTATTTGCAAATGTGCCTGCTTGTTAAAATGTGCTCATAACCCCAAAATCAATACTCGTGGCACTTTTTTTTGTCATTCAGACACATGCAGAGTGACACAAGCAGTAACCTGTCACCCAATGTACATATTCCCAGCTGTGGTTGAACAGGCGATATTTTGTCTTCTTGTTTCAAGTGTCATACTATCAATATATATGTGTCCTTTTTGTGACCTATTTAGTGTCACATTTTCCACATTTTTGTGCTTTTGTTGGTGATTTTGCTATTTAAAGTAGCCCCAAAGTAAAGTGTCAAAGTGTTATCTAGTGTTCCTAAACTCAAGAAGGCTGTGATGTGCCTTACAGAAAAATCACATGTTAGATGAGCTTCGTCCAGGATGACTTACAGAGGGGTTGGCCATGAGTTAAATGTTAATGAATCAGCAGTTACGTTAAATAAGATGTCCTCAACAGAAGCACACATGAAACAGGCTTATATGTTGATCGGTTGATGAAAGTGTGACAGAGACTCATGGGAAGAGAATCCTGTACTCCTTTAGGAGCCATGGTTCAGCACCCACTAATTCAGTGTGCAAGGGACTTTAGAACATAGTTACCATGGGTAATAAGCATCAACTGCAGAGTCTGCTTTCCACTGACAGTCAGGTCTGGTATTACCCACACCTTAGACACTGTACACAGACTCACACCAGAAGCTTCCTCTTCATCACCAATACCACACCATCCATCAGGCATTAATGGGAGCTGGGGAGAGTACTGGCAAAGGAAGGAACAAGAGTAGAATGATGATGTGGCATTCCAATAATCTTACTGCTCAAACAAGGACAGGAGAGAATGCAAGCTTTGCACTAAAAGCATATTCTGCTTCTCCTCTGCTCCTCCCAACTTCCAGAATTATAAGCAGCTTTGGTAGTAATCTCCAAAACCCCTATATTCAGAAAACGTTTCCAAAATTGAATTACAAATTAATTAATCAAATTGAAAACTGCCTTCATTCCGGCATTCTTGATAATTTGTCAAATTTCCTTTCCTCTCATGTAAAAGCCATTCTGTTTTCAGCTCCAGCTATAGAAATTAGGTGAGAATATGGACAGTATTATCACCACAAAGATTTAGTGTGTTTTGTCCTGGAAAATAAAGATTCCCATGGAATTTACTGCCAAAAATTCAATAAAATGTAACACAGCAACCAGCCTATGATGATATTAAATTATTACCAAATTGCCAGAAATGGCACCCAAATCCTGAAGAGGTTTGCAATTTCATTGCTAAAATTCTCATGCAAAAGTTATTTTATGTCAAGCTAAGTATAGTTCATGATTTCTTTTCTCCTCATATAGAGGGTTGTTCTTTAAGACATTTCTTTTATTTAGAAAAATCAATCTACTCCAAAGTTATCATCCTACATGTACATTCTTCCACATGTATATTTCAATTTAAAATAAAAGCTATGTATATATCCCCAGGTTGAATTAAGATAAATCAATTTTTCAATTATGAATTGATTATAAATATTTTGCTAAAATAAAAGCTTTTCAGTTTAAATAGTAAAGTTTGGATAATAAGTGGACTTTCTGTGTTGTAATACATTAATTTGAATTTTCAAACATAACAGATAACACAAGTAAAACTGTAAGTTTCATTATTGGCTCAGATGAAATTCATGCATAAGATTTAAAAATAAATGATAGATGTTATTTGAAACCCACATATATAACATCTCAAAATTAATTATTACAAATAATTATTGCCTGAAAGTAACCTTAAATATTTCACGGCAGCTAACTAAAAATACTAGAAATACAAACAGGATCAAAGTAAAAATTCATAAATAATCTCTTTTATAAGAAAGGAAATCAATAGGAAAAATGAATAGCCTTATATATCATAAAGAGAATATCTCCTATTAAATGAAAACGTTGAAACTGAACATGTTTAGGGAAATATTTATCAACTTAATTTTTAAAATAACTCCATAACTAATTTTAAAAATATTTACAGCTCTGAATAAATCAACATCTTTTTAGTTACTTAAATTCCCTGGGGTGATCTGCTGAGAGGTATCCTTTTAGGGCTGGGGGATGAGGGCTGGAATCTATTAACTGCCAAGGATGGGGTCCTCGGAAACTCTTTCTCAGTTTGGGCTAGCCTGGAAAGGCAGCATGCTGGGGGTGGGAGTTCAGACAGCAGCCCAGCTTTGTATCAGCTGGGTGGCCAAGAATCCTTGGTTCTGGACTACTGTGAACAACTTTCATATACAAATGTCCAGCACATCTGAACTATGGGATAAACCACAAACCAAGCTTCGGGTGGCACACAGGTCAGATACAGACAGCACTGTAAAGTTTTTGAAAATAGAACTGACATTGAAACCACGACTCACACAGGCCTACTTAGAGCACATGCCCTGAATCCAACTAGGTCAATGTCTGCTAAAACAAATACAGTTGAACCTTGAACAATGCAGAGGTAAGGGACACTGGTCCCACCCCCTGCAGTTGAAAATTCAAATGTAACTTTACAGTCAACCCTCTATATCTGCAATTCCACATCCACAGATTCAACCAACAGTGGTTCATGTAGTACTGCAGTACATATTTATTGAAAAAAATCCATATGTAAATGGACCTGTGCAATTCAAACCTGTGTTGTTCAAGGGTCAACTGCACACTGACATTCTCCATAGGATTTAAACAAGATGCAGTCTCATAACATAATACTCAAAATGTCCAGGATATAATCCAAAATTACTCAGCATACAAAGAACCAGGAAAATTGCAACTCACGTGAGGGAAAAAAAAAAAAAAGACACACCATGCAAATGCTAATCATAAGAAAGCTGGAGTCACTATATTAATATCAGACAAAGTAAACTTCAGAGCAAAGACTATTACAGGGGTAAAGAGGAACGTTACATAATGATAAAAGAGTTAATTTGCCAAGAAGACTTAACAATTCTAAATATGTACGCACCTAACTAACAACAGAGTTTTAACATATCTGAATCAAAAGCTGACAGAATTGAAAAGAGAAAAAGAAAAATCCAAAATTACAGCTAGAGACTTCACCACTCCTCTCAGTAATTGATAGAACTGGTAGAGAGAAAGCCAGCAAGGAGATTGAATGCCATCAACTAACTGGATCAAATTTAGATGCATATTACACTCCACACAACCACAGCAGTTTCACACATTCTTCTCAATCACACATGGAACACTCAAAAAACAAATATTAACAAACTTCAAAGAACTGAAGGAAAGACTTGAAATTGTTCAATGTATGTTTTCTGATCAAAATGGAATTAAACTATAAAGCAATACAAACAATAAAAGGAAAATCTTCAAATGCATGGATAGTAAACACCATACTTCTAAGTAATCCATGGATACAAAGGAAGGTCTTAAGGGAAATTAAAGAATATTTTAAATCAAAAGAAAAATTTTAAATTAACATATCAAAATTTGTGGAATTCAGCTAAAGCAGGACTTGGAAGAGAACTTATAAGATTAAAATTTTGTATTAGAAAAGCTACACATGAACAATATTTTATACCTTAAAAAATTAGGAAAAGAAGAGTAAAACAAACTGTTACAGTGAGAAACCCTAATGTAAGTTTAACTGGAGTCTCAGAAAGAGAAGAAAAAGAGAAAGAATGGGCAAAGGCAACAATGAAAGAGATCCTGGCTAGGAATTTTCAAGAAGTAATGAAAACATCAACCTGTAAATTCAAAAGCCCAAGCAGAATAAATAAATACACATCTGGCTATATCACAGTGAAACTGTAGAAAATGAAAGACAAAGAAAAATCCTAAAAATGGCCATAGAAAAAGGAAAGGCTACTTTCCAAGTACTGACGGCTGACTTCTCAAAAGCAACAATGGAAGTCAGAAGATGAGAGTCTTGTCAAGAAAATAACTGCTAACCTAGAATTCTCTACCCAGCAAAAACAGCTTTCAAGAACCAAGATGAAATGTCTGCCAACAGATGAATGGATAAAGAAGATGTGGTACATACATACAATGGAATATTACTCAGCTATAAAAAAGAATGAAATACTGCCATTTGCAACAATACAAATGGACCTGCAGATTATCATACTAAGTGAAGTAAGTCAGGCAGGGAGACAAACACTATATGACATCATTTATATGGAGAATCTAAAAAAAAAAAAAAAAATCACACAAATCAACTTATTTACAAAACAGAAACAAACTCACAGACATAGAAAACAAACTTATGGTCACTAAAGGGGAAAGGGGAGGGGGACAGATAAATTAGGAGTATGGGATTAATAGATGCACACCACTATATAGAAAATAAACAGTAAGGATTTACTGTATAGTACATGAAACTGTATTTAATATCTTATAACAACCCATAATGGAAAAGAATCTGAAGCTGTACACCTGAAACTAACACAATACTGTAAATCAATGATAGGTTAATAAAATTTTAAAATCAAAAATCAAAAAAAATTTTAAAGATGCAATAAAGATCTCTTCAAACAGACAAAATCTGAGTTAGCCACCAGTGAAATTTTCATTGTTACCATCACAAGATGTTTTGATTTAAAAAATATATGAAACAAAAAACAAGAGTTCCCAATCAGTGAAATTTTGTAATTATACAATAAAGCTAAATTTACTACAGGAATAAATAATTACCCTCTTCCCCTTATATTCAGGAGTTAAATCTGATCCTCAAATTTAAAATATGACAGATAAATTACCTTATTTTTTGGTAAAGTAACTGAGGTGGGGGTAGGGGAAACTGTAATATTTTAATCCCAAAATGAACATCTTCTTATGGACATTACAAAAGGCAACTGAGTTAGAAGGATCTCTGTCTATGAATTACAGAGAGAGAGGCAGCGAGATAAGAAAACACAGAATGCCAGGGGGTCTCACAGGGTAAAGGGAATATTTTCTTAGAAATCTGATGTGACTGTGCCTATAATGCAGAACAGTCCACTTCCTTATTTTCATCCCTAATTGACTCCTATTTCTGACACCACACAACAGCCCCCTAACTCACAGTCACTGTGCCTGGAGTTTTACTGAATAAAGGAGAGCAACACAGAAAATAAGCCAGTGCACTGAAATAGATGTAGGACACTAAGCTACATGGCTGATTAGAACTGGACAAATTTATGTATTTGTACCACATCTGGTCAAGAGAAACTGCAGAGTTCACCTGAATAATACACTCTTGTCCGTTCAGCCACAATGAGTGATTTTCAGCCCTTTGGACATCTTCCCTCCCCATTAGATTCCAAGGGCCTTTAAGCAGGTACTCTACCTCATTTATTTAAAACAACAGTGAAGAACTGCTCCACCAAACCCTGTGCCACTGGAGAAATAGAGATGGTTGAGTCTCTGCCTCTTTAGCAGCAGTAAAGACAAGGAAACAAGTGTTACCAATAAGGTTCTGAAGACACTGTTGCAGGAAGATGAGAAGGGGGACTGGCCTCTGCCAGGCAGGAGGGGCAAAGGGAGGTGATTCTACAGAGAAGGAATGTACATGAAGACACGTTTGAAAGGCATGGTGCATTCAGGGAAAAGTGTGTGCTTTTATGGGATGCTCAGTTCGGTAGCAAGAGGAAAGGCTGGAGCCAGACTGGGAAAGGTCTTATCTCAAGGTTCAGGAATTTGGACTTTACCCTGTGGGCAACCAAGAGCAAGACTGACTCTGTTAGGAAGCTATAAACTCTGACACTGGAGTAGAAAATGAGAAGGAATTGGGGGGGAGGCAGGAGGCAGGAAGACTGACCTATTTGGAGGTTGTTTCAAAAGTCTAAGGAGGTCTTATTCTACTTTTTCCTCCCCCTGTGGCAGCTAGCCCAGTGCCTAAGGCATAGTAAGAGAAAATAATGTTGAACTAAATTGACTCTAAGAGAAAAAGACCTAAATTTCTTACAAAGGGTTTTCCTGCTCTCTAAGGCAATTCCTTTCTCAAAATAGGGAAGGGGAAAAAAAAAAAGAAGCCACGTAATGTACACTCTGACAAGACCACCAATGCCTTTCACACCATTCTAATATACAGCTAAGACCTTGAAGAATCCTGGTTTTTACAAATTTTCCTTGTCTTAGGTTCATCACATTTTCACTGACCTCAAAACAGTGGTTGGAAGAGTTAAAAAAAAAAAAAAAAAAATGCCTGCAAAGCAAATACCCTGACCAGAGGATGCCACATCGATATTTTTAATAATGAAAACAAGGAAAGGGTTTAATCACAGGTGATGCCAGTTCAGTGTTTCTTCAAAAAGCCTAGTTTTGGAGCTGCACTGTTATCCACAGAGATACAAATCTTCTCTGCATATTCCAGTAACTGAGACCTGTTCCAGAGGGTGAATGCAATCTACTACTGGTTGCATTCCCTATTAAAATTCCAGCTGTTTTTTTTTTTTAATAAATTGACAAGCTGAGCCTAAAATTCATATGGGAATCCAATAAACCCAGAAGCCAAAACAATCTTGAAAAGCAGAACAAAGTTGGTGACTTGCACCAATTTCAAAACTTATGACTAAGCTCTAGAAATAACAAATGCGAGTGGGGGTATGGAACCCTCCTACACTGTTGGTGGGAATGTAAATTGATGCAGCCACTATGAAAAACAGTATGGCAGTTCCTCAAAAAACCAAAAATAGAATTGCCATATGATCCAGCAATCTCACTCTTGGGCATATATCCGGACAAAGCTATAATTTGAAAAGATATATACACCTCTGTGTTCATAGCAGCACTATTTACAGCAGCCAAGACATGGAAACAACCTAAATGTCCATCGATAGATGAATGGATAAAGAATACTCCACACAGTGGAATACCACTCAGCTATAAAAGAGAATGAAATAATGCCATTTACAGCAACATGGATGGACCTAGAGATTATCATACTAAATGAAATAAGTCAGAAAGAGAAAGACAAATACCATATGACATCACATGTGAAATCTAAACTTTGACACAAATTAACATATCTACAAAACAAAACAGACTCACAGACATAGAGAATAGACTTGTGGCTGCCAAGATGGGGTGGAGGGGGAAGGATGGATTTGAAGTTTGGGATTAGCAGATGCAAACTATTACACAGAGAATGGATAAACAACAAGGTCCTACTGTAGAGCACAGGGAACTATATTCAATATCCTGTATTAAACCATAATGGAAAAGAATATGAAAAAGAATATATATTTATGAATCACTTTGCTGTATAGCAGAATTTAACACTATAAGTCAACTATACTTCAATAAAATAAATTTAAAAAACTTATGACTAAGCCATGGCAATCAGGATGGTATGGTACTGGCATAATGTAGGCATATACATAGATCAAAGGAATAGAATTGGGAGCCCACAAATAAACCATTACATTTATGTCAACTGATTTCGGACAAGAGTGCCAACATAATTTAATGGGGAGACAATAGTCTTTTCAACAAATGGTGCTGGAATATCTGAATATCCACATACAAAAGAATAACGCTGGAGCCTTTCCTCACACCATACACAAAAATTAACTCAAAATGGATCATGGACCTAAATACAAGAGTTAAATTATAAAACTTGTAGAAGAAATTATAGGAGTGAATCTTTATGACCTTAAGTTTTGGCAGTGGTTATTTAGATGTGTCGCCAAAAGTGTGACAAAAAAAATAATCTATAAATTGTACTTGATCAAAATTTAAAACTTCTGTGTCTGAGGACACTATAAGTAAAAAGATGGACTTCCTAGGTGGCTCAGTGGTTAAGAATCCACCTGCCAATGCAGGGGACACGGGTTCGAGCCCTGCTCCGTGAAGATTCTACATGCTGCGGAGCAACTAAGCCTGTGTGCCATGACTATTGAGCCTGTGCTCTAGAGCCCGTGAGCCACAACTATTGAGCCTGTGTGCCGCAACTACTGAAGCCCATGTGCCTAGAGCCTGTGCTCCACAACAAGAGAAGCCACTACAATAAGGAGCCTGCACAACACAATGAAGAGTAGCCCCCGCTCACATCAACTAGAGAAAGCCTGTGTACAGCAACGAAGACCCAACCCAGCCAATACATACATACATACATACATACATAAATAAATAAATAAATAAATAAATAAATAAATAAAAACTTAAAAAAAAAAGACAATCCACAGAATACTTCAAAACTATGTGAAACTATATAAGAGACCTATATACAGAATATATAAAGAACTCTTAGAAATCAACAATAAAAGACAACAAATAACAATAAAAATGGGTAAAGGATCTGAAGAACCATTTTTCAAAAGAAAATATACAAATGGTCAATAAGTACAGAAAAGGATGTTCATCAGAGAAATGCAAATCAAAACCAGAGTTAGATATTACATCATACCCGTGAGGGTGGCTAAAATAAATACAACGTTAACAAGTACTGGTGAGAATGCAGAGAAATCGAACACTTTAACATGACTGGTGGGACTGTAAAATGGTTTGGCCACTTTGGAAAAGAGTTTGGCAGTTCATCAACAGCATTCCACACTGAGGTGTATACCCAAGAGAACTGAAAACGTATGTCCACATAAAAACTTGTGCATGAATTTTCATCAGCAGCTTTACTTATAATAACCCCAAAGTAAAAACAATTCAAACGATGGATGAATTAACAAAATATGGCATGTCCATACAATGGAATATTATTCTATTATTTGGCAAAAAAAAAGAAGGAATGGACTGCTCATACACACTACAACATGGATGAACTTTGAGAACATCATGCCAAATGAAAGAAAAGACCACAGGTTGTATGATTCCCTTGATATGAAATGTCCAGAATAGGCAAGTCCATAGAGATAGAAAACAGCAGATTTTAGGGGCTGGGGGAGGAGATAGAGGCAGTGACTGCTGATGGGTACAGGGTTTCGTTTTATAGTGATGAAAATGTTCTAAGATAGGACAGTGGTGATGGTTGTACAACACCATGAATACACCAAAGGCCACTGAAGTGTATGCTTTTTACTTTTAAAAAGTGGATTGTATGGTACTGAATTATCTCAATAAAGCCATTTTATATATACATGATGGTATATATTGTTTATGAACTAAACTGGCATCTTTGTTGAGGGGCTATTTTCTATAAACAATCAGTTTAAGATTTATTTGGATTGAACCAAAAAACCATCACAAAGGTTAGGTGAACAGCATAGAGATATGACTCTATGAAAGATTTTTAACTTTAAATAATGCCAACATGTTATACTCTTTCTAAATGTGTAGGGTAAGACCTATTTTAAAACTGTCATATGGGGATATGTGTATAAAAACAGATGATTGAACCTGGTGTACCCCCAAAAAAATAAAAAATATAAAAAAAAAAAAACCTGTCAAGCTAAGCTCTTCAGTTTGATGAGCAGTCCCTGTTTTTACAAAGTCCAGAGCTATTCAGGCATATGGGCTAAATAACAACAAAGGGGAGAAAAAAATTACGTGGTAAAGACATGGCTGTTACAACTTATTCAGTTGGGACAGAATGGAAGTACAGGCATTTATTTCCTGTGTGCAGAGGATTTGAAGCAAATTACATTTGAAACTCCAAGAGTCTCTGCCTTTTATTTTAAACAATTGGTCCAGGATCATCATTAATAACTGAGGCTTATAAATATCAAACATTCACTTAAATAAATACACTGAGGTAAGCAATAGGCCAGATAGCAGGAAATCTATGAATTTAGTCCTGAAAAGATGTTGCACTTTATTTAGTAAAAAAAGGAAGAACTAGAGACTCAATTTAAAAAATGCAAATTGCAAGTTCTGAACCCAACAGTAGAGAAATATATATCCAGCCTTCCCAGGTGACATGTATAAAGAAGCACATTTATTTGAATAAATTTTATATCTTTGTTAGAACAATCATTAACTCATAGCCACAGTTTAGAAGTTAATACTAGAAACATTCTATCAATGATCAAATTGAGGCTTAAACAGAAGACTAGAGAAGGAAGATTTCCTGATGTGGGATGAAGCAATGACATTCAGCCACACCCTGTGAAGCAACAAGAATGTTCAGAGTCAGAGAGAGAGACAAGATAATCCGCATCAAATTTTAAATCCAAATCCAAGAAACAATGGCCAGAGATAAACCTGATAGGAAAAAGAACTCTTAGTAAAGAGATTTTGAGACTTTCTAAAAAATAAATAGAGGAAGAGGTAACCAATCTTTAATCTCAGTAAATTTTTCGGCCATTTATTTCCATTTTAGAATTCAGTTCAATCTTCTGAAAAGTTACCAGCGAACTTGATTCTTGTTAAGGAGCAGTGTTATTGCTATGTCCTAAAGAAATCTATGGTCTGGGGTAGGGGATGGGGGAGAGTGATAAAAATGTCCCATCAACGTTATGTGCAGTTTGCACTCATTTAAAAACCAAGGTACCACGTTCCCGCCTCACATTTGGATCAGAAGTTCAGACAAACAAATAAATGCACTACAGGAGACATGAACGATTAAATTTCAAACTGAAACACAATACATATGTTTAATCTATTATATGATATACAATCAGTTTTTGTAAACAGGGGTAGCAATTCCACATCTGAAGGTCCAGAGATTTTAATCTCACACTAAAGGGAAAAAAATGATAGACACAAAAACACAGAATAATTTCATTTATCTCATTTCGCATTTCCATATCTAGGTAAGTTCAAAGACCTTTAATATGCTATTATGGGGGTAGATAAAATATGATATTATGGAGTGCATTTGAAAATTTTTAATATGGCATCATAAGTTGCATGTTACAGGCACATACTAGGATTCTGGGTTTTAATCCCATTTAAATCTATACTCCGCACAAAATTTAGGCAAAATATGATCTTCCATAAACAGTAACTTGAAATGTTTATATCTAATTCTAAAATCTCACTAACGTTTCAATGGAATCATCTCAATATGTTCTTTGTACATATTACTAACAGCCTATATACATCTGTCTCTAAAGAGTTTTGAAAGAGAAATTCTCTCTTCTGTAGTCATGTCAATATTACAACAAAGGCATGCCATGTGACAGGAAGGGTGTTATATTTCTGGATACACTGGTTAAAGAAACCTAGGAACAGGGAGGAAAAGACCTGGTAGAAGTTCAGTAATGGAACAGGGACTACACCTTGGTCTAATGCGCAGACGTGATACTTATACACAAAAGTGGGTGGAGAACCGTCATGAAAAAGTTAAGACTTCAGACGCCTGCTACTTTCAAACCAAATCTAGGAAATCCTGGAAATTCTCCCAGCATAGCTACATTGTTCTGCAAAAGTAAGTAGACATTGAGAAGTATATTTGTATTATCTGGAGTAACCAAAGGAACTAAAAATAGAAACTCTGGGGAGTAGATAAAGGAAAGGAAAGACACTATCAATTTTCCAGCCTAATCTCTTCTGTGCTCCTTTACTATCTTATTTATTACCATATGCAAGCTATTAAAATTTTCTAAATAGAAAATTTTAACTGAGAATAAAATGAAGTTGCTAGATCTCCTTACATATAGATCTGCTTCTAATTTGAAAAACAGATTAGGAAACATTAGTATGCGCCCATGACAATGGCATATGATGATGAAACTATGGTAATAAATGTTGATACAGGCCCAGAACAGAATCTGCAGGCTCATAATCCTAACTCTATAATCGATACTGATCTTATGGGTTAACGGTGGGGAGACGGGGGAGGTAGGGGGAGGACAGACAGACAGCTTTCAATAATTCAAAAATTGAGTATATATGACTTTTGCCAGGGATTCTAAAGACTAAAAACTAAAACATCTACACCTGGAAAAAAATGGAAAACAACCAGAGTGAAAGATGAATAGTGTTTCCGAGTGAGAGAGAGAAGAACAGACGGATTATTTTTTCTTCATATTTTTCTGTTTTTTTCCTAAATATTGTACAAAGAGGATGTATTCCTTTATAATGGGAAACTTGCATTTTTTACACTATTTTTAAGAATATATTCAGATGAAAATCTTCTCATATAGGCATGCTGACCCACCACATCCTTAAAGGGACTCAGCTTTATGGAATATCAAAATACAGTACTTCATCAATTCAAAGACCTGTTTTTAACATCACTGAAGTTGAGATGCACTTACAATCAGCCAGTGACAGCTACAGTTGTCATTGTAGTTGTCATTACGTGTGTGTGTGTGTGTGTGTGTGTGTGTGTGTGTGTGTGTGTGGAGATCAAAAGTACCAGCATTAAAACTTAACAGAGATAACAAAAAGCTAAACATAGAATTTCCATATGACCCAGCAATCCTAGTCCCAGGTATATACCCAAAGGAATGGAAATATACTTGCACTCCCATGTTCATGGTAGTACTAGTCACAACAGCTAAAATGTGGAAGTAGCCCAAGTTTCCATCAATTGATTAGTGGATAAACAAACTATAGTGTATTCATAAATGAAATATTATTCAGTCATAAAATGAAAGGGAAATCTGACACACGCTACAACATGAATGAACCCTGAAAATATCACACTACGTGAAAGAAGCCAGATACAAAAAAGACAAATAATACATGGTTCCACTTTTAAGAAATATCTAGATAAGGCAAATTCATAGAGACAGAAAGTAAACTAGAGGTTCCCAGGGGCGGGAGGGGGGAGGTGGAAATGAAATTCTATTACTTAATGGTTACAAAGCTTCTGTTTGAGGTGATTTTAAAAAGTTCTGGAAAGAGATACTGGTGATAGTGGTGATGGCTGCCACTGAACTGTATACTTAAAATGGTTAAAATGGCAACTTTTGTTTTATGTGTTTTACCACAGTTTTTGAAATTAATAATGTAATATACCAAAGCCCACTGAATTTTACACTTAAATCGGTGAACTGTATGGTATGTGAATTTTATCTCAACAAAGTGGTTTTTAAAAACTTAGTGATAAGAATGGACCACTCTTCCTGTGGTTGCCAAGGGGGGTGGGGGAGGGAGAGGGATGGACTGGGAGATTGGGGTTGGTAGATGCAGACTATTACATTTAGAATGGATAAACAAAGTCCTATTGTAAAGCACAGGGAACTAGATCCAATCTCCTGGGATAAACCATAATGGAAAAGAATATTTTAAAAAGAATGTGTATATGTGTAAAACTGAGTCACTCTGCTGTACAGCAGAGATTGGCACAACATTGTAAATCAACTATACGTAAAATAAATAAATAAATAAATAAATAAATAAATAAATAAGGGGGAAAATGGACCACAATTCCAAAAAAGTTGCATCGCCAACACTCCTTATGGCCTAGTGTATAGAAATACACAAATATTGTTGATTCTGGGTCAAACAGTTGACTCAGAAGAGGTGAACACCGAATATGAGGATATTTTAGGAACTCTAATTTATTTATACTTTTTAATTATAATGCAGAAGAATACTACATGATAAAAAATCTATACTTAAACAAGTCTCTCCTTCAATAATATAAATAAAAATTATAAATAAGAAAGCACTATTTAATTCACAGTATTTTTTCTCTTTTAGTGGTGCATAAAATGACATCTCACAATCAGTGTGGTTTGAGTTTAGAGTTGAGAATTATTAAAAAGGATGGGGAAATGAGAGCGGTTTTGCTTTTAATTTTCTAACAGCCATGCGCACACCGCCCAGCACCATATACATATGCCTGTGTACGTGCACACGTGGGCCCTTTCCCTAACTTCCTGTGAAATCCAATATCAATTTTCATTCCCACAAAGTAATTTTTGGAAAGTAATAAAAAGCATAGGGAAGAGTATTTAAAACTAACCCCATTTTGCCAATTCCGTGCTTGCTATTCCAAACACTGAAATAAATGCATGGCCTTCACATTAAGGTATGACAAAGCAGAAATCTGATACCAATATAATGTCTATTACTAATTTGAATCCATGACTCAGAGTATTTTAAATATACATATGGAAACCAGAGTCTTTTCATAACCAGGCTACAAACGAGAAACTCATGCCAAGACGTGACAAACACAAATCTTAAAAAGCTTCACTGATTTAAATCTTCCATTAAAACACAAACTATGTTATCGACGCTTTGATAAAATCCTGAAAAGGCAGCAACACTGAGTTTAAAATCCCAATAACATTTGCTGGTTTTGATGATGGCGATCCCTTGTTCCATTAATGGTAAACACACACTGTATGACGCCTCAGGTTCAAAGGGAGAATTCATATATTGATGGAGATAGCTTTTGATATTTCTTGTTACATATCTGTAACATATTTGCAGTGGGTATCTCTGGACACATAACTGGAAGAAAAGTCTTCTAACAGTTTACGTTTTCACAGTAACTTAAGAATCAGTTTGGTCACTGCAGAAGTAACGCATGCTCATCACAAAGTTAGAGTAAGTACTGAAAATAAAAGTACCCATAACCTCACCATCTAACCATAACCCTTACGACTGTTTCCAGCTGGAGTCCGTCTTCGTCAGCGAGCATGCGATGAAGTGGCTAAGTGCCTAGTTCTGGGGGTTTAAATCCTGCCTCCTCCGCTTACCAGCCCCGCGACCTTGGGCAAAGGTAGTGAGGAGCTCTATGCCTGTCTGTCAAACAGGAATAACGACAGCAGCTGCTTCACTGAATTTTTAAATATAACTATCCTGCCCATACAGTTTTGCTACCTGCCATTTTCACTTAACAGAATGTGTGAGCAGTTTCCACGTCATTAAATATTCTTCCGTAAAATATTTAAGGGCCACAATTCATTCCATTACACGGCTGCTTCATGATGTATTCGGACCCCTATCTTCAGGCATTTCAACTGTTCCCAACTTTCTGCTATTGTAACAGAGCATTTACATGAAGAGATGTAAGGGCTGGCGGGTGGCTGTCCTGAATCTCAGTGACATTGGTGAGGGCTACACACAGACCAGGCTGTTTGCCTATGAAACGGCTGCCGTGCTTCTTGGGCACCCAGGCCACCTAGCTCTTGCCTTCTCTCAAGTTGGGTGCGCAGCCTTTTAGCCATTCCAGGAGTTCTCAGCAGCCTTCTAATAAATTATCTGATGCTTAAATTAGCCCAAGTCGGTTTCTGTTGCTTGTAACCAAAACACTTAACATATACACACATCATTCTCTTCCTTACTTTTCCATCGCGCCCACACAAACGATGAACTACATAACTAACTGACCTTCACAACCGGCTACGCCCTAGGAAGCAGTGGGTAACTGGACAGCTGCAGTGCAGAGCGCCCGCATTCTCAGCAAGACAGATATTTTTATTCCAATGAATAAAGACCACAAGAGTCTTCATGCACTTCATACACTTCATGCACTAATCCTTCTCAGAAGAAAAAAAGTCGAATTGCACATTATACCCAAATACTAATGCTATCATCACTACTACTACTACTACTAGCCACTAATACTTATATACCACTCTACTATATGCCAGGCACTGTCGTAAATACTTTACATATTAGGCACGTAATTCTTGCAATAAACCTGTAAGTAGGTGCTATTATCCCCATGTTACATGTGAGGAAACAGGCATCAGAGAGACAGAGAAACGTGCCCAAGGTCACACAGCTATTCAGGATTCAAATCCAGGCAATCCAGCTTCAAAATCTTGTGTCCTTAACTGATTTTTGTCTCGTAATGACAGATGTTTGGGTTCTACTCAAATATTGCATTTTTATTATTATGTGTCATCGCTGGTGTCTAAACGGCAAGAGGATACTTAGCACACATACGGACTCCAATAAATACCCCATCTTCAACTACAGCTTCTCCGGCTACAACTATGATCTCACACAGCACAACTCATCATCCCCCTTCCACCAACAAGTGCCAAGTGCTGTTCCACTTGTACCTTCACTCAAGCTATTTCCATTATTTTAAATGCCCTCCCAACCCCTCACCCTTCTGTCTTTTTCCATCCAATAACGCAATGCCAAGTTCAAATGCCACAATGGAATGCGTTTGCTGGCCCCCTATATCCTTGTGATTCTGTTTACCTCCAGTGGAGCATGTACTACAATCTGCTAGTTTTCCTCCTCATCCCTCCCCTCCAAGAGTCTAGAAAGCAGGGACTACATCTGGTCAAGTCCCTTCTCTTACTTGGTATCCTCCACTGTACAGAAAAAAGTTATTGCAAGAAGTAGTTGCTCGATTAATGACCATTGAGGTTAATTAAATAAATCAAGGTTGTGAAGACTTCCCCATCAAGACAGATTATCTAAGGAAGCAAATGGAAAATATCAAAGACTTAGAAAATTTTAGCCTATCATTAAACTACTCTAAGCCCCTGTAAATCTAAATCTAAGAACCTATTATCAAGAAACACTATCATTTGTGAAATTTTATCTCAACAGGTCCTTTTATGGTTGGAATGTGCACACTGTGGGAAACGAAGGAGGAAACTTTTTGGAAAACTATTCAAAATATTTGGTAAATATTGGGAACACAAGGTCACACGAACCACAAGGAAAAAGCCTAAACTCTGGCTGCTGCTAGAGCCAGCCAGCAGAGGGTCATAACCGCAGGCAACGCAGACCGGCGGGCGGCCTTCACAGGAGGAATCCATTGCCTTCTGAGAGCTCTTTTCTTCCTTCATCGGGTTTTCCTCAAGTGATTAGTGGATTAAAGCAAAGCTAAGAAGTTCTCTGCATTTTTTGAGTTACCTGCTCATCACTTCAGTGAAGATGAAATATTATTCCCTTTCCATTTTCCCAGATTGGAGAAGTGATTGTGGAAAATGGTAGGGAGAAAACCAAATGTAGTTATAGCTATTAACCACATGGAAATAATGTACTTAGATTCCGTGATCGGTTTATGGTAAAGGTGCAGTCCTGTGTCACCAAAAGAAACAAGATTTAACAAAGACAACCCACCACCTACATCACCTGCAGCTCAAACACAGAAAGGACTCTCCCCACCCTCACTGGGCCACCTGTTAAATCCCCTGCCAGGAGGAACCCTTGGTGGGAGCATCTCAAAGCACGCACTCTTTCCCGAAAAGTAAAACCTCACTTTAAAAAATATGAAACCTACACTGTGATCTTTCTGATTGGGCTTGGTTGATTCATGATCCCGATGCATAAGGAGCTCCTGGAAATCCCTTGAACTGAAAACCACCAGGAAAACAACTATTCTCAGACACACAGAAAGCTGGGTAACCGCCTCCTACAGTCCACGGTGGAAATGAGCATTCTGTCCTGGTCGCAGGGCTGCCCTGTGCAATACAGGGCAGTTCTAGGAAGGAAGCAATGCTAAGCTGGTCCCAGCCTTCCCAAAGCCAATTCCAAACTGGCATCGAATGGCCTTCCCGTAAAAAGCGTACCCTTAACAAATTTCACCTGTTCTCCTGAGGACCAGGACCCACACCAGGGCTGTGAGACACTTTAGTGTTCACCTCAACAGCAAACTCATTTGCATTTATCCACACCTGACACAGAAAATACGTGACAAATATCCCCACACTGTGAAAAGGATGAAAAGTGAGGTTGTTAACCTAATTTGCCTATATGAGAACACTTTCAAAAGTCATTTTTCTTGGGGGAGGGGTAAATTAGGGGTTGGGGATTAACATATACACACTACTATGTATAAAACAGTAAATAGCAAGGAAACAAGGACCTACTGCATAGCACAGGGAGCTATACTCTATACCCTGTAATAACCTATCACAGAAAAGAATCTGAAAAAAGAATATATATATATATACATATATATATGACTCACTCTGCTGTACACTTGAAACTAACACATTGCAGATTAACTATGCTTCAATTAAAAAAATAAGTCATTCCTCCCTTTAAAAAAAATCATTCATAACAGACATCTCCAAACTCACTGAAAAGTTTAAGAAAATCTCTTGAAAATATGTGAAAGGCACCAGCAGAGCAGACCTAGTCAAGCCCTGCTCACAACCTAAACCACACTGGCCACTGCTGCTGCACAGAGTCTTCACAACCGGCCCATACAAGGTGTTCCCTGTTAACGCCCCTGCACGCAAGACTTTCAACTTTTAAAGGATTCACAGGGTCTCTCGTCTTGAGAAGAACTGTTCCTTTAATACAGAACAACACTGAAGATGAGAAAATCTCTTTAGCGATGTGCATGTACAGGTGTACATGTGGCCAAAGCACATATGTTGAACATCTTGTATATGCTATGTCTATGTTTCTACATATGCCTTCAGCCTCAGGCCCTATGTTAACCCTGACCCCAGACTGCAGCCTCTCTCTGCATGACTTCCTCACGTGGTGACCTATGACACAGCTGAATATCTGAGGAGTTATCTGCCACTTCCAGAATTCCTAAGAATAGAACGATACCAGAGAAATTGGCTTGAACAGCAGTCAGGTAAGTTTTATATCAAGTGACCACATCAACCAAATGGGAACCCTTTTTAGAAAAAGAAAAGCTTCTATTATTAACTATGCCAGGACAGCAGGTTTAAACAAAAGGTTAAATAGAGTTGTTCCACGCAGAAGCAGAAAGCATGGTTACTTGAGAATAT
Source organism: Hippopotamus amphibius kiboko (assembly GCF_030028045.1). Taxonomy (NCBI): domain Eukaryota; kingdom Metazoa; phylum Chordata; class Mammalia; order Artiodactyla; family Hippopotamidae; genus Hippopotamus; species Hippopotamus amphibius. The sequence continues at coordinate 138,416,233 of NC_080194.1, read as the reverse complement.
TCCCACCAGATAAAACTTTGTTTCCGGTTCTAAGAGATTATCTCTACTGTTCTATAGATGCCAAAACATGCAGTAAGTCACCTCCTCCTAGGCATGCTACCCGCACACCTTGTTTTATTGTGCCTTGCTTTACGGCACGTCACAGATTCTGTGTGTTTCTACAAATGGAAGGTTTATGGCAATCCTGTTGTGAAGCAAGTCTATCAGCGGTATTATTCCAATAGCATTTGCTCACTTTGTGTCACACTTCGGTAATTCTCACAATATTTCAAACTTTTTCATTATTATTATATACATTATGGCGACCTGTGATCAATGACCTTTGATGTTACTATGACTCACTGAAGGCTCAAATGATGGTTAACACTTTTTAGCAATAAAGTATTTTTAATTAAGGTATGACACTGTTTATTTAGACATCATGCTATTGCATAGTTCACAGACTACAGTGCAGTATAAACATAACTTTTATACACACTGGGAAACCAAAAAGTTCACATGACTCGCTTTATTCAATATTCGCTTTATTGTGGTGGTCTAGAACCAAACCCACAATGTCTCCGAGGTATGCCTGTATTTGATAGTGGCATAATAATAGGAACTAGGGGGGAAAAGGAAGGTAAAATATGGCTGAGACTTGAAATACTCGATATATATTGTTCGTCCAATAAACTAATGCAGGAACTGAGAGCATTCTTGCTCATCCCTGATTTGAAAGAGGTCACAGTAGCATTAGATGCACAGCATCTTCCAGAGTCATTTTTTCAATCAGTCACAAAAGACACAACTGCAAGCCTAAAGTAATATTCACACCTTGAATCAAGGGAGAAGGTTAGTAAGAACCATGGATAGGACTCAGAATCACGAGATTAACAAATCTGTGATGGGATCTGTAATTTACAAGAGACTGATTTCTCCTGATATTAAGAAATTAGTTGAATTTTAAGAGGTTGAAAATAAGTCTGTACATTTGGAAATAAGATGTCAAGGGAGTATGACGACTTTTTACGTGCAATTGCTCACCCATCTTCTCACCTCTCTAAGCCCACTCTGCTGCACTCTACTCTGTGAAGCTGGGGCTGGAGCTCTACAATTTACATTTCCAGGACCCCACGCTGGCTGGCTCCCTGTTCATTGCTGCCAAAGGGAAATCCTAGAGAGAGGCTAAAAGATGAGAGAAAGAAAAAAAGGACTTCCTTCCCATTTTCCTATTTCTGTCAGCATCACTCCAGCAGCAACTGGATTTCCAGTTGTAGACATTTACCCACAGATATGCCTGCCGATGTGTAAGATGACACATAGTCAAGGACTTTCAGTGCAGAACCACGTGTAAAAGCATAAGATTAGAGACACCCTACATGTCCATCAGAGAGGTCCTCGTGTTGTGATTTAACACCATCAAGGCAGTAGTAGAGGAACAGAGTAACCAAAAAAGTACATGAGACATACGGAAAACAAATATCAAAACAGTAGAAAGCCTTCTTTATCAGCAAGTACATAAATGTAAATGTGTTAAACGCTTCAATTAAAAGGCAAAGATGGACAGAGTGGACACCAAAACATGATCCAACTATATGCTGTCCACAAGAGGCTCTTTTTCCTTCTCTCTTTTTCTCCTCCCCTCCCTGCACTTTGCAGCTTATAGGATCTTAGTTCCCCGACCAGGGATTGAACCTGGGCCATGGCAGTGAAAGTGCCAAGTATTAACCACTGGACTGCCAGGGAATTCCCACACAAGAGACTCATTTTAGATCCAAATACACAAAAAAGTTGAAAGTGAAAGGACAGAAAAAAAATCCCATGCTAACAGTAACCAAGGACAGTTGGAATATCAGCTATGTTAGCATCAGACAATACAGACTTTAAGACAAAAAACAGCTACACGGGACAAAGAAAGGCCTTATATAGGGATACAAGTCAATTCACCAAGCTGTAACAATTATAAATGTATATGCACTTAACAATGGAGCCCCAAGTACGTGAAGGAAAGACTGACAAAGCTGAAGAGAGAAATAAAGTTCTACAGTAATAGCTGGAGGCATCAATACCCTGCTTTCAATAATGGACAGAACAACTCGACAGAAGATCAGCAAGAAAACAGAAGACTTAACACCATAAGCCAACTAGACCTAACAGACACATACAGAATATTCCAGACAAGAATGGCAGAAAACACATTCTTCTCAAGGGCATGTGGAGCATTCTCCAGGACAGTCCATGTATTAGGCCACAAAACAAGTCTCAATAAATTTTAAAAGATTGAAATAATTCAAGTATCTTCCACAACCACAGTGGAATGAAACTGGAAATCAATAACAGAAGAAAATCTGGCATTCACAAATACATTGAAATTAACAACACACTTTAAAAAAAAAAGTGCATCAAGAAAAAAGTCACAAGGTAAATTAGAAAATACTTTGAGATGAATGAAAATGAAAATATAACATATCAAAATGTATGAGATGCAGCAAAAGCACTGCAAAGAGGGAAACACAGCTTTAAATGACTACACTGAAAAAGGAGGATCTCAAATTAATAACCTAGTCTTCCATCTAAAGGAACTGGAAAAAGAACAAATTAAACCCAAAGCAGGCAGAAGGAAATAATAAAGATTAGAGCAGAGACAAGCAAAATAGAGAATAAAACAGTAGAGAGAATCAACAAAACCAAAAGTTTGTCCTTTGAAAAGATCAACAAAACCAACAAATCTTTATCTAGACTGACCATGGAAAAAAAGAGAGATGACTCAAATTACTAAAATAAGGAATTAAACTGGGGTCACTCCTACCAGTCTTAGAGAACACTATGAACAATTGTATGCCAACAAATTAGACAACATAAAGAAATGAACAAACTCTTAAAAACACATAAACCATCAAAACTGACTCAAGGGCTTCCCTGGTGGCGCAGTGGTTAAGAATCTGTCTGCCAATGCAGGGGACACAGATTCGAACCCTGGTCTGGGAAGATCCCACTTGCTGCGGAGCAACTAAGCCCGTGCGCCACAACTACTGAGTCTGTGCTCTAGAGCCCGCAAGCCACAACTACTGAACCCACGTGCCACAACTACTGAAGGCCACACACCTTGAGCCTGTGCTCTGCAACAAGAGAAGCCACCACAATGAGAGGCCCACACACCACAATGAAGAGTAGCCCCCACTCACCACAACTAGAGAATGCCCGTGTGCAGCAACAAGACCCAACACAGCCAATAATTAATTAATTAATTAATTAATTTTTTTAAAAAAACAACTCAAGAAGAAACGGTAAGTCTGAATAGACCTATAACTAGTCAAGAGATTGATTCAGTAATCAAAAAACTTCCAAAATAGGAAAGCCCCAGGACCTGATGGTTTCACTGATAAATTCTATGAAACTCTTAAAGAAAAATTAACATCAACCTTCATAAATTCCTCTAAAACTAGAAGAATTTATGATATTTACTCACTCCCTGAGGCCAGTCCAAAGTCAAAGACATCACAGACTAATAATATCCCTTGTGAACGTAGCTGCAAATAATCCTCAGTGAAATTCAAGCAAATTAAATACAGCAGTGTATTAAAGGGGTTATATACCATATCCCAGTGCAAATGCAAAGATGGTTCCACAATCAAAAAATCAATCCACGTACTATATCATATTAAAAAGTAAAATGAAAAAAGCAATATCGTCTGAATAGAGGCAGAAAAAAAGCATTTGACAAATTCCAATACCTTTTCATGATAAAACAAACAAAAATAATAAATTAGAAACAGAAGGGAACTTCCTTAACTAGATAAAGGGCATCTATGAAAAACCCACATCTAACATCATACTTAGTGGTCAAAGACTCAGTGGTTTCCCCTTAATAACAGGAATAAAACTAGAGTGGCTGCTCTTGCCGGATAAAGAGCATCTAGAATGGAAAGGGAGAAGTAAAACTCTCTATTCACAAATGGTATAACCTTATATACAGAAAACGCTAAAGAATCCACATAAAAACTATTAGAGCTAATAGATGAGCTCTGCAAAATTTCAGGATACAAGACCAGCATTCTAACATCAGTTGTATCTCTACACACTAGCAATGAACATCCAAAAATAAAGAAGATGATTCCATTTACATTAGCATTAGAAAGAATAAAATAGTTAGCAATACATTTAACCAGAGAAGTACAAGACTTATACACTGAAAACTACAGTACATTGTTATAAATACTTTTAAGAGATCTAAATAAATAGAAAAATATCCCATGTTTATGGATTGTAATACCTAATAATGTTAATATTTAATAATGTTAAGATGGCAACAATCCCCAAATGGATCTACAGATCCAAAGTCATTCCTATCAAAACCTCAACTGCCTTTTTTACAGAAATGGACAAGCTCATCCTAAAATTCATATGGAACTGCAAGGGACCCTGAACAGTCAAAAACAATCTCGAAAAAGAACAAATTTAGAAGACTCCGCTTTCTACTTCGACTTACTACAAAGTAATAAGTATCAAAACAGTGTGGTACTGACACAAGGAGACACTATATACAATCGAGAGTCTAGAAATAAAGCAATACATTCATGGTAAAATGATTCTCAACAGGCGCCCAGTCCAATCAGTGGGGGAACGTCTTTTCCAACTATACAGTTAACCCTTGCCCGACTGCCCATGCTAACTTACAATCAGTGATCCTTACACACGATTATGCACCTGTGGATTCAACCAACAGTGGATCAGGTGGTACTAGAGTATTTACTATTGAAAAAAACCCACATACAAGTGAGCCTGTGCAGTTCACACCTGTGTTGTTCAAGGGTCGACTGTCGTCTTTTCAACAAATAATGCTGGGACAGCTGGACATCCACTAGCAAAAGGATATGTTTGGATCCCTACCTCACACATACAAAAATTAATTCAAAATGGATCAAAGACCTACATGTAAGAGCTAAAACTATGAAACTCTTAGGAGGAAACACAGGGGTAAATTCTTCATTATTTTTGGATTTGGTATCATATTTAGGAAACACAAACAACAAAATTTTAAAAAAGACTTCATCAAAATTAAAAATTTTTGTGCAAAGGAAACTATCAAGACGGTGAAAAAAACAACCTACCAAATGAGAGGAAATACTTGGAAATCACGCATCTGATAAGGATCTAGTATCCAGAATATATAAGGAACTCTATCAATTCAACAAAAAAAGACAAACCAATTAATAGACATTTCTCTAAAGAATATACAAATGGCCAATAAGCACATGAAAAGATCCCCAATATCATTAGTCATTAGGGAAATGCAAATCAAAACCACAATAAGATACCACCTCATACCCATTAGGATAGCTATAATAGTAACTTTAAAAAAAAAACTGAAAATAACAAATGTTGGCTAGGATATGGAGAAATTGGAACCCTCAGACACTGCTGGTGGGATGGCAAAATTATGCAATCACTGTGGAAAACAGTTTACCAGTTCCTTAAAATTTAAACACAGAATTGCATATGACCCAGCATTTCTACTCCTAGGTATATACCCAAGAGCACTGAAACACATGGTCACGCAGACACTTGGACACATGTTCACAGCAGCATTATTCGTCATAGCCCCCACATGAAAACAACCCAAATGTTCATCAGCTCATGAACGGATAAACAAAATGTACTATTCCATACAATGAAATAGTATTCTGCCACAGAAAGCTCAGTACTGACATATACTACAGCATGAACAAACCCCAAAAACATGCCAAGCGAAAGAAGCCAGACACAGGGCACATGTTTGATTCCATAAAATGTCCAGAAAAGGCAAGGTCATAGATGAAAAGCAAATTGGTAGTTGTCAGGACTAGGGCTGGGAGAATGGAGAATGACTGCTTAGTGGGTATTGGGTTTCTTTTTGGGGTGATGGCTGTACAACACTGGTAATGTACTAAGAGCCACTGAATTATACATGGTGAATTTTACTTCAATTAAAAAAAAATGAGGCAGCTCTCTCTATACTAATATGGGAAGCTCTCCAAGATGCATTCTTTAGTGGAAAAAGCAAGGTATAGAATTGTGTACAATAGGATCTCCCTTAAAAAGGGTGCAGGGAGCAGAGGAAGAACATACCTATAAGCATTTTTGCCCAACATATCTTTGCAAACATTCACAAGAAATTGTTACTGGTGAACTGTCCTTGGGGAAAGAGAATTTGAGGGCAAGTGCAGGTGTGAAGAGACTTCCTTTTCAAAATAAGCCCTAAAGTACACCATGTATCTATTACCTTTCCTTCCCTGCTCCCCCCAAGAAAATAAATTAACCTTTTAAAAAGAATAAATATTTAAATAAAGGGATGCTTACATAATGAAAATATGCTTATGGGAAGGTCACTGATCCAAGCTATGGGTGGAAAACACTGGGAATGAGACTCTACAAGCGGTTATCTAACAATGACAAATATTGGAATACTTGTTAAGAGTATAATTACACACTTCCCAAACAAAGGGTTATATAAACAGTGTGATGTTTACATAAGAAATTGAAAGGCTGTTTGAGTCTGTGACAACAAGCAAGTAGTCCTTAGGACCCCTGACACCCTTGGGGCAGGAAACCTGGGCTCCTTAGGCACTGACAGGTAAGGGAGTTCTCCATACTGAAAGGAACCTTCCTTAAAACACCTTTCCAGGGGACTTCCCTGGTGACGCAGTGGTTAAGAATCTGCCTGCCAATGCAGGGGACACGGGTTCTATTCCTGGGCTGGGAAGACACCCCATGCCACAGAGCAACTATGCCTGTGCACCACAACTACCGAGCCCACATGCCTAGAGCCCATGCTCCACAACAAGAGAAGCCACTGCAATGAAAGCTCTGGCTCTCAGCAACTAGAGAAAGCCCTTGTGCAGCAAGGAAGATCCAATGCAGCCAAAAATCAATCAGTCACCTTTTCTGTAATTCCAGAAGAAAGTTAGAGACTGTATAAAACATCCATGATTACAATTACAGTCAAAAGGCCTATTTTCAACTTTCTCTTGACTCTGAAGATCTTCCAATTGTATCACTAACCCCCCAAGCAAATATACTGCTTTAATTCATGGCTCATGAGTCTCCAGGTACATTGACATGTGTTGACAAAAAGAAGTCCTATCGGGGACTTTCTAGGTGGTGCAGCAGTTAAGAATCCAGTTGCCAATGCAGGGGACACCAGTTTGAGCCCTGCTCCAGGAAGATCCCACATGCTGCGGAGCAACTAAGCACATGTGCCACAACCACTGAACCTGTGCTCTAGAGCCCGTGAGCCACAACTATTGAGCCTGTGTGCCACAACTACTGAAGCCTAGAGTCCATGCTCTGCAACAAGAGAAGCCACCAAAATGAGGAGCCCGCACACCACAATGAAGAGTAGCCCCCGCTCGCCACAACTAGAGAAAGCCTGTGTGCAGCAACGAAGACCCAACACAGCCAATAAATAAATAAATAAATTTATTTAAAAAAAAAAATCCTATAGGTGTCCACTACTACTCACAACCTACAATACAACCCAGACAAAGGGCTTGTTTCACCCACACTGCCTCAGGCTGATGACTGTTTCCCATTTCTGTCAGATGTACCACCAAATCTTCTCTCTTCATCTTTAAGTTCATTACAGAGGCTGCTAGTGATTCTGGCTACAACGGAAGAACCTCCTGGAGCAGGTGGGAGTGAGAGCTGGTCCTTTCTGCCCTGCTTCTTTATTTCTAGAGCAGAAAAAAATAACAAACCTGGAAGCCTCACGTAGCAGCAGCTTTTGTAGTCTGTGACTTCATTTAAGGAAGTATTCTATGAAACCTCTGAAAAGAAGCTAAATTTAGATTGAAGTCTTTCACCAACGATGCCAGCCTCTTCAGCTACGGAACCCACATGCCCAGCAGCATGGGGGGGGGGGGGGGGGGGCGGATCAACAACTTTAAATACATATAAATGTGTCATCACTGGGGGAAGAGAAGAGCGGCACTCTTCAGCCCAGAGAAATTTTCTTCCGGTACCACCACCATCTTAATTCTTAGTAAAGGAATACAGTGACTACAAAAACTTTCAGGGAAAGAAACAGTGAAATAAGGGAGACGAGTTTTCTTTATAAGATTTCTACTAAGAGAGCAAGGAACTACTCTATATATATCAAGATGTCTGTCATGATATAATCTGGCATCCAGGTATTGAAATCAACACACTGTCTGAAAATGAGTTCTCTAACACTGAGTCGGACAGGAAGGAAAAACCATCTACTTTCTTACCAGTACTATTTCCCCAACATCTTACTCTTCCTAAATGTGTCAATTTAGACCTTGAGCTCCGAGATGATGAGACATAGCAAAAAAAAAAAAAAAAAAAAAACACAACACTGGTATGACTTGAGATTAATGACAATTAACAGGGATATGATGCTCTTTTCCATTCATTTTCTTTAAACTTGAAGAGTAAGGCTGAGCCATTTAAAAGCTAATCTTCTCCAATGTTCCAGTCCAAAAAAAAAATTAAAATATTACATATAATTTAAAAATTAACATTTAACAGCCTCATCCTACTTCATGCTCCAAAACTGGTTCTATTCTGCAAGCCATATCTCTAGACAGATTTCAGCGGATAGCTGTGTAAGAGACAGTGAGATTTCCTCCATTCCTTCAGACTTGCAGCCTCCTCTTCTCCCCGCCCCCAATCAGCTGGGAAACAGTCCCAGATTCTTCTCAAACTGAGTTTGGAAGTAAAGCTCAGCCTTGATAAACACTCAACCCAGGAAATGCTTTGGATCGCAGACCACTTAGAATATTCAGTCTGTCCTTTCCCAAGAGGTCTCTTTTCAAACTCCGTTTGATAGGCGGGTTGGCAGTTTTATATTTTCACTAAAACCTCCTGGAACATTGCTGAGAGATAAAATCATAGCAGGCTGGAAACTATACAAATGGTGGAGGGAAGCACCACACCCAAGGAAAGCTCCTCAAACTTCAGGGGAAAATTATTGTCCTAAAGAGCTCCCAACAGTACCTACTCCCTGCAGAAAAGGGGGCGGGGGGACCAAGTCCCCATGCTCTGTGCCACTGGGCATGTTTCTTTTAAGGTGTCACCTCAGTAGCTGCTTGATAGTGTTAGGACACAATGAAAACAACTAAAATGACCCATTTTTAGTATTTTTGAAATGTTAATATCCTGGTCCTGCATGACTGAAAAGGCTGACTCAATCACACCGACATTCACTGCACATCTTTTTCACATGATCATCATTTCACATCATTTCCCTTGAGTCTTTGGACCACCTCTGGGGTTGTGTTTAGGTGCTGTTCAAAATGTCTCCAAGGTCCAACAATTATCTGTACTGGCAAGTTCTCTCCTAAACTTCGTGAGTTCAAAGACAGATTACGTGGGACCACAGAATGCTGCATCTCAGAGTGACAACGGGCTTCAAGGCACTGAACAGAATGTCAAGTTCTCTCACAGAGAGAGGTGGTGGGGTGACCTGGGGGCCAAACCAAATCGAAAAACAGCACAGGGTTTGCCTAAACCAAGAATGTGCAAGCTTCTGGAAATCACCAAAAATTTGTTTTTTCATTGCAACCATAATAACAGAGTAATATTTCAGTAATATACACACATGTGATACATAATAATAAGGCACAGTTGATTCTGATTTTTAGTAAATAATCAACAGGGGTATAGGCCAAGTAGGAAATAGCGAATAAAAAAGAAATCGTAGGTTGGTAAGAGGTGGTGGAAACTTGGGGAGAACAATCATTGTATTTCCTTTTTATACTGTTAACTCCTCTGTGTCACCACAGTGCCAGGGCCAGCTCCCCCGCCACGTACTGACAGCCCTTGAAGTGATCATCTTCTGGGAAGGTCGGTGGAATGTGGGAATTCTTCACGGAATGATGTTTAATGAAGGCTTTAATTTGGAGACAAAAAGGAAGAGAACTAGATGCAGAAACAACGTTGATGCCAACTTATAAAGTAAGATGCAAAGTAACAAAGCAATTAAACTTCAGTCCGTTTACAAGATCCTCAGTGAAGTCTTAGGCAAGGTAGCCCCTACCAGACGCTGGGAGCCTGGTTACTTCATTTCTTCCTGGCAACAACCTCAGGAGGTGGGTACTGTCTGGGGCTTAAAGATGAAATCTGTGATTTGCCCAAGGCCACTGGTATGTAGTCGAACTGGGTCGGCTGACTCCACCGCACTCCACCATCTCCAAAGTGGGGACAAGACTAGCACCTCCCGGGTAAGCTTACTGAGAGGAGGAAACAGACCTCGTGAAAACTGCTTAGCACACTGTCTGCCTGGCGAGTAGTAAAAAGTCAATAATTGACAGATCTCTCGATTATGATCATCTAGAGCCACGCAGCTCCTTGAGCAGCAGAGCTGGAACTGACACCCAGGCCAGCTGTGCTCAGACCCCATACTCCATGCACAGGGACCCCCTTTATTCACGGCACGCAGTCTGCATACCTGATCTCATGCCGATAAAAAAGGCCACAGGACAGAAAGGGCACTCCGAAGAATGACATCCCAACACTGAAGCTTTAAAGCTAGCACTCGGCAGACACTCATTCTAGAATATTTTGGGAGAGATTCCAAACTCTGGGAGTGAAGGCTGCCCAGCCTCAGTCAACGTGATCCGGGGCAGAGCTAAGGGAAGGGAAACGGGACAGGACCTTCCACGGGGTCTGCGTCCGAACCCGGTGCAATTCCCACCTGTGCGCTTTATGTTTGACCTCCTTTGACTGCAAAAAGATTTTAAACAGTACCTGATTGTAAATGGAAGGAGGCCCAGTGTCCAAAAAACAAATTTTTTTAAAAACCCACTACACAAACACCTGAACGCCACCTGCATTTTATCAGGATGCCCAACATCATTTAGTGTTTGTTTGTTATTTGGTTGTGCTGTGTGGCGCGCGGGAACCAGGGATTGAATCCCGGCCCTGGCAGTGAAAGCACCCACTGCTGACTCCTAACCACTGGACCACCAGGGAATCCAACATCATTTAGAACTTACAACACTCCACTCCCTTCACAGGCCCTTCTTACCTCCTCTGGTTGGGATGGTTTTTCTAGGGCTAAGTAGGGAATATGAGGTCAGCCTGGAACAATGCAGAGACTGGGTAAACAGTATATATTTCCCTCCTCTGGCCTCTAACCCTTCAGGAGGTCCACTGTGCTACCTGCCAGACAACCTAGCACATAGTAGTCATTCAATAAATGTTGGCTAAAACAAACTCTGAAGACCTTGTAGTCTAAACCTGACCCTGACAAAGGATTCCTCATCAAGCACCTTAGAAAGACTATCACCCAGCATTTGTACAAACACAGTAGCTCAGCACTCACTGCTTTGTGCAGGGGCCTGATTTATTCCCTCGTTAGACAGTTCTCACTGTTACCGAGTTCCTTCCCAAAGCAGCAGCGGCCACTAGCATCACAACTAACGTTCTCTAAGCGCTTACCCTGCGCACCCTTCCCATCACTTTCCACAGCAGAAACTGGCAAAGCCAGGATTGGAACCCAGGCCTGCCTCTCCCGGGCTCTTAGCCACCACCTAGTCCATTCACCGGATCCCGTACTGCCCTGAGCACAGAAGAGCCCCTTGTAGACGGCAGGCCTCAGAATTAGAGAGAATTTATCATCTCACTTCCTGATCACACCTCTCTGATGTCTTACCACTGCTACGCAGACGCCCCAAGCTGCCGCTGTAGCCTGTGTCCTCCGCACCCTCCACCTGTCTGGCATCTCTTACTTCAGTCTGACCTTCAAAAAGGCCACGCTCTTGCTCTACTCCACCTGTCTCTGCATGTGCTACTAGCGCATGGTCCCTCTTCCCGTCCGGATCTTTCCAGAGCCACTTCAGATTGGGCCTCCTCAGTGGCTACACTTCTCTGGCCCACAAGGAGCTCCCTTCTCAATCTGGCACTTTTCTTACTGCACTTAACTGTTTCTAGAGAATGTCTCACTTCCTTATATACTGTTAGGTTCCTGGTAGAGATGACTATATTTCTGCAATACCCCTCTCATCCTTGAGTACTTACTAAGGAGTAAATCTAGTATAGATGGGTCGGAGCTTATCCACCTAATTTATCTGACTAGAAAATTAATATCAAATTCCAATGTGAAAATTATGGACTTTAATGTTAAAGAATCAAGCCTCATTAAAATACTAAAATGTGTATTTCTTTCTCATATTTTTCAATAGGTATATATTTCTCAAAAAAAAAACACTATAGAAGTAGACAGATATGCTACATTTATATACTAATACACTGGGGTAAAATGTTTTTCTCTGGCATTTGTTTATTTAAAATGATGGTTCTTTAATTAGAAGCCCTTTTATTCTTTAACAAACCATCAGATACTCAAAACTGGGTTTATTTAAGTGTCATGCATATCAGAGCTGTTAAGAACCAGGCTACATTCATCAGGAGAGCTGGTATGATGTAGAAACTAATGAATAAACAGAGGTTTATTCCTTGCTGTCACTATTTTATCCAACAGCAGCTGGGTCTGGGGCTCAGGCAGGGGCAGAAGGGGCCCTCTGCTCCGCACAATCACTCAGGGCCCAGGCTGATGGATGGAGGACCGCCCTCCCCCCACCCCCCCATAGGATGCTCCACGGCAGAGCTGGAGGCGCTTACGGCTTCAGCCCCAGAGTGGGACGGTCACTGCTTCTCACGGTTCACTAGCCAGAACCAATCACGTGGTCCCACCTCACTGCCAGGCAGCTGGGAAAAGTTGAAGGGCACAAGGACAGTCATCGAGCAGGGCTGTTTCTGCCACAGAGGCAGCTCTGGAGCTCCAAAGGTAGAGCAATCCCTGATGACGCCAAAGAAGCAAGGTGCACAAGAGTGCATAGAGTACGCTATCACCTGTGTTAACAAGAAAGAGAGAGGAAGAGATAGAAAAAGGGAACAGAAAACCTCTGGAAGAATGCTACTAGAGAAACTAGTAATACCATGGTAACAACTGCTACCTCTCTGGAGGCAAGCTGGTTGGCAAGGGACACGGAGGGGAAGAAGGCCTTTTTAATGGGTACCCTTTTATATCACATGCATGCCTTATCTATTTTAAAACTCTAACTAAAATAATTTTTAGACTCTGATTTATACACTTCAAATTAATGGGTTGTTTGAGGTGGTTGTTGTTTTTTCTGAATCAAGTCCAATCTATTCTAATATAAGAAACACCAAATCCTTGACGCACACTGTCTGAAATTAAACACCTGGAGTAACACTGACATAATCACATCCTTTTGTAAAGCCCTGCTGAGAGATCTTGGACTGGCTTCTCTCTACTCTAAACATAAACATCACTCCTATGTGAGTGATGAGAACAGTACTGAAGCCCATCAAATGCCTGCTTTTGGAAATAAGTTTCCTGTTATTTCAATTTAGGTACCCTTTATTTTCTAAAGTAAACCTCCTTTTCTAAAATAAAAGTGTTATTTTTGGTACTGTAATGCTGAATTCTATACAAAATACAGCAAAGTCTCCAGAGTTCCCCTAAAGAGAACCACCCTGCTGTTTCCAAATGCACTAAAACATGGACTGCACTGAGACACAGGCTTCGCCAAAATCATGATCAACACCCTCCAGTAACATTTAAACCCTTCACGTGTGAGATGTGCCGGGGGCTGCCTCTGGGGCTTGTGACAAGGTAACCCGACAGCGCTTCTGCTTCCCTCACGCAGTCGTCTTCAACAAGAGCAGAATCCTGCTGACATTCGGCTGATGAACTAAGCCATAAATAATGCAATAAGTAAACAGGTCAAGTCTCTGAAAAGACTTCTATCATTCATTTCAATTTTAATATCAAAAACAGGCCTTAAAAAAAAAAAAAAAAACAGGCTTATACCACCCCATTCACAACACTCTAAATACCAGAGAATTTCCAAGAGAAATAGCACTCTCTCGAGTTATGTGATATCCTTATGGGTTTTACTTCTCAGTTTATGCTAAGCATATTACATAGCTACTTTTTTACTACACCAAGTTGGTACTTAAATAGCCTGCGACTATCTCTCCGGTTCTACAATATACTGTCCACATTTATATTTTAGTGGAAAATCAACTACCACGCATTTCTTTCAAATAGCAATATTCTGCTTTCTAAACTGAGTATGTTTGGGTGTATCAAAGGCGCTTCCCTGAGTGGGCTTTCTGCCAACAACCTGCGCTTTTCTAGAAGGTTATGTGCACTATCATTTAACCTGCCTTGAGCTTCCAAATAGGTTTATTCAACCAATACTAATGATTTCCAAAAATGTATCTCAAATTTCTTTCTTAATCACTGAAGAAAAGCAAATAACCCAAGTATGCCAAGCCTATCATGGGTCTTGTAGCATCCACTATTCAACCTACATAATGAATTAGTAATTATGAAATTGTCAGTATTGCAACACATGAGACCAAATCCAACATAAGTTTAGGACAAAAACAAAAAGGAAAGGAAACTTTAGATCCCACTGTGTTGTGTTTAAACTGAAGACAGATGGCATTAATTTGTGGGTATGCAAACAATTTCCAGGACTTTTGAGTCAGAGGCAGCCGTAATACCATATATCATTGATTCTAAGATATGTCTTCATATTTTAACATCTCTGAAATCTTCAAATGAATCAAACTGTAGCGTAATTACTGGTGTTTCTTTTTTAGTGGTACATAACACAATGGTGTGACTTTCAATCAAAGTCATCTTAGAGTCACCAAAATATGACAATGTAAATATTAGCTAACATGTATTGAACACTTACTGTGTAGCAGACACGGCATGTGGGTTATTTCATTTAATACCCACAATACTCTGAAGTGGTTCCAATTATTTTCCCAAATTTTATAACTGGAGAAACTAAGAGATGAGGTCATTTCTCTGAAGGCACAGGTTGGGGACTTCCCTGGTGGTCCAGTGCGTAAGGCTCCATGCTCCCAATGCAGGGGGTTCAAGCCCTAGTCAGGGAACTAGATCTCACAAGCATGCCACAACTAAGATCCCGAGTGCCACAACTAAGACCTGGCACAGCCAGAATGAATGAATGAATAGATAAATACTTTAAAAAAAAAGAAAAAAAGGCACAAGTTGGCTCCAGCCCAGCTCTTAACCACCTCACCTCAATGGCCCCACAGAGGGAAGAACCTGGGGGTCTGAGAGCGCCAACCATTCCTTGGAGCACAGGTTCAAAGCCCAGCCAAGCATCTTCTAAGCACTTTTTTTTTTTTTAAAGGAATATAGGAGGGGATTTCCCTGGTAGTGCAGTGGTTAAGAATCCGCCTGCCAATGCAGGGGACATGGGAAGATCCCACATGCCCCGGAGCAACTAAGCCTGTGCACCACAACTACTGAGGCTGCGCTCTACAGCCTGTGAGCCACAACTACTGAAGCCCAAGTGCCTAAAGCCCATGCTCCACAACAAGAGAAGCCATCGCATTGAGAAGCCCTCACACCGCAATGAAGAGTAGCCCCCACTCGCCACAACTAGAGAAAGCCTGGGAGCAACAACAAAGACCCAACACAGCCTAAATAAATTAAATTTAAAAATAAATAAATAAAATTTTTAAACAAATAAACAAACAAAAAGAAAACAGGAGAAAAAATACAGTGTTCCAAATATCAAGAACAGATATTAATTCAAAGCCTTTATTAGAAAGAAAGGGTGGTAATCATCTTTCTGACAAAAAGTTATACTCTTGCATAAACCAATTTTTTCTTTTTATACCTCCTGAACTCAATTTACAAACAATTAACATGTATTTTCCTTCCTTAAAAATACTCTATTATCGGGACTTCCCTTGTGGCGCAGTGGTTAATAATCCACCTGCCAATGCAAGGGATACGGGTTCAATCCCTGGTCCAGGAAGATCTCACATGCCGCGGAGCAAGTAAGCCCATGCGCCACAACTACTGAGCCTGCATGCTACAACTACTGAAGCCCATGTGCCTAGAGCCCATGCTCCGCGACAAAAGAAGCCACTGCAATGAGAAGCCCGCGCACTGCAACATAGCCCCGGCTCACCACGACTAGAAAAAGCCCATGCACACCAACTAAGACCCAATGCTGTCAGAAAAAAACAAAACAAAACAAAAACTCTATTATCTCTAGAGAAATTATATAAAAATGAATTCCTATGCTCTGTACCTAAACTTTGTTTAAATCAGTACTGAAATAGTCCCAAATAAAACAACATTATACAACAAACCAGAAACATTCTACAATACAAATCGACAATGAAATTTGTTAGGGTAAGTTCACATATAAAGCTACCATTCCATACTCTTGGCAAAAACGTTTGGCACTTTTACAAAAGTATTTACATTTTTAAATTTGCACTACTACAAAGAGGGCTTTTTTTTTTTTTTCAGAAGTTCATTAAATGGTATTGTCTACTTATTTGGTTGCTTTCCTAGCATTTATTTTGCTGTTCCCTCAAATGTCCCAGTCTTACATGTTGGGTGAGACTAATACCATTACTGGATTCCAAGATGGCCTCTAATTCCCATCATCCTAGCCAGCAGTTGGTTGGAGATGGACACATGACCCAAATTAGACCAATCAGACAAAAAGATTCAACTCCAGGACTTCTACTCCAGGCATGGGCTGTTGGGGAAGTGTTCTCTTAACATCTCTGCTGGTTAAAGCCAGAAGCAAACAGCCATGGGAGCTGCTCGTAGCCACCTGCTACCTTTTGAACACAAAGGAAAGAGACAGCTAAGAATGGTCTGAAGTCACAGCACTGAGAAACGGGAAAACCAGGTCCTCCCCATGTCACTGGAACTACTGTTGGACTTTTAATTTACTGAAGAAAATTCTTTCTCTTGAGCCAATTAAAGCTCGGTTTTCTGCTGCTTACATCTGAAAGCATCCTGTTTTTTGAAACTAATAAAAAAAAATCAGTATCAGGAAGTGTGGTATTGTAAATACAAGACAGAAGTAAAAATGTGAAATTGGCTGAAAAAAAAGGAGACAGGGTAAAATTAATGAACACCCTACAAACCCAGCCTGAGCATTTAACTATCTTTACTCTCCAAGGAAGAAACAATGAGACTGTGGCCCGATGTGCCCAGCAAGACTACAAGGAGCATTAAGGCACTTAATAGGAAAGATTCAAGGTAAGGAAAGATTCCACTACTTCTACAGCATTTAGTAAGGATCTATGAGGAGACAAAACGAAAAGGGAAGAAAACATGCCTTTGCTAAAAGAGGGCCTTTCTGCTTCAAAGTGCAATCCAAGGGGACCAAGAGCTTTGAAGAGAGGAAACAGGATAAAGAGGGAGGGAAGTGGTAGCCTTGGTGGGAGGTAAGGCTGTGGGGTAGGGTGAGCAAAAGAATCCTGACCCCCAGGCATCCCCCAAACACCCCTGATAGGTATTCTCAGACTGAAAATGGGAAACATTATTCAAGATGTCACTGCAGGGCTTCCTAGGTGGCGCAGTGGTTAAGAATCCGCCTGCCAATGCAGGGGACACGGGTTCAGTCCCTGCTCCAGGAAGATCCCGCATGCTGCGGAGCAACTAAGCCTATGCACCTCAACTACTGAGCCTGCGCTTTAGATCCCGTGAGCCACAACTATTGAGCCCATGTGCTGCAACTACTGAAGCCCAACGTGCCTAGAGCCCGAGCTCCGCAACAAGAGAAGCCACAGCAATGAGGAGCCCGCGCACCACAATGAAGAGTAGCCCCCACTCACTGCAACTAAAAGAAAGCCCGTGCACAGCAAAAAAGACCCAACACAGCCAATAAAATAAATTTATTATAAAAAGAAAAAAGATGTCACTGCAAAGCATCCCATGGGTAAAGGACAAATTCATGGTGTCCCTCCATCCAACCACTTATATCCAACAGCCCTGAGGGAGAAGCTAAGGAGGAAATCAGGAAACCAAAGCTTACGAAAATGGGCCAAATTCTAGACTTGAGAACATTTCAAGCTTTGGTTCAAACCCCTAGAACTGCCCGAAGTCCAGGAGCAGACTAGGTTTTAGGGTGTCGTATGGTCACAGACCTCCCAAGCCAAGATGACAACAAGCTGTGGTTGCCCAGTTGCCAGCCCCAAGCTCACATGGTGGCCAAAAAGAAGCAGCCTACAAACACCGCCTCCAAGAGTGGCACCCTCCAGCGCCCAACTCAGATGCGGCCATGGAACCCAACCAACAAGAAGGTTATTGATTCTTTCAACCAACGAGTGCTTGTGAACACACTGTGTGCCAAGCAACGTTCACTGGGAACACAGACAGAAACGAGACAGCAGGGCCACGGACTTCATGGAACTCACACACTAGGAGCACAGACAGAACATCCACTCGACTGAACCACTCTACTACCAGAAGGATAAATAATATACAACCACACAACAATACGGATGAGTCTCACAAATGTAACATGCATACCGTATGATTCCATTAACATGAAGTTCAAAAGTAGGCTGTTATAACAGGACAGTGATAAAGGGGGTGGGGTAGAAACTGGGAAGGGAGTTTGTGGGGATACTAGTAATATTCTATTTCTTGATCTAGATCAGAGTTTCTCCAGCACTACTGACATTCTGGACTTCGTCGTCGTGGGGGTCTGTTTGGTGCACTGTAGGATGTTTGGCAGCATCCCTGGCCTCTATCCACCAGGTGCGAGTAACAGCCACAAAGCTGTAACGAGCAAAAATGACTCCAGATGTTGCCAAATGTCCCTTGGTGGGCAAACCTACTCCCCAGTTGAGAACTGTTGATCTAAGATATGCTTATACAGGTATGTTCAGCTTATAAAATATCAACAAACCATACGTACACTGCCCTTTTCTGTATGTATGCGATGTTTCAATACACAAAAGCAGGGAGACCATTTGGAAGACTACTGCAGGCATCCAACGAGAGCTGATGATGCCTGGGATGAGGGTGGTAAAAATGGAGACAGAGAGAAGTAGAAAGATGCAGGAGATGGTACATGAGGCAGAGCTGACAACTTCTAGAGGATGAAAGAGAAGAGAATCAAGGATGCCAAGGTTTTTAGTCTGAACAACCGAATGGTTGATGACGTCACTAAGGGACAGATGAGGGTCAGGGCATCTTGAGGAATGACTGCAGGGGGTGATCAAGTCGTGAGTTATCCAGAGGCAACCAACATGCTCTTCTTGTACAAGAGAATGTAACATGTGCTCTGGACCATAGAGACTGTATGTTTCCCATTCTTCACTCTTTCAAATCGTAGGCTTCAATTGGGTTTCCTGATCCCTCTCCACCATTGTACACAGTTCAACTTGTCACTGGCATCCCTAAATCATCAGACCAAATGAAGCTCCATGTCACCCTGACAAAGACAACTGGCCATCCTCACCAAGGCTCCTGGAGCTAAAGCTGTAGGCAGTGAACACAGAAGCAGGGGTAAAGGAGCTGCCCTGGCCAGGAGGAGGGGCAAAGTCAGCCAATCTCTTTCCAGTCCCACTTGAGGATCTGCCCAAGTGAGGGCTTTTATCATGAATCCTTCAAGATCACTGAAATAGAGAAATAACTAATCCTGCAGCCAGATGGCTGTGGTTACAAGCAACACTGAAATAAAAAAGGGCAACAGCTGTCCAAGCAAAAGATGATGGTGGCAGCTGGAATTGGGATGGGGGCAAGGACACAAACAGAAATGAGAGGACTTGGGGGTAAGTTAGATATGAAGAATGACAGTGAGGCTCGTTTTTTGGTTTTGGCAACTGGATAGATTTAATGAAGTGGGGATGACTGTAGAGAGAAAGAAAGCTTTCTGGAGAGGGGGAACCAAGAAGACTGTTTTGGACATGTTAAGTTTAGTCTACTAGGCATGTTTGGGGCAGAAAAAGAATGTCAAGTTCCCAACCTCAAATAGTCATGGCAAAAAGATGCCACCATACCTCCTCCAAAAAATCCTGTCTAATTTTGAGAGTGTGGATCATCCTCAGCGAAGCCTACGAAGAGCTAAGTCAACATCCCATGAGTACGTGCAGGCCTCCTCCTGCACATGACTATTGATTATTGTAAAGCCTACAAATTTATTATAGTTGGATTAAGCGTATTTCTGAGAATTTTTGTATTGGCCCATGAAATAATTATCCATTCAGGACAAGAGAAACTATCTTTTCTCTCCTGTAAAATGTGTTTCTAAAGACTAAAACAAATTGCATGCTATTTTTTTCTAACCTAGAAACAAAAACACATTTAAAAAAAAACAAAAAACAAAAGAAACCTTTTTGAGGCTGGCTTGTATCTTGCCTCAAGTAAGGAAATATTTATGAGAACTCTCTGGAAGCTATGAAACACTGTACAGATATAAGGCATCACTATTACTCATATGTACAGACACCCAGCAAGCAAGTCTGGAACCTATGATTTGTAGGTAATATACGCAGACATACAATACCGTAAAACTGAAGATTTTTATCCCAAAGATCTAAGAGAACAAAAAGGCAACAAATTACCTGTGGTTACTACTTTGTCTACTTTTATAGAGTCAGATAGCAATATTTCTTTTTTAGGCACCACTAAAATTAACAGGTCTTTTTAAAAGTTCAAAATAAACCTACTGATTATCAGTACTTGGGAAAAATATCAAATATACCCAATTATTATTGCTGGCTTATGCAAGTTAGCATTTTTTAGCCCACTTTAAGGAGGAGGTTATTTTACAAAAATAGGTCAGAGATAACCCCAAATGACATTCCAAATAAATGATATAAACCAGCACAATTATTCAGAATCAAGACCCCAGTCTTTCAAAAGACTATAAAAAGTAGGTCTAAGGAGGATTAGATTCCTGAATCTGGAAAGAATCATTCAGGCCAGAATAAGTTTTTAATATCATGCTAGAACATGGGCTTTGGGGGGTTTTTGCTTATTTGTTTGTTTGTTTGGGGGAAGTATTCTCAGTATCAGAATGAACACATTCTCTGAGAAAGTCAGTCTGTTCAGACCTACAAAGTATGCAATGTATTTTACTCTCTAGTGTAGAAATACACATAAGCATGGATATATACCCTTAGATGCTATTTTAGCCCCTTAAAATACATTTGGCACAATTACTTTGGATTTTCAGAACAGCAACATCTGAAAACAATTACAATGAGCAATTAATGCACTAGTTGCTCTAAGAAACTCTTTCCTTCTTGAGAGTTGTAGATTTTTTGTTTGTTTTTAACATTTTTTAATATATTTATTTATTTACTGACTGTGTTGGGTCTTCGTTGCTGCACACGGGCTTTCTCTAGTTGTGGCGAGTGGGGACTACTCTTCGTAGCGGTGCGCAGGCTTCTCACTGCTGTGGCCTCTCTTGTTGAGGAGCATGGGCTCTAGACGCGTGGGCTTCAGCAGTTGCGGCACAAGGGCTCAATAGTTGTGGCTCACAGGCTCTAAAGCACAGGCTCAATAGTTGTGGCACACGGGCTTAGTTGCTCCGCAGCATGTGGTATCTTCCTGGGGCAGGGGTCAAACCTGTGTCCCCTGCATTGACAGGCGGATTCTTAACCACTGCGCCACCAGGGAAGCTTGTTTTTTAACATTTTTAATTGTTGAAAAGCAATACATGCTCAAGGGGTGGGGGGAAGAGAAATGGGGTTGGAGCGGAGATGAAATAGTAAAAGGAACACAATAAAACCAAGTCTCTCACGCATCTCCACCCTCAAAGCCCAGTTTTCCTCCCCAGAGGAATTTACAATCGATATTTCGACAGACTCCTTCCAGTAATATCTATACAGATACATCTGTACGTCTCCCTTTTATTTTTATTTTGTTTTATTTATTACTCAAATAGTATGTGCAGTTCCCACTCTTCTGAATCACGCTTTTTCTCCACTCAATAACAAACCTTGGAGAATATTCCATATCAGAATAGAAAGCACTATCTTATTCTTTTAAACGGCTATGCCTACCTGGGGACATACCATAATTTATTTAACTAGTTCTCTATTAATGCATATTTAAGTAGTTTTCAGTCTTTCACAGTTTCAAACAGTGCTGTGAAAACTTTGCACATAAGGCTTTACATAAATGTGTGAATATATCTGTAAGAAAAATTCCTAAGGGCAGAATTGTCAGATCAAAGGATATATACATCTATTATTTGATACCAAACTGCCCTTCTTACTCTATTGTACCAATTTCTATTCTCAACCAACAGTGTAAAACAGTTTCTGCTTTTCCACACCTTTGTCATCATGACACGTTTTCAAACTCTAGTCTCTGCCAATCTGCTGCATGAAAAACTGTTTTACCCTTAGTTTTAATTGGTATTTTGTTTGGTATGATTAGGACTGAGAGTCTTTTCACATGTTTGAAATCCATTTTCACTCTTTTCTGTGAATTGTCTACATCCTTTGCCAAATAGGTTATTGGCCTTTTTCTAATTGATTGTGAAAGCTCTTTATATACTAAGCAAGCTCGAGTTTCATAATATATATAAATTACAAATTGTTTTCCTAGTTTGTCTTTGCCTATCGATTTTTATCCATTTCATTTTTCCATGGAGAAATTTTCTATCCAACTACTTTACTAAAGATTTTTTATGGTTTATAATTGTTTTTCAGCTGCTTCTTTGGGGTTTTAAAAGATATAAAATCAAATTGCCTGCAAATAATAGGAATTTCGCTTTCTGATGTCTTTCTCAAGTTAATAACAACTGTAACAGTGTACCTCCCTGTGTTGTTCCTGATTTTTATGGGAATGCTTCCAAAGTTTCACAATTCAAAATGATGCTGGGCTTCCCTGGTAGCACAGTGGTTAAGAATCCACCTGCCAATGCAGGGGACACGGGTTTGATCCCTGGTCCGGGAAGATCTCACATGCCGTAGAGCAACTAAGCCCATGAGCCACAACTAATGAACCCATGTGCCAAGAACCTGTGCTCCGCAACAAGAGAAGCCTCTGCAATGAGAAGCCTGCGCACCACAAGGACACGCACCACAACTAGAGAAAGCCCGCACACAGTAATGAAGACTCAACACAGTCAACAAATAAAAATAAAATAACTTTTTTTAAAAATGGTGCTGGTGGGACTTCCCTGGTGAATAAGACTGTGCTCCCAATGCAGGGGGCCCAGGTTCCTGATCAGGGAACGAGATCCCACATGCATGCCGCAATTAAGAGTTTGCATGCCACAACTAGGAGCCTGCCTGCCACAACTAAGACCCAGTGCAACCAAATAAATAAATAATTTTTTTTAAGGATGCTGGTTTTGGCTTGTGACACTATTTCTCTAAGGAACTTTCTGAATGCGTAGAGAATTTAACAATTCATTCTTGAGTATTATTTTTCCATGTTCAGATTCCAATGTCAAAGTACATCACTAGCTTTAGCACTTACATGATTATTGAGGAATAAGAAATAACAACAATCTATGACTTTGTATTTACACTGTGCTACTCTAGAAATAATTCATAACTACTCCCTGAAATATTTAATCCATATCAAGTCCCTGCCTGATATAAAAAGGCAGGTACCTCCCATTATAGATAGGAAAACAGTCACAAACAGATTGTAACTCCACCCACCCCCTTTCTTCATTGCGGCACTTTTGTGAGTTAGAAATAAAAGTCAGACCTTCTGATTTCCAATCTGGTGGTTAAGCCACAAGAAAGCACCAAGGCCTTTAGAGAATTCAGCAGATGCCCAACATACAAAGAAAAAAGCAGGCTGCCTGTCTACAACCCCTGGTTTCACAACATTCTCTTCCAGACTCCCTGTAAGCAACCTCCAAGTTGGACTCAGGAGCCTAAAACATCTGAAATGCATCACCCAGCAGCCAGCATAATAGGTCCGTGCTCCGTGATACATGATGCTGCCGACATTCCTCAGCCAATTAGAATTCCTCTGAGCTGTAATGGAGGTGAATACAGCTGGAACTACAGAGTGGGGCCAGGACCAGACGCACTGATTGTACATTATTTAAGCCTTGTTTTAAAACAATAAGAGGATCTTCCCCCTTTAATCTAGAAAGATGGAAACAACATTTCACTTAGTTTAAAGATCTAAATGGATTCGATTTCATCTGAAGACACAACAGGAATTCCAACATTTTAAAAAGAAGATATGCCTGATCCACAGGGCTATGAGCTTTTGTTTTTTTCAAGAGCTCCACAGCTCTTAACTAGAATGGCCTTAGGGACTGCGGGCAGATAGGTGCTGCAGACGACAAGCCAATTTCAGGGAGGGGCTTTCTCTCGATAAAACTCACTCACAAAATAACGAGCAAACTAGTCATTTACGTTGTTCAGTGACAAAAAACAAACAAAAAAAACCCCACAACGAACCCACATATTTTTTATTTCCGCTTTGTTTAAAAACATTTAGCCACTGAAATGGTTTTGAAATAACAAAAAAAATTGATTTAAGTGAGAATTCTAAAAGTTAGGGTTTCTCACCCAGAAAATCAGGGCATGGCACAGACACCAGATTATTTCATCCATTTCAGAAGGTTTTTTGAACTTCCTTTTTGCTCTTAGCACTCAATAAGATGCACGATTCAGCTATTTTAACTTTTAACCAGTGCCCACAAACATGTTACAAAACAGCCAGGCTAGTGAACTGGATCAGTGAGCTGATGTTGAAATATTACGGGTCAGTCTTTTTTTTAATTCATGAGGAAATACTTCTTCACAAGTGACTCAGCCCCCAGGACCCTCCCCCTCACCCAATGTTCCACATTAGAACTTGCCAATGTGCCCAAAGAAAAGTAAATTTGGAGAAGAGAAGGAAAAACCTGAAGTTCAGACACAACTTTCACAGTTGCAAAAACAGGGGTTTTGAACTGAATAAGAAATAGGCTTGAAGTAAAAAATTCTAGTTCGATACATTACAACTACAGTAAAAATACAGAGAGAAACAGAGCATACCAAACAGTTCATTTCTCAAGCCAGTTAGGTGGGTCATAGATTTTTTTTTAATGTATTTGAGAAAAAAAGGTTTTTCTTAAGACAGCAGAGATGTGACCAAATCACAAATAAAATCGATAAGAGAATGTGTATTTGGCAGAAGCTGACTGCTTTTAAAGTATAACTGCAGTTTAAGTTCTGCAATAGCATTTGATCTAGTTCATCCCACATCCTTGGATGACTGGGCTCAAAGAAGCGCCTTGACTGCACCTTCGTGAACTTGAAGCAGACTCTAAGGAAAATGTTAGGCAAACTCAGGTGGAGGGTAAATACTGATGACTTATTTCCTCTTATTATAGTTCCAGTTGTTAAAACAAGAGTTCTGCCCACCTCACATAAGGCAGGTTCTTTGCTGGTAGGGATTGACACAGGCAACATCTTCACAGATTTCTTTATCTTAAAAACCTACTTCAGATCAATTAGAACACCTGTGATTGATCAATTAAGGTTATTAATAGTTACCACAACTACTCTCCAAGTTGGATCACCTTGATGCCAAAAAAAGCCTTACATTACATGTACAACTCTAAAAATAGCTTCTATTTCCATAGGCTATCAAAGAAGGTCTCTTTCCCCCTCTCTACCTGGAGTTAGAATTTTTCTCCCTTCCCGATATACAGTCACACTCCAAAAGATATAAAAACATGAGGAGATCTGAGAGTATTTCAAGACATAAAAGCACCAAAAAAAAAAAGTTTAGGCATTTAGGTTAACTAACTGGTTAACAGAATAAAATTTAATTTGTTTGAAGAGCACCGTGGAACCCTGAGCGCTCAAACTTCCATTCTTCTACCAAAGTGGCCTAAATACATATCTGGGATTCATCTGTGTACCACATAAGATCAAAGTTTTTTGCAAATCCTGCTTGAATTTTAAAAAAAGTTTCCAAAGTGTTTGATTTGCCAGTGGATTCTAAAATGTCTGCAAGATAATGCTCTCCAACCAAGATCACTTGATTCTGTACATATTATGGTCCAAACCTACTGAAACCATTTACAAATGATTTTTCTTAAAATACCACAAAAACATTCATTAAAATCATATTCTTTTCAATATCAAGACTCACACATTCTTCTACTAGTAGTTTAGGCCAGCTTTCCAAAGCAGTGCAACATACAACCCAATAGTTTTCAAAAATAAAAAGGGTTCCAGAGGAAGGGGAAAAACATGAAATGATACATGTAACACGAAAGTAATACTTGGGTAAATCAAACAGGAGTGCTGTGTTTTAACACAGATTCTGAATATCAGGATTGAAACGTAACAAAAGCAAGCATAACCAAACGATAATTTGGAATAAGCAGGCAGCCAAACTGATATGTCCTCAAGAAGGAAAAGAAAAGGACGTTATAATGGAGTTGAAATCTTATTTTATGTATTAGGAAACTGAGAACCCAGAAAGGTTAAATAGTTTGTTCCCTATCATGGAACTGAGTCTCCTAATTCTAAACCCAACTCACCACAGGATACAACTGTGGACCCCAAAGTTCTAAATGCTCTTTTATAATCCAACGTCTTCATGCTTTTCACTGAACTGTGCTCTGGGTGGTACTCCCCGACTGGTTAGAATAGCCCTCATTTTAAAAAATCATTTTTTCAAATATCGCACAGGGAAATAAACCCTGAAACCTGTAACAAAAGTACACACCTCTTGAAAGATGGCTCCTGAAGATGCCAGAAGTGCAGAGATTTCAAACTCCCCCCAACAAGCTCAAAGATGAAGCCAAAACCTATTCTACCAGCAACAAAATAGCTAATTCTGACGTTTCCAGGTAAATTAACGTTCATCAGACAACTGGCATCAAGTGTGCCTGCAATCAATGCTAATACTCAACCTCCCTGCAGGGAGGGCCACACTCACAGAGGACCACACTCACAAAGCCCCTCAGGTCATGAATAACATCAGCTGGGGGAAAGGGAAAAGGCGTTTTGGAAAGAACACTTATCACCAGATCCTTCAATGGCAAACACCATCCAAAGACTCTTTAAAGCATTTCTGCATCTATGACATCTAAATTTCTGAGTCCAAAAATAATTTGGGAGGAAGGACAAACTTACACTCCAGGAGGAAAAGGCTCACGTTCAGACCCGCCAACTAGGCTTGATTAATACATAAATACACCTGACACAAACGTTGTAATTAAAACCTAGTCCTTCTAAAACATTAATCACACTTCTACCCCAACTCACAAAATCAGTTACTTCTGCTTTTAACAAGAAAACTGAAACCAATCTGATGTCAATTATAGATTACGCTGTAAATGAGAACCAAATGAAAGT
Source organism: Hippopotamus amphibius kiboko (assembly GCF_030028045.1). Lineage (NCBI taxonomy): Eukaryota > Metazoa > Chordata > Mammalia > Artiodactyla > Hippopotamidae > Hippopotamus > Hippopotamus amphibius. Next base: position 138,389,125 of record NC_080194.1, on the reverse strand, counting down.
TGTCAGTAAAGTTTCACAAGCATTGCAAAGTCAAACACGTTGCTTTTATGTAACCATAAAAATAACAATGTATATACTGTATTTACATAGTGAGCGTTTCCTACCAGCCCTGGAATAAAGAATTATGTTCCTCCAGAAACAAAGATCCCTGGGATAAACCTGTTACTTATGAAACCAGGGTCTGGGTTTGCGTCCAAATCATTGTCTGATTTTATTGTATTGTCTGACCATAACCTGATCTGACATCTTGATGCAAAAAAACTATCTCCCTTGCCTTGAAACAAAAAATGGATCATGCAACTACTAAGAACTCTTAGAGGAAATTTTAATTTGAAAAAATAATCGAGGGCCATGCATTTGCCTTGCAGTGTCCAAAACGCTCATTCTCTTTCAAAGAATACGACCAAACTGACTCTGAAGTCATCATCAGACCAGTCGCCGCACAGAAAAATCCAGGGGAAAACCCCTAACAGGGATGAGCCTTAACTTTTTTATTTCCTTTCCAGAGCTGGAAATATTCGCCTTTGGAAAGTCCCCCAGCAGTGTATTTGCAACACTACAATCCGGCCTCAGGCATGAATTTAAACCGGGAGACGGGGCAGCAGCCCCACAGGAGTGCAGAGAGTCAGAAAGGGCAGATGAGGGTCCAGGCCGGTCCAGGGGCACGGCCGGCAGAGACAGCTGGCAGCTACAAACACCCGAACCATCACGTCGCAGGCCCAGAGCAGAGCTTAGCGCTCACCCTTGAAGGTAGCACTACAGAGCCACCCAGGAGACACGGGCATTTCACTGAAGACCCAATGAGAGTGAATCCAGGAGTATGCGTTAGTGCAGCTGCCAGAGCCTCCAGGGTGCGCGTGCATGGAGGGGGGGGGGGGCGTGCTCAAGGATGGTGGGGGGTGGGAGAGGAGTGACGGTAAAGTAAAGAATTGAAGAAGCACAGTCAAGAGCAGATAGTGGCCTGGACTGAGAGAGAAAGGAAGTGGACTAGACCGGAGAGGTATGGGCCAGAGGGGAAGTGAAGAGAACAGGACCAGGAGAAGCTACGAGATAGGATTTAGGAATTCGAGGCTGAAGGAAAGGGTGGAGGCCGCCAGACAGAAGCAAGGGGGCGGGGCTGGGAGATAAGAGAGGGCGGGACTAGGTAAAAATGAGGGGCGGGGTTTAAGGGGGCCAGTGAGGGGCGGGGCTGAGAAGAAAGGGGCGGGGCCCGGAGGGGAGAAGCAGGGGGCAAGTGGGGGGGTGGGGAAAGCTAGTGAACGGATGGGGGAGGGGTGAGGAGCCTGTCGGTAGGGGTGGGGGGGGGACCAAGAGGGAGAAGCGAGAAGCCAGGCCTGGAGGGGAGAAGCGAGGGGGCAGGTTGGGCAGAGGATGGGAAGGTGATGAGAAACGAGGGGCGGGACCGAGAGGGAAAGGAGAGAGGGCAGGTGAGGGGAGAGGGAAGAAATCGAGGGGGAGGAAGGGGTTGAGGGGCGGGGGGCGGGGCCAGGAGGGGAGAAGCGAGGGGCAAGGAGAACGAGAGGAAGGGGAACTGGGAGGATGGAGGGGACGGGAACAGGGGGGTCCAGGAGAGGAGAAGTGAGGGGGCGGGGCCAGGAGGGGGGAAGCGAGGGGCCCAGGGTTGGGGGGACAAGGAGGGGAGCGGGAAGGCTGGAGGGCGTGAAACGGAGGGGAGCAGCGAGGGGGCAGGCGGGGGTAAAGGAGGGAAGCGGGAGGGCGGATGGGGGCGAGAAGAGAGGGGGCGGGGCCGGGCGCAGCGAGGGGGCGGGGCCGGCGGCCGCAGCGAGGGGCGCTCGCCGAGGGGGGCTACCCGGTCCCAGGACCACGGCCGGCGCGGGGGAGGGCCGCTTCCCCAGGGCGCCCTGCGGGAAATTCCGGGGCTGCCGCGGGGCCGCGCGGGGGGCGAGGGGGCGCCGGGGGGCGGCGGGGGCCTCCCGCCGGCCGTACCTGTCAGACGGATCTTGATGCTGGAGCCGTTCCTGCGCGTCCCGGGGTTCGACATCTCCCGCCAACGATCGGGCAGCCGCAGATCCAGCGCCGCCGCCGCCCCCCGGCCCGGCCCGGCCCGGCCCCGCCGCCGCCGCCGCCGCCGCCTCAAGGTTACGGCTCCGGGCTGGGCGCCGGGGTCCGAGCCGGGGCACAAACTCCGCGGCCCAGGCGTCCGGGCGGCGGGCGGACGGTCGCGCCGGGGGATCGGCGCTCGACCCGGCGCCCCCGACTCTCGCTCGCTCCCAGCCGAGCCCAGTCCGGAGCCGCCGCCGCCGCCTCCACCTCAGAGCCGGACGCCCGCCGCCCTCGCCGCTTCCGCCGCCGCCGCCTCCCGGAGCCGCGCGCGCTCCCGCCGCCGTGCCGGCCCGGCCCTGCGCGCGCCCGGGCCGTGCAGCCCCGCGTCTGCGTGCGTGCGCGCGCCCGCGGGGGACGGCGGGGCGGGGCGCGCGGCTGCGTCGCCCGCGTAGTCCGGGGCGCGCGGGCTCCCGAGCCGGGGGCGGCGGTGCCGCTCGCCCGTTGGACCGGCAGGCGGGAGGAGGAGCCCGGGGGCTGCGGCCGAGCGCCCGGGAGGCCCGCGGAAGCCGGGAGCCAGCGGCGGACACGCCCCGGGGCGGGCGCGCGGGCGCCGAAGGTCTGCGCCGCGTTCGCGGAGGGAACCGGTTTGCAGATGCGGACGCTGAGGTTCAGAGGCCGGAATCGATTCTCCAGGTGTCTCCCTCAAGGCTCCGAGCCCCTGAGAGCTGTTGGAGGGGGGCTTACGGGAAACCGTGGCCTGTTGCTACACCAAGCACTTTGCGCAAATAGGCATGCAATCCCAGTGTATTTGCTTTTCGTCAAGAGTGTCTAGGTAATGCGATTTCAAGGGAGGGACTTCTCAAAGAGGCAAAGTCCCCTAGGTGTGTTCTGGGCAACTAGTGCGCTCTGTTGACCCTAATAAAGTTGCCAGAATCGTAGGAAGTGTCATGTATGGACAAGGTGAACAAGATGTGAGAGCAGGATAGAAAGGTAGATACGATGTTTGTCATTTTCCAACCTGCGTACCGTTTAGCCAGACAAACAAAAAGGCAGCTTTACGGCCTGTGTCTCCCTGCCTTCTGCTGACACTGCTCCCAGAGTTGCAGGGTAGAACTAAAAGCTCGATATGCTTTCTCCAGCAAACAAACGCCTCTGTTTGTTAACCTGTTACGCAGAGGAAATACCACGTTGATAGGAAAAACTGGGTTTGTTTATCAGACTTGTTTCTGACCAACTACCTGATTCTGAATGCCTTCTTTGGCTTGTGTCCTAGGGAAACCAGACTCTGAGCCCTATGCAGCCATCCCCTGCAGCCAGGGACCTTTCTTAGGGTCACAGTCTTCAGAACAGAGCCCTCTTCCTGGAGCCCCTTGACATGTCCACCTGCTCAGGCTGAGTTCAAGACTCTCTCCTGGGCTGGATTCAAGGCTGCCTCTCCCAGCCTCAATCAGTGACATAAAAGGACAGGCCTAGATGGTTTCTATGGCCCTTTGCAGCTCAGACTTTCAATGATTCTAGTGAAATATCCAAGAAGACAAGCTATGTTAAAGCAACAGAGCAGTAGATCCAGAATCCAGCTCTGTTTCTCTTTGAGGCGATTGCCACCGAGTCCCTGGATCTGAATCAATCCATTTAGAGCCGGTAATGCCTCGAGTAATCCCCATTCTTCTTTCAGTCTAGTCAGTATCTCTCCCTCTGCTTTGTTCCCATATTCAAGAAGTCTCTTCTCAGTAAACCAGACTAAATGTCTTTCTTTCTCTGCTTACCTAAGTGTCGGCCCCTGCTCTCACCCCAGCTGGTTCTGACCTAAAAACCTTTCATTTTTTAACCTCATTGTTTTCTTCCCTTTCTAGCCTTTTCTTGATTGTTTCCTCAACACGTGAGTCAGGCCACTTCTGGAGGGTATCGAATTGCATTTCATTTACTCATTAACAAGTAATACATGGCTAGAGACAAGGAACATAGGTCAGAGCTATGGCACTTGTGAGGCTCTGTTGATTGGATTAAACAGACAAGAACTGACAACGATACAGTGGTGGAGATGTAGACCATTCGGCCTGGGAGGAGAGAGGTGGGAAGAGCTTAGAAGAGTCACAGAAGATCTTGATTTAAGGCTTTGGAGGCAAGTTTAAGTTCAAGTTTGTTGGGCAAAGAGGTGGGGAAGGGCCTTGTAGACAGGGAGAACAGCATGGGCAAAGGCAGGAAAGTAAATGCATTTTCCAGCGCAGTTTTCAGTGTTGAGTGCAGCCACGTAGCTGCTGGGTCTGCTCTCCTTGCACCCTACTCCATTAAAAGCTGATAAAGACCACAAGAGATATTTGCCCACTTAGAAACCATCACCCACAATTTTGTGCTAAGGCTGTAAGCAAGCCCTTATACTGAACTTGAGATGTCCCTCGCTACCCTTTCATCCTGTATCAGGTGTGTCAAAAGTTCTGTTGGTCCTCTGTATCCATGGGTTCTGCACACGTGGATTTGGCCAATCTCTGATCGAAAACACTCGGATGGGACTTCCCTGGTTGTGCAGTGGTTAAGAATCTGCCTGCCAATTCAGGGGACACGGGTTCGATCCCTGGTCCAGGAAGACCCCACATGCCAGGGAGCAACTAAGCCCATGCGCCACAAACTACTGAGCCTGCACTCTACAGCCTGCGAGCCACAACTACTGAGCCCGTGCACTGCAACTACTGAAGCCCATGCTCCACAATAAGAGAAGCCACTGAAATGAGAAGCCTGCGCACCAAAACGAAGAGTAGCCCCCACTCACCACAACTAGAGAAAGCCCATGCACAGCAATGAAGACAACGCAACCAAAAAGAAAAAGAAAAAAAATACTTAGAAAAATTCCAGAAAGTTCCCAAAAGCAAAACTTGAATTTGCCCTGGCACCAGCAACTATTTACATGGCATTTACATTGTATTCGGTGTTATAAGTAATCTAGAGATGATTTAAAGTATACGGGAGGATATGTATAGGTTATATGCAAATACTGTGCCATTTTATATAAGGGACTTGAGCATCTGAAACTTTTGGTATCCTCAGGAGGGCCTGGAACCAATCAACCACAGATAGGGAGGAATGACTATACTATCTTCTAAAGATAACTGGAACAAATAGATGGGAAATGTCAAACAATTCTGCTGAGGCAGAGATGAAATTCAGTGAGTCTCTTCAAGTATCCTCTTTGCAGTGACTTTACAAAAAGCAGTTTTGACCCTGCTTTCTGTGTAGGATTTGGCAGCCAACTTTATTGCCCCCAGATGTATCACTTCCCTGAGTCAGTGTTATTGGGCATTTGAAAGGTTTTCCAGTGAGGGGAAGAAAATCTCTTTGGATCTGACTGCAGTAGTTCTTAACCTCTTTTGGAGTCCCAAACCTCTTGGAGAATCTGATGGCAACAGTGGAGACTTTTGCCAGAAAAATTCACATGTGCAAATACACACCGAATTTTGCATCCCATTTCAGTGGGTTCATGATCTCCTGAGGCCAATTTGTGGATCCTGTAAGGTCCCATTGCCCCTAGATTAAGAACACCTAATCTCAAGGTGTCGCTCAAGTAAACAGCATTTGGAATATCCCATGTGAACGTGTTCAGCAGAGCAGTAACCCCTTTTGAAGGCAGTGGGTGTCCTGAAAAGAGGGCAGCTATGGTCCACACAGACTCACAATTTACCCTAGTTTCACCCCATTACCATCTGGTGCCATAGCAAGTTAATTAAATTCTCCAGGCCTCACTCTGCTCATCTGTAAAATGGAGATCAAAATGCCTCTCACTCAAAGTTATCATGAGGCTTAAATTAAATCTTGGGTGTAGATTTAGCAGTCTAATACAGCAGAAACTCAGTAAATGGTAGTTCTTATTAGTACATGTAAAATGCATGTGCTAGTCTTTGCTCCAAAACCTGCAAGTTCTATTACCCTAGGGAAATCTGTTTGGAATATTATATGTTATATAGGGGATCCCTGGTGGGAGTAGACAGCTATAAAAAGTGCCTCTTGAGAGCACATGTATGGATCTGAGCTGGTGCCTGTGAGGTCAGTGGCTAGCTCAGACTAGCCTTTAAGGTCTTTCATAGATCTGGGATCTAGGATTCTTTTGCTTTTCACCTAAACATCAAGTTTTTAAAACAACTGGATGTTTAAAATTGTGATTAATTAGCACATTTATTTATTCTTTTATGCCCAGAAGCCTTTAGCATCTTTCTTTAAATTATAACCTAAACTTGATGCAAGTCTTAGTATGTTATTATCATTGGTAACGTTTTTCACTTGTTTTTTCTAACTGAAATTTTTATTGAGATAATTGTAGATTCACATGCAGTTGTAAAAAATAATACAGAGAGATCCTTTGGACACTTTGCCAGTTTCCCCCGATGGTAACATTTTGCAAAACTGTAGTGTAATATCACAACCAGGGTACTGACATTGATACAATCCAGTGATATTCAGATTTTCCCAGTTTTATTTATACTGGGGTGTGTGTGTGTGTGTATGTGTATTAAATTCTATACAGTTTTAACACCTGTGTAGGTTCAAGTATACACCATCATGGTCAAAATACTGAGCAGTTCCAATGCCACATGGATCCCTCATGTTGCCCTTTTATACCCACACCTTTTGTCGCACTCTCAACACCTGGCAACAACTGATCTGTCCTCCATTTTTAAATGTCGTCCATTTTAAAATGTTACATAGATGGAGTCATACTGTATGTAATCTTCAGGGATAGGTTTTTTTCTTTTCATGCAGCATAATTCCCTGGAGAGTCATCCAAGTAGTTACACACATCAATCCTTCCTTTTTATTACTAAGTAGTGTCCCACAGTATGGATGTATCACAGTTTGTTTAACCAATCACCCTTTGAAGGACACCTGGGCTAACTCTAATTTTTGGCTATTGCAAATAAACTACTATGAACATTTGTGTACAGGTATTTATGCAAAAAGAAGTTTTCATTTCTCTGAGATCACTACCCTAGAGTATAACTGCTGAGTCATAAGGAAATTACATGTTTAGTTTTATAAGAAACTGCCAAACTCTTGTCCAGAGTGGCTGTAGCATTTCACTTACCTACCAGCAATGCTTCTCAGCATTTTTGCCAGCACTTCTTGTTGTTATTTTTCCTTTTAGCCATCCTGATAGGTGTGTAGTTGTTGTGTTTTGCAGCTGTGGAATAATTTGAGATATAGATTATTTCTTCAAATAGATGCAGCCAAGTAACTAGGGGCAAGTCCAGAAAAATAATTCTAAAGTCTTTCTTTAAAGATCATAGCTGAACCCCCCCCAGTCTGTGTTTAGAAACAGGTAAGGTCATGAGTGAAAATGAGAAAATAATTGAACTGCTATTAGTCATTAAAATATGTAATTTTGTTTATAGATGAGCAGTGTTCTAAGCAATTACATTGATTATTCAAATAAATGTAATTGACATCATTAAGAATATAATAAGCTCAATTTAAAAAATTCAGACATGACAGTTTTGTGCTTAATAAACAAAAGAGATGTCCAAAGTTCTGGTCTACTACTCTTTAAAGATTTTATGATTTCTATTGGTCCAGAAAAATAAGATTAAAAAGTCTCTAAATTTGTTGTATTTCATCTATAATATATAGGCAACAATAACCAGGGAAATCAACAAACCAAAGGAAATCCAAAGTAAGACCCTGAATCATAGTTTATTGGCTAAATACTTTTGCTAGTCTTATAACAAGCCTGGAGGAAACTCTACTACACACTAGGCCAATGGTTCTCAAAAGTGTCGTCACCAGAGCAGCAGCGTCACCTGGGGACTGTTGGAAATGCAAATTCTCAGGCCCACCCACCTTAAACAGCAACAAACTGGGGGTGAGCCCAACAGTCTTGTGTTTGAACAAGCTCTCCAGGTGATTCTGATGCAAGCTCGTGTTTGAGAACGGCTGTGAAAGGCATTCAGTTGCCTTTCTATTGTCCTAACTAAAGGAAGAGAGCAGTGAAGTGCAAAAATCCAAAACAAAGATATGTTGGTCAGAATGTTCACAGCAACCCCAGGTAACATAAGCAAAAATGAGGTCTATCAGAAAAACTTCAGGGGGGGGTCATGAAATCCTGGCTAGATTTTGTAATAAACCATGGGCTAACACATCTGAACAGAACTGGGAGATTGGGATTGACATTAAAACAACAACAAACCACATCTGAACAGAACTGGGAGATTGGGATTGACATTAAAACAAAAACAACAAACCACATCTGAACAGCCAAGGAGTAGATCCATTGATCAGAAACAGTGTGGCCAGGATGCCACTCCTGCTCCCCTAGGAATTAATGCCATCTATCCTTACATCCCAAGATTATAAGCTTTAATAGACTCACAGACGTAGAAAACAAGGCAGAAGGGGGTGGGATAAATTTTAAGATTGGGATTGACATATACACACTGCTATATATAAAATAGATAACTAATAAGGACCCACTGTATAGCATAGAGAACACTACTGAATACTCTGTAATGGTCTATATGTGAAAAGAATCTAAAAAAAGAGTAGATTATATGTATAATTGATTCACTTTGCTGTACATCTGAAACTAACACAATACTAACACAATATTGTAAATCCACTATACACCCATAAGAAAAAAAAAATTATAAGGTGTAGAAAGAGTTCCCAGCTGGTTAAGTTTAAAGCAGGTCCTCTGCCCTCGCTGCCTGGGAACAGTGGGAAGGAAAAACAAAGCCCCCTTTTAACTGCATAGTGGGAACTGGGGTGCTGCCTCTGGCCCAAACTACACAGAGTAGGTTCTTTCTCCCTATTAGGAAGAGAACTGAACAGCCCCCAAAAGGCCAATGTCTGCCTCAGGAACACGATGGGGGAAGGAGAGCTGCAGATTAACATTCCCTATCATTTGATTAAATGGATACCAATAATTTAAATTAGAGTTGGCTTTTTGATTCCCCAAAGCACACACTGACTCATGGGAAGATGGAGACAGCCTAACAAGAAGAAAGGAAGTCCATGATTTAATACAAACTGGAAAATTCATGACTCACACACTCGCGCTAATTTTTTTTAAGCTCTTTATTGTAATATAATTGCTTTACACTCTTGTACCAGTTTTTGAGCTACACCAAAGTAAATCAGCTGTATTTATACATATATCCCCATATCCCCTCCCTCCCGCAACTCCCTCCCGCTCTCCCTGTCCTGGCCCTCTAAGGCGTCATCCATCATCAAGTTGATCTCCCTTTGTTATACAGCAACTTCCTACTGGCTATCTATTTTACAGTTGCTACTGTATATATGTCTATGCTACTCTTTCATGCTACTCCCAGCTTACCCTTCACCTCCCCTCAAAACCCCGTGTCCTCCAGTCCATTCTCTGCATCTGCATCCTTATTCTTGCCCTGTCACTGGGTTCATCAGTACCATTTTTTTTTTTTAGATTCCTTATATATGAGTTAGAATACAGTATTTATTTTTCTCTTTCTGGCTTACTTCACTCTGTATGACAGACTCTAGGTCTATCCACCTCATTACATATAGCTCAATTTCATTCCTTTTTATGGCTGAGTAATATTCCATTGTATTTATATGCCACATCTTCTTTATCCATTCAACTGTTGATGGGCATTTAGGTTGCTTCCATGTCCTGGCTATTGTAAATAGTGCTGCAGTGAACATTATGGGACATGTTTCTTTTTGGATTATGGTGTTCTCTGGGTATATGCCCAGCAGTGGGATTACTGCATCATATGGTAGTTCTATTTTTAGCTTTTTAAGGAACCTCCAAACTGTTTTCCATAGTGATTGTACCAACTTACATTCCCACCAACAGTGCAGGAGAGTTCCCTTTTCTCCATACCCTCGCTAACATTTATTGTTTCTAGATTTTTTGATGATGGCCATCTGACCAGTGTGAGGTGATACCTCATTGTGGCTTTGACTTGCATTTCTCTAATGATTAGTGATGTTGAGCATCTTTTCATGTGTTTGTTGGCCATCTGCATGTCTTCTTTGGAGAAAGGTCTATTTAGGTCTTCTGCCCATTTGTGGATTGGGTTATTTGCTTTTTTGGTGTTAAGCTGCATGAGCTGCTGGTATATTTTGGAGATTAATCCTTTGTTCATTGCTTTGTTGGCAAGTATTTTCTCCCATTCTGAGGGTTGCCTTCTTGTCTTGTTTATGGTTTCTTTTGCTGTGCAAAAGCTTTTAAGTTTCATTAGGTCCCATTTGTTTATTCTTGATTTTATTTCCATTATTCTACACGGTGAGTCAAAAAGGATCTTGCTTTGATGGATGTCATAGAGTATTCTGCCTATGTTTTCTTCTAGGAGTTTTATAGTATCTGGCCTTACATGTAGGTCTTGAATCCCTTTGGAGTTTATTTTTGTGTATGGTGTTAGGAAGTGTTCTAATTTCATTCTTTTACATGTAGCTGTCCAATGTTCCCAGCACCACTTATTGAAGAGGCTGTCTTTTTTCTATTGTATATTCTTGCCTCCTTTGTCAAAGATAAGGTGCCCATATGTGCTTGGGTTTACCTCTGAGTTCTCTATTCTGTTCCATTGATCTTCCTTTCTATTTTCGTGCCAGTACCATACTGTCTTGATCACTGTAGCCTTGTAGTCTAGTTTGAAGTCAGGAAGCCTAATTCCACCAACTCCATCTTTCCTTCTCAAGATTGCTTTGGCTATTCAGGGTCTTTTGCGTTTCCATACAAATTGTAAGATTTCTTATTCTAGTTCTGTGAAAAATGCCATTGGTACTTTGATAGGGATTGCATTGACTCTGTAAATTGCTTTGGGTAGTACAGTCATTTTCACAATGTTGATTCTTCCAATCCAAGAACATGGTATGTCCCTTCATCTGTTTCTATCATCTTTGATTTCTTTCATCAGTGTCTTATAGTTTTCTGCATACAGGTCTTTTGCCTCCTTAGGCAGGTTTATTCCTAGGTATTTGATTCTTTTTGTTGCAATGGTAAATGGGAGAGTTTCCTTAATTTCTCTTTCTGCTCTTTCGTTGTTAGTGTATAGGCATGCAAGAGATTTCTGCACATTAATTTTGTATCCTGCTACTTTACTAAATTCACCGTTTAGTGCTAGCAGTTTTCTGGTAGAGTCTTTAGGGTTTTCTATATATAATATCATGTCATCTGCAAAGAGTGACAATTTTACTTCTTTTCCAATTTGGATTCCTTTTATTTCATTTTCTTCTCTGATTGCTGTGGCTGAAACTTCCAAAACTATGTTTAATAATAATGGTGAGAGTGGACACCCTTGTCTTGTTCCTGTTCTTAGAGGGAATGCTTTCAGTTTTTCACCATTGAGAATGGTGTTGGCTGTTGGTTTATCATATATGGCTTTTATTATGTTGAGGTAATTTCCTTCTATGCCCATTTTCTGGAGAGTTTTTATCATTAATGGATGTTGAATTTTGTCAAAAGCTTTTTCTGTGTCTGTTGAGATTACCACATGGTTTTCATCCTTCAACTTGTTGATATGATGTATCACATTGATTGATTTCCATATATTGAAGAATCCTTGCATTCCAGGGATAAACCCCACTTGATCATGGTGTGTGATTTTTTTAATGTGCTGTTGGATTCTGTTAGCTAGTATTTTTTTTTTAATTTTTTTATTTTTTTTGGGGGGGGTACACCAGGTTCAATCATCTGTTTCCATACACACATCCCCGTACTCCCTCCCTTCCCCGACCCCCCCCTCAAGTCCCCCCCACCCTCCCTGCCCCAGTCCTCCAAGGCATCTTCCATCCTCGAGCTGGACTCCCTTTGTTATACAACAACTTCCCACTGACTATTTTACAGTTGGTAGTATATATATGTCTGTGCTACTCTCTCGCTTCATCTCAGTTTCCCCTTCACCCCCCGCCCCCTCCCATACCTCGAGTTCTCCAGTCCATTCTCTGTATCTGCTTCCTTGTTCTTGTCACTGAGTTCATCAGTACCATTTTTAGATTCCGTATATGTGAGTTAGCATACTATATTTGTCCTTCTCTTTCTGACTTACTTCACTATGTATGACAGATTGTAGTTCTATCCACCTCATTCCATATAGCTCCATCTCATCCCTTTTTATAGCTGAGTAATATTCCATTGTATATATATGCCACATCTTCTGTATCCATTCATTTGTTGATGGGCATTTCGGTTGCTTCCATGTCCTGGCTATTGTAAATAGTGCTGCAATAAACATTATGGTACAAGTTTCTTTTGGGATTATGGTTTTCTTTGGGTATATGCCCAGGAGTGGGATTACTGGATCATATGGTAGTTCTATTTGTAGTTTTTTAAGGAACCTCCAAATTGTTTTCCATAGTGGCTGTACCAACTTACAGTCCCACCAACAGTGCAGGAGAGTTCCCTTTTCTCCACACCCTCTCCAACATTTGTGGTTTCCAGACTTTGTGATGATGGCCATTCTGATTGGTGTGAGGTGATACCTCATTGTGGCTTTGACTTGCATTTCTCTGATGATGAGTGATGTTGAGCATCTTTTCATGTGTTTGTTGGCCATCTGCATGTCTTCTTTGGAGAAAGGTCTATTTAGGTCTTCTGCCCATTTGTGGATTGGGTTATTTGCTTTTTTGGTATGAAGCTGCATGAGCTGCTTGTATATTTTGGAGGTTAATCCTTTGTCCGTTGTTTCATAGGCAATTATTTTTTCCCATTCTGAGGGTTGCCTTTTAGTCTTGTTTATGGTTTCTTTTGCTGTGTAAAAGCTTTTAAGTTTCATGAGGTCCCATTCGTTTATTCTTGATTTTATTTCCCTGATTCTAGGAGGTGGGTCAAAAAGGATCTTGCTTTGATGGATGTCAAAGAGTGTTCTGCCTATGTTTTCCTCTAGGAGTTTTATAGTGTCTGGCCTTACATGTAGGTCTTTAATCCATTTGGAGTTTATTTTTGTGTATGGTGTTAGGAAGTGTTCTAATTTCATTCTTTTACATGTTGCTGTCCAATTTTCCCAGCACCACTTATTGAAGAGGCTGTCTTTTTTCTATTGTATACTCGTGCCTCCTTTGTCAAAGATAAGGTGCCCATATGTGTTTGGGCTTACTTCTGAGTTCTCTATTCTATTCCATTGATCGTCCTTTCTATTTTTGTGCCAATACCATACTGTCTTGATCACTATGGCCTTGTAGTATAGTCTGAAGTCAGGAAGCCTGATTCCACCAACTCCATTTTTCCTTCTCAAGATTGCTTTGGCTATTCGGGGTCTTTTGCATTTCCATACAAATTGTAAGATTTCTCGTTCTAGTTCTGTGAAAAATGCCATTGGTAATTTGATCGGGATTGCATTGAATATGTAAATTGCTTTGGGTAGTACAGACATTTTCACGATGTTGATTCTTCCAATCCAGGAACATTGTATGTCCCTCCATCTGTTTGTGTCGTCTTTGATTTCTTTCATCAATGTCTTAAAGTTTTCTGCATACAGATCTTTTGCCTCCTTAGGCAGGTTTATTCCTAGGTATTTGATTCTTTTTGTTGCAATGGTGAATGGGAGAGTTTCCTTAATTTCTCTTTCTGCTCTTCCGTTGTTAGTGTATAGGAATGCAAGAGATTTCTGGGCATTAATTTTGTATCCTGCTACTTTACTAAACTCATCAATGAGTGCTAGCAGTTTTCTGGTAGAGTCTTTAGGGTTTTCTATATATAATATCATGTCATCTGCAAAGAGTGACAATTTTACTTTTTCTTTTCCAATTTGGATTCCTTTAATTTCTTTTTCTTCTCTGATTGCCGTGGCTAAAACTTCCAAAACTATGTTGAATAATAGTGGTGAGAGTGGACACCCTTGTCTTGTTCCTGTTCTTAGGGGGAATTCTTCCAGTTTTTCCCCATTGAGAACGATGTTGGCTTTTGGTTTGTCATATATGGCTTTTATTATGTTGAGGTAATTTCCTTCTATGCCCATTTTCTGGAGAGCTTTTATCATAAATGGATGTTGAACTTTGTCAAAAGCTTTTTCTGCATCTATTGAAATGATCATATGGTTTTTATCCTTCAATTTGTTGATATGATGTATCACGTTGATTGATTTGCATATATTGAAGAATCCTTGCATCCCAGGGATAAACCCCACTTGATCATGGTGTATGGTTTTTTTAATGTGCTGTTGCAGTCTGTTAGCTAGTATTTTGTTGAGGATTTTTGCATCTATATTCATCAGTGATATTGGCCTGTGATGTTCTTTTTTTGTGACATCTTTGCCTGGTTTTGGTATCAGGGTGATGGTGGCCTCATAGAATGAGTTTGGGAGTGCTCCTCCCTCTGCTATATTTTGGAAGAGTTTGAGAAGGATAGGTGTTAGCTCTTCTCTAAATATTTGATAGAAGTCACCTGTGAAGCCATCTGGCCCTGGGCTTTTGTTTGTTGGGAGATTTTAAATCACAGTCTCAATTTCTGTACTTGTGATTGGTCTGTTCATATTTTCTATTTCTTCCTGGTTCGTCTTGGAGGATTGTATTTTTCTAAGAATGTATCCATTTCTTCCAGGTTATCCAATTTGTTGGCATATAGTTGCTTGTAGTAGTCTCTCATGATCTTTTGTATTTCTGTGGTGTCAAATGTTACTTCTCCTTTTCATTTCTAATTTGTCATTGACTTGCATCTTCTCCCTTTTTTTCCTGATGAGTCTGACTAACCGTTTATCAATTTTGTTTATCTTCTCAAAGAACCAGCTTTTAGTTTCATTGATCTTTGCTATTGTTTCCTTCATTTCTTTTTTATTTATTTCTGATCAGATGTTTATGATTTCTTTCCTTCTGCTCACTTTGGGGTTTTTTAGTTCTTCTTTCTCTAATTGTTTTAGGTGTAAGGTTAGGTTGTTTATTTGATATTTTTCTTGTTTCTTGAGGTAGGACTGTATTGCTATAAACTTCCCTCTTAGAACTGCTTTTGCTGCATCCCATAGGTTTTGGATCATTGTGTTTTCATTGTCATTTGTTTCCAGATATTTTTTGATTTCCTCTTTGATTTCTTCAGTGATTTCTTGGTTGTTTAATAGCATATTGTTTAGTCTCCATGTGTTTGTATTTTTTACATTTTTTTTCAGGTAACTGACATCTAGTCTAATGGCATTGTGGTCAGAGAAAATGCTTGATACGATTTCAATTTTGTTGAATTTACTGATGCTTGATTTGTGACTCAAGATGTGATCTATCCTGGATAATGTTCCATGTGTACTTGAGAAGAAAGTGTATTCTGTCGTTTTTGGATGGAATGTCCTATAAATATCAATTATGTCGAGATGGTCTAATGTGTCATTTAAAGTTTGTGTGTCCTTATTTATTTTCTGTTTCGATGTCCTGTCCATTGATGTAAGTGGGGTGTTCAAGTCTCCTACTATTATTGAGTTACTGTCAATGTCCCCTTTTATGGCTGTTAGCATTTGCCTTATGTATTGAGGTGCTCCTATGTTGGGTGCATAGATATTTACAATTGTTTATATGTTCTTCTTGGATTGGTCCCTTGATCATTATGGAGTGTCCTTCCTTGTCTCTTGTGATAGTCTTTACTTTAAAGTCTAATGTGTCTGATATGAGTATTGCTACTCCAGCTTTCTTTTGACTTCCATTTGCATGGAATATCTTTTTCCATCCCTTTACTTTCAGTCTATATGTGTCCCTTGGTCTGAAGTGGGTTTCTTATAGGCAGCATACAGAAGGGTCTTGTTTTTGTATCCATTCAGCCAGTCTGTGTCTTTTGGCTGGAGCATTTAATCCATTTATATTTAAGGAGATTATTGACATGTGTGTTCCTATTGCCATTTTCTTAATTGTTTTGGGTTTGTTTTTGTAGGTCTTTTCCTTCTCTTGTGTTTCCTGCTTAGAAAACTTCCTTTAGCAATTGTTGTAAGGCTGGTTTGGTGGTGCTGAATTCTCTTAACTTTTGCGTGTCTGTAAAGCTTTTGATTTCTCTGTCAAATCTGAATGAGATTTTTGCTGGGTAGAGTAGTTTGATTAATATGTGCCTGGATGTATTTCTCCTTGGGTTTATTCCGTATGGGACTCTCTGCACTTCTTGGACTTGATTATTTCCTTTCCCATGTTGGGGAAGTTTTCCACTATAACCTCTTGAAATATTTTCTCAGACCCTTTCTTTTTATCTTCTTCTTCTGGGATGCCTATGATTCGAATGTTGGTGTGCTTAATGTTGTCACCAAGGTCTCTGATACTGTCTCCCATTCTTTTTATTCTTTTTTCTCTTTCCTGCTCTGTGGCAGTTATTTCCCCCATTCTGTCTTCTAACTCACTTATTCATTCTTCTGCCTCAGTTATTCTGTTGTTTATACCATCTAGAGTATTTTTAATTTCGTTTATTTTGTTGTCCATTACTGTTTTTTTTTTTAGATTCCGTATACATGAGTTAGCATACACTATTTGTTTTTCTCTTTCTGGCTTACTTCACTCTGTATGACAGACTCTTCCATTACTGTTTGTTTGCTCTTTAGTTCTTCTGAGTCTTTATTAACTGTTTCTTGTATTTTCTGTATTTTGTTATTGAGATTTTGGATCATCTTTACTATCATTACTCTGAATTCTTTTTCAGGCAATTTTCCTATTTCCTCTTCATTTATTTGGTCTTGTGGGTTTTTTTTCCTGCTCCTTTGCTTGCATGGTGTTTCTTTGTTTTCTCATTTTGTCTAATTTATAGGATTTGCTGTCTCCTTTCCCTATGCTGCCTAGTAGTAATTCCTCTTGGTTGTGCCCTCTGCCCCCTGTGGTGGGGTTTGTCCAGTGTCTTGAGTAGGCTTCCTGGTGGAGCGGGGGAGGTCTGGTGTCTGCTTTCCAGTGTGTGGCTCTGTGTCTTTTCTCTCTGATAAGCAGGGCTGCATAAGGTGGTGTGTTTTAGGGTATCTGTGAGGTTAATATGGCTTTAGATAGTCTGTGTGCTGATGGGTGGGTTTGTGTTTCTGTCTGGTTTGTAGTTTGGTGTGAGGTGTCCAGCACTGGCAGTTGCAGACAGTCAGACGAAGCCGAGTCTTAGACTCTGATACAGGGCTCTGCAAGAGTTCTCTGCAGTTAATCTTCCCTGTGTCTGAGGACTCCCTAGTAGTCTAGCATCCTGGATTCAGTGCTCCCTCCTCAGAGCCTCCTACTTGACTTCTGATGGAGTAGTCCAGACTTCAGAGGTTGCTTGTCCCCAGAATGGACCAGATCAATAGAATTAATAATAATATTTCTTTTTCCTTGGGGTCTCAGCTGTAAGTGTCCTTCTACCTGCCTTGGGGATTTTGTATTACTCTGTGACCAGCAAAGCTTCCTTTATTGTTCATCTCTAGGTGCCAGTGTGTGTGGAGAGAGAGAGGGTACAATAATGGCTCCTTCCCCTGGGGGTGAGTGAGCAGTGGCGCCCTGCCTGGGTCACAGCAGCTTGGGCAGCTTGGATGGTGCCTGTTGCAGAGGGACACCAGCGGCTCAGGCCAAAAGTGCAACTCCAACCACAGCTCCTCCCCCTGCTACGACTCCACCAGGGTGCCCTGCCTGGGTCACAGTGGCTCAGTTGGCCATGGTGGTGCCTGTTGCAGAGGGATGCCGGCAGCTCAGGTGCAAACAGAATGTCTCCAGAGCTGGGCCACTCTGTGGGATTTTGGCTCTCGGCTACAGGCACTCTAGGCCAGCCCCACCCGGGGGCCTTTGTTATCCCTGAGTGCATTAGCCAGGCCCATAGGGGTCCTTCCTTTGTCCGTTGCTGGTGCTGAGAGAGAGGCTACACCCACAGCTCCTCCCCCCTGCTTGTGAGTCAGCAGTATCAAGCCACCACCATGGCCACCCAGCTTTCCACGGTAGGCATTCTCCACTGTGGATTTCTTCCCTCCTGTCCTCTCAGTCTGTCTCCCCACTGCCAACAATGTTTCTCACCCTGAACCAGTTCTCCGGTTCCCATGTTCCAGCTCCCAGACCCCCTGTTCAGCTGTGAACCGAAGTCTCAGTCCAGACACACTGAGCCATGGTGCAGCCTCCATGTGTTTCTCACTCTTTCCCATCTGCCACAGCTCAGCCACTTCACCCTCTTTGAACAGTCCCAAATGCCTCCCTTCTGATCCAGGGAAATTTCCCATTGGAGAAGGGGTTTCCCTGTCAGATAAGGGAGGTTTCCCTGAATTTGGCAATCTCCCCTCTGTTTCAGATCCCCCCGCCCCAGAGTGTGGGACCCATCCCTTTCCTTTCTTCTCCTCCTCTTTCTCCTTTTTTTTTCCCCTCTGTCCTACCCAGTTATGTTGGGATCTTTGCAGTCCTTTCTGGTGTCAGAGGTCTTTTGCTGGTGTTCAGCTGGTTCTCTGTGGGAATTATTGCATCCTTTGGTGTATTCCTGATGCATCTGTGGAGAGGGATGCATTCCATGTCCTTCTACTTCGCCACCATCTTTCTTCCACACTAATTATTTAAAAAGAGCTGTAATGAGTGCCCGTCTGTTGCAGATATTAACCACAGTTTCTGCTAGCAAGGAGGTGACCCAATTCCCTAGTCCTATGGGTGTGCTGGACCAGTCACCAAATCATTGCTGTGTGCATTCTGCCCAGTATTTAAGTCAAACTCATTGAGAGATCTGGCGAGGCTCTAATCTTACCCTGACTGGGCAAAAATAGAAACAAGTGCAGATAAATGTGAGAAAGACTCCCTGAGTACCAAGAAAGGGGTGGGAGCTGTGCTTCATTATTTAAAGGCATTAATATAAACAAATTAAGTTAATTTGGGGTTCTGGTTTGTGTGAGGGAGAGATGCTATGTAATTACTAGCTTCTATTCCTGCTTAGCGAACATGATAAAGATTTTCAAGGATCGCTATTTCAAATCCAGGTTCATCCCTTTTTGGGTGCCTGTCACAGCACTGTAGTATACTTTGTCCATCTAGCTGTCCCTCAAGCCTACATCAATCCTCTATCTGCCTAAGATCTCCTTGGATGAATGGGGTTTAGCCCACAGAATAGCTATAAGACTTCCATTTTTCCTTCCCTGGAACTATATTTTAAAAACACAGGTTTGTCATCTGTATGCATCAATTTATAATATTCGTTCACTTTTCCTCTTTATTGTACTGTAGAATTTTAAGCAAACTTTTTTTAATTTTTTTACAACACTGTGTTAATTTGTACTGTACAGAGAAGTGGCTCAGTTATACATATATATACATTTTTTTAATATTCTTTTCCATTATGGTTTAGAACAAGGTATTGACTATAGTTCCCTGTGCTCTACAGTAGGACCTTGTTGTTTATCCATCCTCAATCTAAAAGTTTAAGCAAACATTTATTAAGACTCTCAGTGTAGCAGGCAATGTGCTAATGTACAAGGAATTTTTTTTGCTGTTAAAAACATTTTTATTGTGAAATATGACACATTTATGGAAAAGTGAAACTTGTCACCACTAGATGAAGAAATAGAACATTACCAGGCCCCGGAAGACACCTGAATTCACCCTCCTGATCCCAATCTCTCCCAGGCCCTCCCCAGGTAACCACTCTCCTGACTCTTAAGATAATCATTTCTTTGCTTTTATTCATGGTTTTATCAATTAAGTATGAATCCCATACAGTTTTCTTTCTTTTTAAATGTATTGGTTTTCAGATTTTTTTTTATTTTGTATTGGAGTCTGGTTGATTAACGATGTGTTAGTTTCAGGTGTACAGCAAAGTGATTCAGTTACCATGCTGTTTTCTCTTGCCTCTTTTCGGCCTTTCTGCAAATGGAACCATCCAATATGCACTATTTTGCATCTGTTTTTTTAATTCAACATCATGTTTTGAGATTCATCCATATTATTGAGTTATGGCTGTTTATCTTTATTGTTTGTATAGTATTTTATTATTTGACTATATCTCAATTTATTTATCTGCTCATGGATATTTGGATGGTTCTAATTTGGGCTTAATATGAACAATGTTAAATTGCATTTTGACTAATATGAACATTATATTAAATTGCACTTCCTGATTACTAATAGGTATTGCTTTGGCTATTTGGAATCCCTTTAGTGACGTGCATATTCAAGGTTGCAGGGGTGGGGTGGGGCTTGAGGGGGGTTGTCCATTTTTCTTTGGGATTTTCTGTCTTTCTTACTGATTTATAGGCTCGCTTTCTTTCTTTCTTTCTTTCTTTCTTTCTTTCTTTCTTTCTTTCTTTCTTCCTTCCTTCCTTCCTTCCTTCCTTCCTTCCTTCCTTCCTTCCTTCCTTTCTTTCTTTCATTTTGGCTGCGTTGGATCTTTGTTGCTGCACACGGGCTTTCTCTAGTTGTGGTGAGCAGGAGATACTCTTTGTTGCAGTGTACAGGCTTCTCATTGCAGTGGCTTCTCCTGTTGTGGAACACAGGCTCTAGGTGCACAGGCTTCAGCAGTTGTGGCATGTGGGATCTTCCCAGACCAGGGCTTGAACCCATGTCCCCTGAATTGTCAGGTGGATTCTCAACCACTGTGCCATCAGGGAAGTCCTATAGGCATTTTTTATGTTATTTGGATATGAGTTCTCTGTCAGTTTTCTTTTTTCCAGTCTTTTTATTGTGGAAAAATACACATAATATAAAATGTACCATCTTAAGTACTTTTAGATGTAAAGTCACAATGTTGTGTTACATCACCATCCTCATCTCTGAAGCTCTTTTCATCTTGTAAAACTGAAACTGTATCCATTAAACAATAACTGCCTCATTTCCTCCCTTTCCCCGAGCCCTGGCACCCACCATTCTACTTTCTGTCTCTGTGAATTTGACTATTCTAGTTACCTCATTTAAGTGGAATCATACAATATTTGTCTTTTTGTATTTAGCCTATTTCACTTAATGTCCTCAAGATGGAGTAGAGTATGGAGGTTTTTTAAAAAACTAAAAATAGTTTTGATATATGATCCTGCATTGCCACTCCTGGGCATACATCTGGAGAAAACAATAATTTGAAAAGATACATGCACCCCAATGTTCATTGCAATGCTATTTACAATAGCCAAGACATGGATACAACCTAAATATCTATCGACAGATGAATGGATAAAGAAGAAATGGGGGAGACGATAGATACACACACACACACACACACACACACACACACATTACTCAGCCATAAAAAAAGAATGAAATAATGCCATGTGCAGCAACATAGATGGACCTAGAGATTTTCACACTAAGTGAAGTAAATCAGACAGAGAAAGACAAATATATGATATCACTTATAGGTGGAATCTAAAAAAAAAAATGATACAAATTAACTTATTTACAAAACAGACCAGACTCACAGACATAGAAAACAAACTTATGGTTATCAAAGGGGAAAGGTGGGGGGGGGGTAAATTAGGAATTTGGGAGTAACATGTACATGCTACTATATATATAAAATAGATAAACAACAAGGACCTACTGAATAACACAGGGAACTATATTCGATATTTTGTAATAACCCATATGGAAAAAGAATCTGGAAAAGAACACACACACACACACACACACACATCCTGGTGACTCATGACTTTTAACATCTTTTCATGTGCTTGTTGACCATTTGTATATCTTCTTTGGAGAAATGTCTATTCAAGTCCTCTGACCATTTTCGAATCGGGTTGTTTGGCAAGGGATTTTAAAAGGTCAGTATATGGTCCCTGCATTTTGTGGCTCACATCTAGCAGTGGAGACCATCACAGAAGGAAATCATTCAAACAATGTATGAATGAGACAGAAGAACCAGACTGAAGGCTTCCCTTTCTTGAGGACACCCGCATCTGCAGGTGTCAGGGGAGAAGGGAAAAGGTCAGCCGCTTCACATGGATGCATGTGGAGGGCGACTTGCTTGCTGAGTATTTTTACCTTGTATCTTAAGTAGCAAGTTTCTAAAGAGGCTCAAAAACTGTCAGTGATTAATTCAGGAGCATCATCGATTTTAAATATACTTGGGAGGTATGGTTGGTAACTTTATTTCTCATAACTCAGCCCCCAAACTTTGCTTCTTTTTAAAAGGCTTGAGCAGCTTTCTCGACAAGCCACATCTATTTCTGCTGTGAATTTTCATCTCAGGTTGTCATTTAGAGGTATAATCAATGTAGACGTTGCAATTTGCTCAGAGAACAAAGTCTGTGATGTCTTAACTGAGCACAGGGCAAGGCTGGCATACTTCTCTTTCATAAATGAGAGTCCTTGGAATCAAGTGGGAAAACAGGTCGATTTTTTTCTCAGGAAAGTACTCGCTGCAAGAAGACAGACTACTCTTACTGCACTTGAATGTATGGATTCTGGTTAGATTCTCAACTCATGGATGAAAAGTAAAAGACTTGAATGTTATCCTAAATAAAGCATATTGCACCTGAATGGAATATTTTGATCATAATGGGCTGGTCTTAGGAGATTGCTTCCGTTGGAAAAAGGGTGGGGGCTGAGTGTCATTAGAGATGTTTCGTGGAACCCATCTGGCTGACACATCCTTTCCCTGAAGGAGTTTACACCCCCTGAATGCAATTCTATGCAAAATACTTCCCATCTAAGTGGGCAGGATAAGGGGGTGAGAGGGGATGAGTGCCAACAATGAATGACTTAGGAAAGCCATGAACCTGCCAATGGCCTGGAATACGGTATTTCAGTTGTACTAGGTTGTTTTGCCAAAGACACTTGGCCTGGAAGTTCAAAAGAAAGAGTTGCTGCTTTGGCCCTTGGGTCACTCAGATAAAAAAAAACTCTGGGGTTTTGACAGAAGAGTACTTGTAGTTAGGAAGCCAGATTTATGGCCATGGGCTAAGAGGAAGCCTGTGGCTACGTCTACCAGGGTTATTAGGGTGGCTATATTGCTTGGAAATCCTAGAGAAGTCCCATGAAAATCACTTTCAAGCCTCCTTTTGATTCTAATTTCTTGATCACCCCAACATTTCTTTCCCCACCTTTCCTCAAAACTAGAGACTTGCCACAAATTGTTTAGCAATCATCAGAGTTTCCTTCTCTCCAAATGCATAGAGAACTAAAAACTCAAGGCATGTAAGAACGAGGATAAACGTCAAAGCAAGTAAGTCCCCAGCAATCTCCACGTTAGACATACGACCTGGCGTGGATTTGGTTTCGGCAGACTGAGTTTAAATACTTCCCTGTTTCCTGGCTGTGGGATCCTGGGTGATTCCCTTAAATCTCTGAGCTTCAACTTCTTCATCTATAAAACAGATATAATGCCAATATCATACTATTATTATCAGCATTATGGGTATGGAAGATGATACCTGTAAAAATATTTTGTAAAGATGTCCTGTAAGTGATTGTTCTTAATCTAGGGGTATTTTATCTAAACCTGCAAGCTTCCAAAGAGGGATTTTAGTTTCCTAAGTGTATTTATTCAACTGAATCGTAGGTAGTGACCAGGACTTCATAAACAATACACGTTCCCCTAATTTTTCATTGTTAAATGTTATGATTCCCTGCACCACCCACCCCACCGCAAAAACAAATAAACAAACAAACAAAAAAACCCACTTGAAAGGTTTTCTAAACAATCACATTTCTCAAAGACAAGCAAATCATGGATTTGGAATACTTTCCCAATTATGATTCACCCAAACTGAGTGAAAGGGTGTTTACTTTGGAGGAGAGACGCTCACACACTAAAGCACCTTTTTATTACTGGTAACTCCCAACTCGTTTATCAGATTTTCATTGTATGTAGTTATGCTTCAGGAATTTAGGACTCAAATCCATATTCATGCAGCACACCAGGAGATCGCACAATTCTAATGTCTTTGAGGTTTTTAAATGTTTAACTATTACTTAAAAAACCCACTAATGACAAAATGGGGACTCCTGTCTATCTCCTACCAGAGGTTAGCAGTTTGATGACTAGTCTCCCAAAATTTTTTTCTATACATATGCTACCAGGTGTATAATATTCTTACAAATAAGAACATATATACATATATATATACATATATATACACACATATATATACACACACACTGATATTTCATAATTCACCACCAATTTAAGACTTCATCTTGTCCATCAACAGATGAATGGATAAAGAAGATGTGGTATACATATATACACAATGGAATACTACTCAGCCATAAAAAATGAAATTTTGGGGCTTCCTTGGTGGTGCAGTGGTTGGGAGTCTGCCTGCCAATGCAGGGGACATGGGTTCTAGCCCTGCCCCAGGAAGATACCACATGCTGTGGAGCAACTAAGCCCGTGCGCCACAACTATTGTGCCTGTGCTCTAGAGCCCCTGAGCCACAACTATTGAGCCTGTGTGCCGCAACTACTGAAGCCCAAGCACCTAGAGCCCATGCTCCACAAGAGAGGCCACCACAGTGAGGAGCCCACGCACCACAGTGAAGAGTGGCCCCCCCCCCGCTCACAGCAACTAGAGGAAGCCCATGTGTAGCGACAAAGACCCAACACAGCCAATTAAAAATAAATAAATCCAATAAATAAATAAATTTATTAAAAAGAATGAAATTTTGCCATTTGCAGCAACATGGATGGACCTGGAAGGTATTATGCTAAGTGAAAGCAGTCAGAGAAGGACAAATACTGCAAGGCGTTCAGAGTTTCTGAGCACAAGCCACCCCCTTGTATTGGTGCCTTTACAATAACACTGCACTTTGCTCCATCACACACACAAAAGTGTGTGTGTGTGTGTGTGTAAACACACACACACACTGTATGATATCACATATATGGAATCTAAAAAATACAACAAAGTAGTGAATATAACAAAAAAGAAGCAGACTCACAGATACAGAGAACAAACTAGTGGTTACCAGTGGGGGGTGGGGAATAGGGGTAGGGGAGTTGGAGGTGTAAACTATCAGGTGTAAGATAGGCTACAAGGATGTATTGTATCAATATAACACAGGGAAAATAGCCAATATTTTGTAATAACTGTAAATGGAGTGTAACCTTCAAAAATTGTATAAAAAATTTTAAAAGACTTTATCTGTTGACTCCTGGTCATGAAAGATGAGGAGTTAGGTAGCTAAATAACACTTCTCTCCTCCTGCCTCCACTTTTGCAATTGCTGTTTTCAGTTCTTCTATTTGCCCTTTTAAATATTTTTTTGAAGGTATCTTTGCTTTCCAATCAGGCTGAAACACACGATGCCCTCCACATTAGATGAAGGAAGATATTGGTACCCTACCATCTGCTCCACTCCTCTACACTCACACCTGCATATTTTTTAAAATTAAATATTTATTTTTGCCCATGGCCCACAGCATGCGGAACTTCCATCGACCAGGGAACTCGAGCCCCCTGCATTGGAAGTGTGGAGTCTTAACCACTGGATCACCAGGGAAGTCCCCCACCTGCATCTTTTGTCTGCTGAACTTTGATAGTGTGAAGGACAACAACATTCATAATCTCTTCTGCATGCAAAGTTGACTTCCCTGTTTTGTCTGTTGGTTTCATGAGTTGTTTCAGAATCAAGATCAAAATCACACCACATCTTGTTTGCTGCACATTTGGCCATGAGCTTCTTACACAATTTTCCCCCTGTTGTTTCTAATTGCCTTACTTTCTTCTTATTGATGAGAAAGAAACAGACATGTTTTCTTCATCATGTCATTAACATCATCTGGCTTCTTAGTCACCCTGTCTATTATGTGGATCTATTTTATTCCTTTTGTTGAAGCCATTCTACCTGGAGGTCTCTGCCTTTTGTTTCTCTAGTATGAAACAAAGAGCTTTCCAGCTTCACTCCACAACTCTTATCCTGGGATTCCTTTTAATCAGAATTCTCGGTTGATTCCATCATTTCTTGTATCTTATGTCATGTCTTCTTCTGGTGGGGGTTGGAGGTAGATTGTTTTCATCTTTTTTTGACAGTACATTCTCAAATAGTTTTCTTAGTATTTGAAAGGTAATCCCTCTGAGTTTATATCTGAAAATATGGTTATGCTTTATATGGCTATAGAGTCCTTGATTCTAAGTCATTTTCCCTCAGAACTTTGAAGGCATTGCTCCATACTCTTCTAGCATTCAGTGTTCCTGGAGAGAAATCTGATGTTAGTCTGATTCTCATTCTTTTGAAGGTGACATTTTTTTCTTTCTGGAAACTTATAAGATCTTCTTTTTATTCTTGGCATCCTGAAATTTCACAGCATTAAATGTAGGTATTGGTCTTTTTCTCATTTATTCTGCTTGGCATCCAGTGAGCCCTTCAGCCTAGAGATTCCTTCAATTCTGATAAGTTTTCTTTTATGATTTCTTTGGTAATGACTTTTCCTGTGTTTTCTCCTTTGTCCTTTTTTGGAACTCCAGGTACTCAGATGATGGGCCTCCTGAATGGATCCTGTCTTTTATTTTTCTCCCAACTTTTTCTTCTCTCTGTAACTTTCTGGTCAATATTCTGAAAGATTCCCTTTATCTTCAAACCCTTCTCTTGAATTTTTCTTCCTGGCAATCATTCCATTTCTCAGATTGTTCCTGTTCCATAGCATCTTGTTTCATGGCCAAATCTGTTGAGAATATAAATTAGAGATTTAATTCTCCCTACCTTTTCTGAATTATACCTGTCTCCTAGTGAAAGTTGTTTCATTCACCTTGGGCTTTCTCTTTCATCATGTTGGGTTTCTTCTTGTGCTTGATCATGCAAATTTAAGAACAGGAGCCTGGGTTAATTTTTCTGAACAATTGGTTCAGATTTCTTATATATATACATGTATGTGCTCCCGTTAGGATTCTCCCATGAATACATTAGCTGACTGGGTGTGATAAAAGGTTTTTTGACCAGCAGGTGAATAAGAAGAAAGTCATTCTGATTCTTGATCTTTTGTACGTGACTTGTTTTTACTCTCTGGAAATTTGCAGGATCTTTGCTTTTACCAGAGTTTTGAAATTTCACAATGATGTGCTTTGGCATAGGTTAATTTTCATCCATTTTTCTGGACTGCTCAGTGGATCCTTTAAGTTTGGAAATGTCTTCTTCTAAGAAATTCTCGAATTATTTCTTCAATAATTTTTTTTCCTCTACTGTTTCATTTTATACTTCTGGAATACCTCTATTCAGATTTTGGACCTCCTGGATTCTGAGATGTGTATAATCTTTACCTTCATCATTTTACTGTACTTAAGTGAGACTTCCTCAACTTCATCTTCCAACCCTACTGTTGGGTTTTTCATTTCTACTATGTATTTTTAATTTCTAAGAGTATTTTTTGTTCTTGGGGTTCTTTGTTTTTGTAATAACATCCTATTTTTGCTTATTGGAAGCAATGGCTAATCTCTTGAGTATACTAATGATATTAAGATTAATTTTTCCTTTGCAAGACTTTTCTTCCAAATCTCCCACCAGTGCTATTTGTTTTATGTGAAAGACTTTCCTCAAATGTCTGGTGATTCCTGGTGGCCCTTGACCTGTTCATTTAAGAAGGAGGTACTAAAAAGCTGATCACGAGCTCTGAGACCCTGGGATAATCTAGCTGGTTGTTTCCTTGTGGAGCCCACAATATTAGTGTCTTTAGGTCTTTCCTCTTATGTCAGATTTCCCAGAGAAGGATCTTCTAGTCTCCTACCTGGAGGAGCTACACCTGCTGAAGTGTTCCACGTACCCAGTGGGGTGTGGGGATGAGGGAGTGCTCACTATTCCCTGTGTAATTTATTTAATTCCCCTGCATTCAGCATGATAAATCTGCTTTCAGCCTTGCCCAGTGTATGCTAGTACAAAGCCCTTTTTTACCCAATCGAGAAAACCTCCAGTTTACTGCCCCGGGGAAGGGCAGATGATCAGCCCCCTAGAGTGAGAGATATAATGGTTCCTTTTTAACTTTTAATTAGGGAGAACTTCAAATATCTACATGGGGTTAAAAAAAACAGAATAGTATAATAACAACCCCTACCACGGACCCATCACCAGCCATCACCACATGGCCAGATGTACAAAATATCTTTCTCTTCCACTTCCCTTATCCCATATTGCTTTGAAACAGATTCCAAACATCATTGCATCTGTAATCGTTCAGGACATACCTTTTAAAAATGACATTTTAAATTAACGTAACCTTGATATTACACCTAAAAAATTAATTCTTTAATATCAAACCCTAATTCAATGTTCAAGTTTCCAATGTCTCAAATGTCCAATGTGTTTTATTTTTACATCATTGTAATCAGAATATAAATAAGATGTACACATTCTGGCTGGTCAATATGTCTTTTATAGTTTCCCTCTATGTGCAATTTTTTTATATGGAATTTAGTATATGAAGAAACTAAGTTATCTGTCCTGCAGAGTTTCTTCCAGTCTGGATTTTGTTGGTTGCACATCTGAAGTGCAACTTCACATTTTTCTCTGTCCTCTGTATTTCCTGTAAACTGGTAGTTGGATGTTTAATTGTTCTTTCTAATGTTCGCTCTTCAGGTCTATCGGTTCTTTCCTGTCTCCTCCATTCTGCTGTAAGGCCATCCAGTAAAGTTTTAGTTTCAGTTACTGTATTTTTCAGTTCTCAAATTTCCATTTGGTTATCTCTTCTATTTCTTTGCTAAGACTTCACAGCCTCTAGGCTATCACCTAAATGCAGTCTTTTAAAATGCGAACATATGGTAGAGTGGCAGAGTGTGGTAGCCAGCCTCCAAGGTGGCATCCAGTGATCCCTGTCTCCTGGTCTTCACACACCTGTGTAGCCCCTCCCACTTTCTGCCAGGGTTCATTTGTACAACAAATAGCATATGGCAGGAGGGATGCTATATCCCTTCCGAGATTAGGTTATAGAGGACTGTGGCTTCTGTCTTGGGCACTCTCTCTCTCCCATGCACACACCCTCAGATCACTTGCTCTGGCAGAAGCAAGCTGCCCTGTGGTCAGGTGGTACCCAAGGCCCTGCTCTGCCCCTTACTAAAAGATGCAGGACAAATTAGATAACCTTGTGAGCTCCAGCTTCTTTACTTGGAAATTGATCATTTTTGCCTTGCTTACTTCTCAGGGTTGTGAGTCTCACATAAGATTAAATACCCCCTTATTTCACAGATGAAAACCTGAAGCTCAAAGGAGTGAGAAGAATTAACAGATGAGGCATGAAAAGAATACAGGATTTAGAAAAAAAAAAAAGCCAGGTCTGGAATCCAGAGCTTGTGACTTCAAGTCCAGTTATCTTCTCTGGTCACCTGCTAATAATGTTAAACAGTCACTCCACATTTCAGAAAAGCAGACAGGTGAGTTATGGATCATATGTGGTTAACCAAGAGATTGACGTTTCTTCCATGGTATATAACAAATTGGGGTAAATGCAAGAAGATCAGAATTTTTCCGTTTAGCTTTTACATCGTGAAATTGACAGAGCCAGTTATTCCTTCCTTCCTGTCTGTTTCTCTGCCAGTCATCCCAACACGCCAAGTCCAAGCACGTGGGCACCCAGCCAGAAGGTGACTAACACCATCTCTTTGCACCCAAACCATGCATAATAGGCAAACAGCTCCTGTTTTTAAAACCCTGCTAGACAAGTCGGTATCAGTATCTTTAAACTACAAATACTCCTCTGCTGTGCAATTTTAGTAAAGAATAGTTGAGAGAAAAGAGGCCAACAGTTAGAACCAACAAGGCCAGACCGCTTGGGCAACAGTGACTAACCTCGACAGGGCTTCAAACTTTTTTTAATTAAATTCTTTTTTCTCAAAGAAGTATTTTTGTAAGCCATCTCACCCTCTGCCCTCCCCTCACCTTCACTCTGATAGGGGCAAAAGTGATGTTTTAAAATGCTGCAAAAGAATCCGATCCCAATCAGGTTAAAAAAAAAAAAAGGGTATGTTGACTCAAACTGAATGGGAAACTGCAAACATAAAACTAGTTTTGCTGGGGACCCTGGCTGGGGAACTAAGATCCCATATGCCGCAGGGTGCGGCCAAAAACAAAACAAAACAAAACAAAACACAGCTGTGCTGGAATAGAAGGATTATCTTTTCTTCCCATTCTTAGTTTTGTCTTTAATTTTTAAAGTATATTTATATATAATATATGACATTACACATATACTAGTAATATGTGTGATATATAATTTATATATTCTTTGCATTATATTTTTAACTTAAAATTTCAAATTTTATACAATGTCTATCTTGATGGAATGAGATGTAATAGATCTTTTGGATTTAAATAACTAGTCGTGGTTTAGTTTTTCACTATTCATGTGTGAAAGTTAAGATTCCTTCAGGTGCAAGTAACAGCTCGGTGCTCTGGGGTGACCTAGGTGGGTGGGATGGGGGGTGGGGTGGGAAGGAGGTCCAAGAGGGAGGGGATATGTGTATACATATAGGTGATTCACTTAGTTGTGCAGCAGAAACTAACACAACATTGTAAAGCAACTATACCCCAATTTAAAAAAAAAAAAAAAAAAAGACAATCTAGGGAACCCTCTGGCAATTCAGTGGTTAGGACTCAGCGCTTTCACTGCTGTGGCCCGAGTTCAATCCCTGGTTGGGGAAGTAAGATCCCACAAGCCGAGTGACCAAAAATAAAAATAAAAAAAGACAGTCTATGGGAGGAATATGGGAGAATGTATAGGACCAAAAGGCATTCTGGGAGCAGCAGGAAGCAGGCAGCCACTGAGGACATCCACTCCACGGAGTGTAAAGCCCCGCCGCTGAAGCAAACACTTGCCAATTCTCTGTTTCTACTGGGCTCAATCCCTGGGACTCAAAGCCCTCAGAGAGTGAGATTTTGCTTGCCAAAGACGTGCCCAACAAGGACGTCCTGTGCTGATGAACAAAGGAGGGAGTTGAGGGGCATCTCCTGGGTCCCCTCCATTTCCATGTGGCAGAGCAGAACCCTTAGAGGATCCCACCCCACCAACAGAGCGCTCAGCAGCTGGCAGTCACCCCAAAAGGAGATGAGGATACTGACTGGAAAGCCCAGTGTCCACTGAATCATAGATTTGTTCTCACCACTGGATGAGAAGCTTGTGAGACCACAAACTGCCTTCCAGCCATATTTTGGATGGACACCCATACATCTTTCCTCCTTACCTTAACTTATCAAGGACCAGCAAAGATGTGCTTTGGGCATGACATTTTGGTGTGATGCTTTAGAGCAAAATATACTTGATCTACTCTCTACACTCACATCATACAAATCGAGTCCAATCCTCCTTTAAACATCCCACATCCATTACCACACCACCTAGTACTGTGTCTCTAGGCCCTTCCCATCCCAGGCACCCTCTCTCCTTCTGACCACTGCCCAGCCAGCTTTCCTTGAAGAATGTTCTACATTAACAGGCATTACATGACAAGGAAAAAGGAAGGGAGCCCACCCAGTCAAATAAGAAATACTGGTCAAACCACATCTACAACTCAAAGTTGGTCTAGGTGGCTATAGAGCATCCTACTCTGAAGATCTTCCTCGAAGATCCTAAACCACATGTTCTTAGGAGATGGATTCCACGTGGCTTTAAGGGACAAGTGGTTTGACTGCATTTTTGATAGAGTGAGGTGAAAGTGTGGAAAATTTTATTAACATTCAGTTTTAAAAGCTTTACACCTGTGGTACACCAAGGGGAAGGGGCTCTCAAAGAAGAGACTCTTTGGGTTTGGTCCCTGGTTTAGGAGTTGCAGAGCTTTGGTATGTGTGTGTTAAGTGCTTTAAGAATTCATGCTCTTGGTCCTGGACTCGTAAGGTTGTGCTGGTTTCTTCTTCCTTCAGGGGAGAAGAGACACTGTTATACCTCCAGGCTCTCAGTGCGTTATTCCTGCACAATTGACTCCTTAACATCTTCTGTGGATTAGAATTTGCTCTAAGTCAGCCTTGAAGCTCCCTCAGAGGAGAGATCAAAGGAGAGAAGCATTGAACTATTTCTCAGGATGGACCTTAAATGCAGTTTGTGTGTGTGGTGAAACATACATCCCATAACATTTACCATCTTTCACCATGAAGTAGACAATTCAGCAGCATTAAGTACATTCGCACTGCTTCACAACCACCACCATCTGTCTCCAGAGCTTCATCATCATTTCAAATCAAAACTCTATACCCATTAAACAACTCCCCGTTCACCTTTCTCTCCCAGCCTCTGGCAACTACCCTTTTACTGTCTGTGTCTATGAATTTGACCACTCCAGGTCCCTCACGTAAGTGGAATCATACAGCACTTGTCCTTTTGTGTCTGGCTTTTTTTCTTTTTTCTTTTTTTTTGGCTGCACCACCTGGCATGTGGGATCTTAGTTCCCCAACCAGAGACCAAACCCATGCCCCCTGCACTGGAAGGGCAGAGTTTTACTTTTGGACCTCCAGGGAAGTCCCTTGTGTCTGGCTTATTTTTAAAAGTAGTTTCACCAGAACTTCCCTGGTGACGCAGGGGTTAAGAACCCACCTGCCAATGCAGGGGACATGGGTTCAATCCCTGGTCTGGGAAGATCCTACATGCAGCAAGCAACTAAGCCTGGGTACCACAACTACTGAAGCCCGCACACCTACAGCCCGAGCTCCACAATAAGAGAAGCCATTGTACTGAGAAGCCCATGCACCGCAACGAAGAGTAGCCCCCGCTCACCACAACTAGAGAAAGCCTGCGTGCAGCAACAAAGACCCAACACAGCCAAAATAAATAAAATAAAAGCAGTCTCACCATAAAGAGCATTAACATTATGATGAGTTAAGGGTACAACAGGTGTAGCTATTACTTCTAGATCAGAAGTCTTTAATCTGGAGTCCTTGGAGGAGTCCTCAGGAACTGTCTGCACTTTAAGGGATGAGTTTCCTAATTACAAGGTTTTCTTAAGAGCCTTTAACCCAGAAGATGCTAATCGCTGTTCTGGGTCTTCTCTGCTTTGAGAGTATCCTCTTGGTCCCAAACTAAGATAGCTGCCTCTCGTTAGGAAGAGCCACCAACCTGGTCATATTTACTGTATGACTCTGGATTTTGCTAATGATTCAAGTTTGACACCTAACAGAGTGTAAAGCCCTAGTCCCATGTTTATGTGGCCACTTAAGAACTTTGATCTCACCTTCCTCATATGAAAACTATCTAACAGAAAACTACAAAGAGTCAATGAATCTACAACAAAGGAGGCAAGACTATACACTGGGGAAAAGACAGCGTCTTCAATAAATGGTGTTGGGAAAACTGGGCAGTTGCACACAAGAGTCAAACTGGACTACTTTCTCACACTAATACAAAAATAAACAAAATGGATTAAAGACTTAAATATAAAACCTGAAACCATAAAACTTCTGGAAGAAAACAGACAGCATGCTCTTTGACATCAGTCTTAGTAACATTTTTTTTGGCTAGGTCTCCTCAGGCAAGGGAAACAAAAGCAAAAATAAACAAATGGGACAACAGAAAACAAAAAAACTTTTGCATAGCAAAGGAAACTACCAACAAAATGAAAAGATCTGCCTACTGGATGGGAAAAGATATTTACAAATGATATATCTGATATGGGGTTAATGTCCAAAATATGCAAAGAACTCGTACAATTCAACATCAAAAAGAAAAAAAAAAACCTGATTAAAAATGGGCGGAGGACCTGAATAGACATTTTCCCAAAGAAGACATACAGATGGCCAACAGGCACATGAAAAGATGCTCAACATCACCAATATCCACATCAAAACCACAATGAGATATCACCTCACACCTGTCACAATGCCTATAATCAAAAATACAACAAATAAAGTGTTGGTGAGGATGTGGAGAAAAGGGAACCCTCGTGCACTGCTGGTGGGAATGTAAATTGGTGCAGCCACTATGGAAAACAGTGTGGAGGTTCCTCAAAAAAACTAAAAACAGAACTACCATATGACCCAGCGATTCCACTCATGGGTATGCACCCAAAGATCATGAAGCCAGTAATATGAACAGATAATTGCATCCAACGTCTATAACAGTGTTATCTACAATAGCCAAGATGTGGAAGCAAGCTAAGCGTCCATTGAAAGATGAATGGATAAATAAAATATGATATATACACAATGGAAGATTACTCAGCCATAAAAGGAATGAAATCTTGCCATTTGGGACAACATGGATGGACCTAGAGGGTACTGTGCTAAGTGAAGTAAGTCAGACAAAGATAAGTACTGTATGATTTCACTTATATATGGAATCTAAGAAACAAAACAAACACAACAGAAACAAGAGTCATAGATACAGAGAACAAACAAGTGGTTGCCAGAGGGAGGAGGGTGAAAGAAATAGGTGAGGGAGATTAAGAGATACAAACTTCTAGTTACAATAAAATGAGTCATGAGTATGAAACATACAGTGTGGGGAATACAGTCAATAAGTATGTTATATCGTTGCATGGCAACATATGACAACTAGACTTATCTTGATCATTTTCTACACATTTAAAAATGTATAGAAATATCAAATCACTACATTGTACACTAGGAACTAACACAGTATTGTAGGTTAATTATACTTCAAAATAAACTCATAGAAAAAGAGATCAGATTTGTTTGGGGGGTGAGGGGAAGGGGAACTGGATAAAGGCAGTCAAAGGGTACAAACTTCTGGTTATAAGAGAAATAATTATCAGGGATGTAAGGTACAACATGAGTGATATAATGAACCCTGCTGTATGTTATATATGAAAGTTGTTAAGAGAATAAATCCTAAGAGTTCTCATCACAAGGCAAAATTTTTTCTTCTATTTTATTTTATATCTATGAGATGATGGATGTTCACTAAACTGTGCTAATCATTTCATGATGTATGTACAGCAAGTCATTATGCTGTACACCTTAGACTTATACAGTGCTCTATGTCAATTTTATCTCAATAAAACTGGGAGAAAAAAACCAAATGGGATGCCATTTCATATCCATTGAAGTGGCTATGATCAAAAAAATCAAACAAACAAAAAACAGAAAACAAGTATTGGTGAGGATGTTGAGAAATAGGAACTTCCGTGCATTGATATAAAATGGTACATCCACTATGGATAACAGTATGGTGGTCCCTCAAAAATTAAAAACAGAATTACCATATGATCTAACAATTCCTCTTCTGTGTCTATACCCCAAAGAAATAAAAGGAGGAATCTGAACATATTTGTACTCCCATATTCATAGCAACATTATTCACAATCACCAAAAGGACAACTCAAGTGCCCATCAATGGATGAAGAGATAAACAAAATGTAGTACATCCATACAACGGGATACTATTTCGGCTTAAGGAAGGAAATTCTGACACATGCTGCAACATGGATGAGCCTTGAGGACATTATGCTAAGTGAAAAAAGCCAGACGCAAAAGGACAAATACTGTATGATTCCACTTATGAGATACTTAGTAGTCAAATTCACAGAGACAGAAAGTAAGATGGTGGTTACCAGGGCCCGGCAGGGGGGTGGTGGGGTGGAAAACAGGACAGTTATTGTTTAATGAGGACAGAGATTTAGTTTGGAAAAGTTCTGGAGATGGACAGTGGTGATGGTTGCACAACAATGTGAAATGTACTTAATGCCAGTGAACTGTACACTTAAAAATGATTTACATGCTAGGAACTTCCCCAGTGGTCCAGTGGTTAAGACACCGCCTTCCAGTGCAGGGGGTGCAACTTTGATCCCTGGCCAGGAAACTAAGATCCCACATGCCATGGGGTGTGGCCAAAATTTTTTTTTTTAATGATTTACATTGGTAAATTTAATGTTCCATATGTTTTACTACAATAAAAAGTTTTTTAAAAAGTATCTAATGTTCTCTGATCATTATTCCCTGCTCCTTCAGGAATCTTAGGAGCCTTTTGTAGAGTTCATTCCCAAACATCATGTTCTGGAAAGAGACAGAATGCAGTAGGCAGCAAAATGATTGTTCAAAAGCTGGGCCTGCCTTCGTGGTTTGTATTTCTCAGTGCAAA
Organism: Hippopotamus amphibius kiboko; assembly: GCF_030028045.1. Taxonomy (NCBI): domain Eukaryota; kingdom Metazoa; phylum Chordata; class Mammalia; order Artiodactyla; family Hippopotamidae; genus Hippopotamus; species Hippopotamus amphibius. The sequence goes on along the minus strand of NC_080194.1, from coordinate 138,353,369 downwards.
GTCACTTCAGCATCGTACTCCTTTCCTCCCCCTCCCCCCCAGCCCCCCACCTCCCGCCAAAAGGGGCAAGTAGGGAAAAACAAAACAAAACAAGAGTGAAATTCTACACCAAAGGCAGCAGGACAAGCTTCTTTGAGATTAATGGGTCTAGAACAGCTTCCAGGAGCCAGGAAGCTGCCACTCAAAGGTGGCCCGGATAACATGGATGGGGAGAAACTCAGGGCCAAGTCATGAGAGAAGCCCACCTGTCCATCACCCACCTGTCCATCACGCACCTCCCAGGAACAGTCCAGGGACTGGCCAGGTGATCACCTGCCCAGGAGGTCTGGACACTTACCTCAGAGAAGTGTCTCTCAATAATGTTCAAAGCAGTCAGGGCAATCTGACGGTTCTCGTGAAGTTGCAAAGCCTCAATTCTATCAATCCCTCCAAGTCCTTCTATCAGCAGACACATGTTTTCCTTCTGAGAAATCTTCTCTACAGCCTGTGGGCCGTAGAAGAGTGAGACTCTGCACCAAAGCCCTTAGGATGTGGGGCTTCACTTCAGTCGAATCGGACCAAAGCCACCCATTCCAGGATAGGCAGTTGCAGTGTTATTTTCCCAGGTTGATTTAAAACTGCATTGTCGTCCTCACATTTTGGATATTTGTCATCTATCTATTCAGGTTTATCTTCATTGCACAAAATACAGTATTTTTTTTTTTCTGAATATGACACTCTCCATACATCCATCACTAAACACTATTTGGTAGGTATCTCCCTTCTAATTAATGAAGATTGTTTTAAAAACAATGTTTAAGTGATGCAGGGCAAATGTTCTGGCTCTGCACTCCCTGGAAAGCCTTGACGGGTCAGGCAGGGGACCCTGGGTAACAGAAGCCACACCATGGCAACTAATGAGGTCCCTGGAAACAAATGATGAGACTGGATTTGATCCAGTGCTGATCACTGGATTTCTCAGCCATGGGTATTCAGTCACTCAATATTTGTACACATAATACAGGTAAGGCACGCAACACTAGAAATAAAGGCAGAATTTAGAGAAAGCCTTTCCATAACTCACACTATCAGGTGAGACAATAATTGTTGTAGTATAGGAAGTATAATATCCTGGGGTAAACCACAATGGAAAAGAATATTTAAAAGAATGTATATATGTAATAACTGAATCAATTCGCTGTACAGCAGACATTAACACATTGTAAATCCTCTATACTTCAACAAAAAATTAATTTTCAAAACCAAATATAATAGAGTAAATGATCAGAGGTTTAGGTTACAGAAGACGTGCACAAAAGGCTTGGAAAGTACCAAGTTCTTAATGAACAGTACGGTGCCAGGGTCTGTCACAGGGTAACAGCATCGCCAGGAGAAGGAATGGCAAGGACAAAGTTTTGAGGGAATAAGTGTTGCATATTTAGAGAAAAGGGAGTAGTTCAGCTAAATACAATATTCCGGGGAAGCAGGAGAGAGAAAGAAACAACTTTGGCATCTTGTAGGGCTCTGCTGGCTACTTTGTGAGCAGTTAAAAAAAAAAAAATCTTCCTATGGATCAAATGAAATATTGTTTAGGCCGTAACTTATCTGATGAGAGTCTGTACTTTCGTCTAAGCCTTGAGTACCTTCTAGTCCTACCTGTATATCCCAATGAACTCTTGGCTCTGAGTAAAGAAACGGAGGCAGGAACCAATGCGCTAGGTTGGCCTCCAAGAAAACTGGGAGGTGGGGGGTGCCCCAGGGTAGTAGGAGCCCCTTGAAACTGTTTTCTATCTCATCTTGATTTTTCTTACTGTCCCACGTGCCACTGCCTGATACAGGGGCTTCACTGGTCCATCAGATGGGATTTGCCCAGACTCTCCTAAGAAAAAAATCCCAAGTGTTTAATCCAAATGAATTAGATGAACTTAAATTTCTACATTCCCCCCCCCCCCCACCGCCGCCGCCACCAAGTGTGCTTTCAGACATTTTTTTATGTCCAATTTTGCCTACTGGCTGCCAAGTCTCTACTCTGTATCTGTGATTCGCTCAAAGTCTTAGCATCTAATTGGGCTATTTCCAATCTGTTCTTGACTCAGGTCAATTCTTTCCAGGACAGTTACATGAAAAGAATGCTTTAAGTGAGCTTTTAAAAAGGAGTTCTCTGGTGTTACTTTGAAATCTTCAAATGGCTTAGTCGCAAATAAAAAGATCTTAACCAAATGAATATCGACAGCCTCCAGGATGGCCTGAGATGATCCCCACCTCTGGGTATTCATGGCCTTGTGTAGCCCCTCCCATGTTGAAATGGACTGATCTGTGTAACCAATAGGATGCTGTTGAAATGACCTCCTTCATAGGTCATAAAAGACACTTGGACTTTCACTTTGCTTTCTAAGGTCACTTAGTGCTTCAGGGGAAGCCAGTTGCCGTGATGTGAGGGCACTCAAGCAGCCCCAGGGAATCCATGTGGTGAGAGTAACTTTCCAGGCAGGCGAGTGAGTCATCTTGGAGGTTGATCCTCCAGCCTCCACCGAGCCTTCAGATGAGACTGCAGCCGCAGCTTCCATCTTGAACTTCATGAAAGACCCTGAGCCAGAACCATCCAACTAAGCTGCCCCCAGATTCTTAACCTCAGAAACTATGAGACAAGAAATGCTTGTTTTAAGCCAGTAAGGGGTAATTTGTTGTTCAGTATCCAACCAACACAAATAGGATGTAAATATTGGCTTAACTTACATTTCAGAAATAAGACTTTTCTAGAATTCTAATTCAAGGCTTTGTAGTCCATTTTTCCAGCCGCATAGCTGAATGGAAAAGGACCTCTAGTATGGTCCCTCGAGATCTATCCTTGCTAACGTCCTGCTGTTTTCTTCAAGTATATTCCATGTTTCAGTCTTTCAAAAGAGCCAGCCACATGGCTCACTGCTTTTTTCCCTTGCTTCAAACCTTTGATTTGCTTCTCCATCTTACTCAGAGCAAGTCCACGTACTCATAGGCCTTCCATGATCTGGCCCCTGGATACCTTGAGCCTGTCTCCCACCACCTTCCATCTCTTTGCTCTGCTCTGGACACCCCTCCACCCCCCCCTTGCTTTTTAAGTTTCCTTCACCTAGAGTGCTCTTTCCCAGGTATCCACAGGACTCACTTCTTTCAGGTCTTTGCTCAAACGTTCTTCCTCAGTGAAGTTTCTCCTAACTACTACATATAAGAAATCACGACCCACTCCCCACTCTGGGCCATCAGTAACTACCCCTCTATCAGATATATTTTACCTGTAACTCTCTACCTGATGTGTCTGTTCCCCTCCCCTCTAACACATAAGCTCTAGAGAACCAGGACTTTGCTCTGTCATTTCCTGAGCATCTAAAACAGAGCTGGGCACTCTAACACTTATGTGAGAAAATGAAGATGATGGACCTTCTTTGAAAGGCCTCTTGTCTTGTTGTCCATCAGACATGTGGACAGAGGGAGGGGGTGGGGAAGTGGCGAGGAAAAGAGAACCCTAGCTAGGTTTTAAGGGCCAAATTAAACATCTTAATTTAGACACTGCTTTTTAGAAACCCACATGTTCAGAACAGCTCACCTGGAGGATAAAAAAGAGGATGTCAAGGATGATGGTAACAATTTTGGTGTCTGGGACAGTGAGAAGATTTATTAGTGGCTCCAAGACTCCAGCCTGGACAAGTTGGATCAACTGGTCTATGGTGCTTCCAGTCGTGAAGTTAGCCACCGTCCAGACAGCCTCTTTCTGGACTTTAAATTCTCCCTGCAGAGAGAGAACATTTCCATTCTTGACAGATCCTGAAGAATTTAAATACAGTGATGCAAACGTGGTTCAATTTTGCGGTAGGCTGGATCACCTAATACCCAGGACTATACGTGCAATTTACACAGAACCCCTTGGCAACCTGCCTTTAGTTCTTGAGCAGAAGACAGCATCTTTGAGAAGCCAAGAAGGAGGTAAGGCAGGCACATGCAGGGTCTTAGAGGGAGGTTCTAAGTTCAGACAGACTCATTTCCTTAAGTCAGGTTATAAGAAAAAGAACCAACATCAACCAATCAATACAAATAGGAATTATTATTGGGATTTTAGGCTATAGTGACCTATTTCTATATTTCTAGTCTTTCTGCCCCATTAAAACTTTGGGGCAGAAAGACTTCTGGACAAGAAGCTCCAGAGCTACAAAGCTGAGTTCACAGCCTGGAAGGGACAGAGGAAAGCCACTGAAATATCACCCTTACATTTATAAAAAGCACTTGCCCCAGGGAGATGGGAGTCATTTAACACAGATCCTTCTAACCCTTTACAGGAGTTATTCCCATTTTATGGCTGGGGAAAGCTGACCTCAGTTTAAAACAAAGTAAAAAAAAAAAAACCACAAAAAACAAAAAGAAAAACAGAAAGAAAGAGAAAAAAAAAAAAACTAAAACAACGTATGGCTCCAAGCAAGCTATAGTTCAAAAGGCACAGTTTGAAAAAAGATTACTCTTTGATTCTTGACGAGAAGTTTCTGATTAGAATATGTACAGACACACGGTAGAATGCAGGATAGGAAGTGTCTGATAGATTGGAAGATGCCATGATTTGGGTAGCATACCTGGCCTACCTTTTCATACCTGATGCACACCTGGGAACCCACTAGCCAACCTGAGAGCAGGACACGGCCAGTGCCTCCTCTTCCCCATCCTCCTCAGTAACCTCTGTCCCCAACCCAAGGTCACCACTCCTGACTTGTTTCACAAGTTGATGGTTGAAACATAGCTCTTCTACTAAAAGGTGACAAAAAGAAATGCTATAAAATAGATAAATAATGAGAACCTGCCGTATAACATAGTGAATCCCACTTCTCTGTACAGTAAAAACCAACACAATATTGTAAAACAACTATACCCCAATAAAAAAAATTAAAATTAAAAAATGAAAACTTAAAAAATGAAAATAAAAAATTTAAATTAAAAAGTTAAAAAAACAAACAAAAAAATGCTGACCGTTGTAGTCATCCTAGGGAAAGGAAGCAGGAATCAGGAGGAAGAAGGAAGCTTTATTGTATTTCTACTATTATATCTGGATTTTCTGTGTATATTACCACTTTCATCAACGTGATTTTTACACTGCAAAGGCCACCTTTCTTCAGTGTATAATATCACCATAACCTGATACGTTTTTCCTCCTAAAACAAAACCAAACCTCCCCCCTTTTTTGCCAAAGAGAGATGGCACCTTCTTTTAACACCACAGATAAGCCAATATTTGCCAGCTCAAGATTTTTCTGGACATTTGAGCTGTGGGATCACCTTTTCATTGAACAATGCTTGTTGGGTCTTCTAAACTTTTAACAGATTGCCCAAAATGGGAAGCACCTTTCTTTTTTTCAGGGAGAGTTAGAAAACTAATGTTTCATAAGTTTGTTGTGATCTCAGTTTTGCTTCTCAGCCTGCATCTGAACAGCTAAAGGAGTTCACCACGGGGCCCATTGGAAAGTAACCTTTTGTCACGGATGCCGCATGGGCCACTTACATTTTTTAGCACCGCCACCAAGGGAGGCAGTGCACCGCAAGCGATCAGCTGCTGGATGTGCTGGTGGGGCCCCGCGGCCACATTGCTCAGGGCCCAGGCTGCCTCCTTCTGGATGGAGGAGCGGGGGTGCGTCAGGAGCTGGGGCAGCACGCCCAGGATGCCTGCGTCCAGGGCCAGCTGGGTCTGGTGGTCTGTTCCCGTGACAATGTTCCCCACAGTGCGGAGAGAGGGAGTCTGGAAGAACAAGGCGAGAAGTGTAACCAAGTACTGCAGATTCGTCACCGTGGAAGTGACCATCGCACCAAGCTCTGTGCCCTCCCAAACATCCGTCTTGCTGGCTGTTGCTTTTCTGGAAGCCTGTGAACAACGATTATATCTGTGATCCTTATTAATTCAGCACATCCACGGCTGCTTACATAGTTTAAAGGTACTCGCTAGCCTCCCAGTAGTTCCAGCTCAAGCGGGATAGAGGTCAAGGGGTACTTTTATCAAAGGATGCTGTCCTTTTCATATCCTTACACTGAGAAAATTGCTACAGTGATAGTCATCTTTCTAACGTAATAATTTCTACTGAATTTGTATTTAGCACAAGTATTAAGCTTCTGTTTTATATTTAGTTAGAGCTAATGAAATCCCAGTGGCGTGTGTGTGTGTGTGTGTGTGTGTGTGTGTATTCATAAAGCTTCTCTCAATAACTTTGAATGTCCTCAGGATGGGTCTATGATTGGGCTTAAGACAGCTGTCCTAGGAGGGCCGACTGTGGGTTTATGGTTTCCCTGCACTGTAGTGGCAGCCCCAGCACAGCCCATCAACAGTTCTAGAACTTTCCTAGCCTATCATGCTAGGTACCTGCTACTCGAGTGAGAGGTGTCAGGAGCACCACAGGCCAATCACAGCCTTGCCAGGACTGCTGCAGCTGGGACCCAAGCCCCCACGATAAACTTCTTGAAGATGCTGTCTTCACACCTTCCATGCTCCCAGCACTATTCCCACACTAGCCTTGACTTCTGAGGAAGGCTAGCCTCATCTCAGAACAGATGATCACTAAGGCTGCATAATATACAATACTAGGCATAGAAATCAAAAGGGGTACCCATGCTTCAAACTACATTTTCAATGAAGTATATTGTGTGAGTGACATGTCTCAGAGTCAAGAATTTGACCTTGCTTTTGCTTACTTTCCTCCTATATCTGAAGTAGTCTAAGAGAATCAGCTGGGGAGAGGATAAGGGGAAACTATCTTTTATACTTGAGTAAGAAATTCAAATGTTACAAGCTTTATGTTAAACACACACACACACACACACACACTAACTTGTTAACATCTACATGTGTAGACAAGTAGAAGGAAAGGCCACAAAAGAATAGTTCACTGGGTGGAGGGATTATAAGCAATTTTAATTGGTGATTTTCTATCTTTTCTAGTTATCAGATCAAGAAAAAGTAAATCATTAAATACCCACTAGGATTCTGGATCAAAGTCGATTCAAGTCTTTGGCTAGAGTGTAGTGGAGACCAGGGAAATGCAGATGACCAGCTTTGTTCCAGGTAAAGGATGAACGGCAACTGGGGAAGAGTTGGGGGCTGGGGAGCACAGAACCTGCTGAAGTGACGATGATCCACAGACTCTAACCTGAAGGCCCCTACAGAGACCAATGGGACCCGGGACACTTACCAAGACATTGAGTTCCGAGCTACTCATGAGCTCGACCAGTCTGGGCAGGACCCCCGTGTTCACCACTTGGCCAATGCGTGCATCGCAGCCGTCAGTGAGGTAGGACATGGCCCAGCAGGTGTCTGAGAGAACCTCTCTGTCTGGGTGCCGCAGGAGGTGGAAGAGGGCGGGCAACATCTGCTTCACTGCGTGATCGGAAGGGTACGGGTTCTTGTTCCGGCACAGGTTGGACAAGGTCCAAGCGATGTTCCGCAGAAATGTGACCTGCAACGAGGAGACTGCCTCCAGCACCAAGTGCGAAGAAGGAAAAATGCCAACGCAACGTGTCCTGGCCATCTTTAATCAATAGTATTGACCCACATGAACCCAAGCCTTTGAGCTTCAAGCAGGAATTTGTTCTAGGTAATAAGCATAGGAGGAACGCCGAGAATGAGCTTTGTTTCATATGCAAATGTCAGATGGCGGTTTCTTTATATTCTTCACAATGTCCTTCCCAATTTGACTCAATGATCTAATTTCATTTCTCATCCACAAAACAAAGATCAGGCAGGAGTTACTTGGTTTTCCCACCAGCCTATGAACTCTACCGACATGTCCTAACCACGTTTTTGACCTATTTGAGGGTCAGTCTTCCCATCCTACACCTAGATCCCATCATTTTTTGCCTTTAAAGATTCTATCCCCAGGATCGCCTCTCTCCCCTTCAACCCCTACCCTTGGCACCCTTCAGCCATCACCCTACTTCTAGTTTTCAGAATCCCTCCTCAAGGAGGCATCCGTGCTCACTGTCTACCTTCTTATTCTATCCCTTCTAGTCTGGTTTCTGCCCCTACTTCTTTGGAATTAGTGATGAAATCAGCTCCTTCCGAGTCACCAAATCCAGGCTTTTTGAAAAAGCTCTTTTTGTCATCTGTGACACCAAGCCTGGTTTTGTATTGCCAAATGGGCTGTTTCCTCTCATTCTTCTTGACAGGTTCTACTGAGTTCTGAATTTCAGAGCCCCCAGGACTTGGTCCTGGCTCTCTTCAGCTCTCAATCAGAGGTTGGCCAACTTTTTATGTAAAGGCCAGATAGTAAACTTTTTAACTTTGCAGACCACATGGTCTCTGTTGCAACTCATCCCTTCTGCCCTCGTTTAACACTGCAAAAACCACAGATAATATGTATGTAAATGAATGGGCGTGGCTGTTTATTTCAAATAAATAAAACTTTATTTAAAAAGGCAAGCAGTTGGCCAGGTTAGGTGGGCTGATCCCTGCTCTGGTTGACCTTGCCCCGCTGGATGACACATTCGTGCACAATCATCTAGAGAGACCCACGTATCTATCTATCCAATGCTGCTGCTACACTGCCTCTCACTGGCTTCAACTTGATATGTACAACTGAGGCTCTGATTCCTTCTTCTCTCTATCCTCCCCCCACCTCCAAGTGGACCATGCTCTAAACAACCTAGCCCTCAACCTGGGGGCATCCTCGCTTCTTTCTGTCTCCCCGTTCTATGCCCATCATAGCAGCAACACAGGTCTGTCCGCTTCTCCACCTCCCTCTGCTATAATCCTACAGTAAGCAGCCAGAAGGATCTTTCTGGAAGATCAGACCACTTTACTTCCTGCCTTGAAATCCTCAAAGGTTTCCTTCTGCCACCAAGATGATGTCTAAGTCCCTTGTCCTACTCGTCATCTTACACTGCTCTCTCCTTGCAAGCTCCCTTGGTCATGCCAGCCTTTTTCTGGTTCGACCATGTCACTTGGACTCTAAGGTTCCAACCTAGACCCTATTTATTATCCAGGAACAGAAGTGGTGAGCTGCTGATTCTGTCTGTGCCCTGGAACGGAGAGCTCAGGCACCTGCTTTTCTAAGACTATAAGCTTAGAAAAACGTGACTGGCTCTCTTCCAATCCCTACCCCACCCCCAAAGAAAGATCAGCACTTCTGCCCGTGAGGACAAATTTGGATCAACTTCTACCCAAAGTGCCATTCGGTCCTAGGCCTTGTGCATCGTTGCTATCGTAGGAGGCCGGGCAGCAACCACATGGCCTAGCATTGATTTGGAAGAACATCCCCCATTTCCCAACTTTGGGAACGTGTTACCTAACTAGGCTACCTCCTTAAAAAGACACTCACTGGTATACTTGATGAAACCAGGGTCAGCAGATGTGGAATTGCATCACTCGAGATAACATTGTCTCTGAATTCTGGCCCATCACCTACAAATAGATAAGAACGTGACCTTCAAAGAGGGAACAAAGAGAGTCCCAGGGTGGGTGACTAATTCTTTACAAGTCTGTGCAAAGGGTGAGAGGCCAAAACTCATCCCTGAGTTGGGCAAGTAGATAGTATAGCCATGAGCTAGACCCTGGGTCTCCAACATGTTGGTTGAGTAGATGGCCTGACATGGAACGCACGCACCACACAGCAGGGACTGCTATAAGCAGAGTCTCTGGACCCATCAAGGAGCCAGTCAGCTGGGCCCAGGTGGTGCATACTAAATGCTGCTGGCGCTTCACAGCATGGTTCTCAGAGACAAGGGCCACTACGGACCAAACTGTCTTCCCAGGAGGCTTGGGCATGGGGCAGTAACTTCCAAGTGCAACTCAGAACAAAGTCTGGGAGACGGATAGATAGATGCTAACCGTCAGCTGTCTGCTGCTTTGGCTAGAATACCAGTTTTAGACCCTGGACGTCCCAGCCTGTAATGCTTCAACCATCAGGCAAGGCGTAAGTTACACTACACCACCAGGTTGTGCCTATTCCTTACTGCACTAAGCAAAATCAGAGACAATTATAATCTACAACCTCTGTTATAGGGGCTTTATTTCTGCAAGCATTTAAAAAGCAGACTTATTTTATATTCTGTGTTTGCTAATCCCATCACCTGAAATCCTGAGAGGTCTGATCACACCGTCTGCTTCTGCTGACTCCGTCATGGTGGATTGTTGACGCTCTGAACTTGAAACTGCTAATATTTGGCTGATCTTAATTTGTCAAAATCCTGAGGGGCCCAATTGAATTTGTTTCCCCCAGAGAGCGTCGCATTTATATTCAGCCAGGGATCCTGCAGTTTCCAACCCAGCAGTGCTCACTTCCCAGCCTGTGCTTTCCTGGACCACGCAGGGAATACTGCATCCCATCCCAAATCCACAAGGTCAATCTCAGGATCGCATTTTCAGAGGAGATTTTTATCCTAAACTAAGCAGACATTTTTGTGTGTGTTCTCTGGGCAACTTTCACTGAAGGTTGAATTCTTTTAGGGTCCTGGGTGAGGTAAAGGTCTGTCATAAAATCCCCACACTGCATGAGCCAAAGACTTGTCTTTTGCTCCTGAAGCCACTAAGCCCTGAGGCTGTAGGACCCTGGTCTTAGCAGATGTCCCTAGGCAGCCTGGAGCTTCAGAACATACCATGTCACCTAGCTTCAGTTTCAAATTTTGGCCTCTGAACTCAACTCTGAATTTTGGAAAAGCCCGTTCTACTCTTCTCATTGCTAGGTATTTATACTTAGAGAGTCTGATCTACGATACTACCCAAAGAACTCACAACACATGCCACACACCTGGCCCACCGTTTTCTTTGCCCCCCGCCCCCCGCCAGGGGAGAGCCTCACCTGCTATATTACCAAGGGCCCACACTGCCTGTTCACACACAGTCATATGAGGGGAAGACAGGAGCTCCACCAAGGGCCGGATGGCACCCCCGGCCACCACGGCTCGAGTCAGTTCTGAAGTCCCTGAGGCAATGTTGGTCAGAGCCCAGGCTGCCTCGAACTGCAAGTGGGGCTGAAGGGATGACTTCAGGAACTCCACCAGCCTGGGAATGAGCCCTGCGTCAACAATCAGCTTCAGAGGAGGGTTCTTTTCCCGGGACAGCATTTTCCTTCGCAGTGCAAGAGAAAAGACAAGAACACGTCCTGTGAGGCAGGGATGAAGAACCTCCTTTACGGATGTTCTTGACATTCTAGCTATCAAATGAGACAAACCACTGGGCCAGAGCTCCTTCACATCCTAGAGTTCAGCCTGTAGCACTTTGCAGTGATGAAGCCACATTTTTCCCTTTAGTTATTATCTATGAGTCGCCATTCCTGTAGAGGCCAATTTAAATGAAGCCATTCATCTCTGACAACACTTGCATATCTTAAGTTGTTCTCAGGGACAGTATAAAGGAGCAATTTCATCCCACTTTTGGATAGACTAGCCTTTTCTTATACTGTGTGGGCATTTTGCCACTGCCAAGAAACCAAACAGGCCACTGGAACCCATTTCTAGCCATGAACCTGTCAATACCAGTCTGTTTGGCAATACCTGGCTGCCTGGGTGGCCTGGAAACATCGTTCAGGATCTGAGGCATTGACCCCATTGATTATTTCTTGCAGGGTGAGGCTGACCTGCAAGGAGAGACACACTCAAGTCAGAGTCTCTTTCAAAAGGAACCACAAAGGTCATCTAGTCTAGCCATCTATCTGATTAGAAGAAGCTGGCTTGAACAGTATGTCGCAATCTGCATCCTGGTCTGTGTTAGGGGAGAGAAGAACACTTGGTGGTCTCCTAGGTCTCCCAGATTTGTGGGCCACTCCCCCTGCTCTGGGGGAGGGGTAATTCCTATCATCACTTGGATCCCCAGCGCCTTTTTATCAATAAGAACAGGCTACTGGGTATCAGCAAAAATGAGAGTAAGGACCTCAAAACTCTCTCCTCCATAAAAGCAACAAGAAACCTGAAAAATAGTCAGAATCAACTTTTTTAGAACTCTGGAAACTGACCAAAGGTTTGCAGCAATTTGTTTTATTCAAGCTGAAAAGGGTTTATTCAAGAAACATGTCTAAATCTCAGTAAGAACAGCGAGGATTGTGGCATTTTGCCTTTCTTTACTCCCACCCCTTCTCCCCTGGCTCCGAGGTGGCTTTGAAAACCAACAGCCCGGCAGCCACTGGAGGAGGCAGAACAGGCTGGTGCTCTCTTAAAGCCTCATTCCCAGAGAATTATTATTTAATCCTTCTGGTGGTTTCCTGGGAGATTCCATTTGTAAGATTCTATTTTATTTGAGCTCACACAAGGCAAAAATTCTTTTCCCTGGAGGTATTTGTTAAAAAACAATAAGAGGAAGTGGCTCAGCCTCACAGCTGCTTGGGATAGGGTGGGGAGTTAGATAACAGTTGGGGGCAAACAATAGTCTAACCAAAAAAACTTAAAAGGCAAAGCTGGGAAGGAGATGTTCACTGGGGCTTTGAGAGCTCCAACATGCTCCTGAAAATCTAGAAGGTCACGTGCCTGCACAGGGCTGTGCACATGCTCACAGAAAATGGAGAAGACCCTGAGGTCTCACCTCTGCTGACTCTGAGACTCTGTGCAAGCAGGAAGTGAAGGTTTAAGGCAGTGTTGTCAATTGCCTGGTTGAGTGTTGAAGGCATGCCCCATCATGCACACAGAACACCTTGGCACAGATTGGGTGAATTTTTGCTTCCAAGTGTTTAAGGAAATCTCTGTCCAGTCGTTAGCTGACCACGAAGCTAAATCATCAGATAATTCAGTGGCCACACATGACAAAGAATACAGACTTTACAAAATCAATTCAGAAGTCACTGAACAAACAAACAATGAGCAACAACAAACCCTGGGCAAGGGGTGGGGGAGATCTCACATCCAAAGTTGCCACATTATTTTAAATGAGTAGTTGTTAAAGAAATTACAAGACATGCAAATTATGGCGTGTACACAGGCAAAAAACAAGGCAATCAATAGAAACTGTCCCTGAGGAGCCCAGACATTGGACTTACTAGATAAAGACTTTAAATATGTTCAAAGAACTAAAGAAAACCATGTCTAAAGAACTAAAGGAAGGTCTAAGAATGATGTCTTACCAAATAGAGACTGACAATGAAGAGACAGAAATTACAAATAGGAACCATCTAGAAATTTGGGAATTGGAAAGTACAGTTACTGAAATGAAAAATTCACGAAAGTGGCTCAAGGGCTTATTTGAGCACACAGAACAAATCATGAGTGGACTTGAAAACAGGTCAACTGAGATTATCCAGCATGAAGAAGATAAAGAGTGAAATGATCTTAGCCAAAAGGCCGAGACAAGCTTAGTAGCTGTTCCTATCAGTTTAATAGCTGATACATCCTCTATCCAAGGACAATATATTAAATGAATTTTTGGAACTAGGAGATGGAATAGGAACTTGCTCCATTCACTCCATGCATTGACCCAGGTATTACAGTGCTTCCAGGAATAGTGCACCCCCTTTGGGGGAAACAAAGATTGGGTTTTTTTAGAAAAGCAAAAAAAATTAAGATTAAAATTAACAGTTCCTTACAGATCAAGCATACCAACATATGCATAATGGAAAAGAAAGAGAAAGGGGCAGAAAGTATATTTGAAGAAATGATTTTCAAAAACATCACAGGGCTTCCTAGGTGGCACAGTGGTTAAGAACCCACCTGCCAATGCAGGGGACACTGGTTCGAGCCCTGCTCCAGGAAGATCCCACATGCCTCGGAGCAACTAACCCGTGTGCCACAACTACAGAGCCTGCACTTTAGAGCCTGTGAGCCACAACTATTGAGCCCATGTGCCACAACTACTGAGGCCCACATGCCTAGAGCGCATGCTCTGCAACAAGAGAAGCCATGGTAATGAGGAGCCTGCACACCACAACAAAAGAGTAGCTCCCGCTCATCACAACTAGAGAAAGCCCACGTGCAGCAACGAAGACCCAACACAGCCAATAAATAAATAAATAAATAAATAAAAATTTTAAAAAAGAAACAAAAAACATCACAAATTTGATGGAGATATTAATCTACACATCTGAGAAGCTTAATGAACTTCAAACAGGAAAAACTCCAAGAGATCCAAATTCAGACACATCATAAAATGTCAGGAAGCCAAAAACAAAAAGAGAATCTTGAAATCAGCAAAAGAGAAGCAACTTGCCCCGCACAAGTCCTCAACAAGAGCAAGGGATGATTTATCCCCAGAAAGCATGGATGACATTCAAAATGCTGACAGCAAGTTTGTCAAGCAAGAATTCTATACCTGGCAAATTAAATGGAGAAACTAAGACATTCTCAGATAAACAAAACCTGAGAGAATCCACTGTCAGCAAACCTATGCTACAAGAAGAGAGTTCTTCAGGTACTAGAAACTAGATAATAACTGCAGACATGAAGAAATCAACACCACCAGTAAAGGTAAATATAATGGTAAATATAAAAGACAGCATAAATGTATTTTTGATTGTAAGTCTTTCTTCTGACTTAAAAGACAACTGCATGAAGCAATAATTATAAGTCTGTATTAATGGGCATATGATGTGTAAAGAGGTAACATGGATGATAATACGAGCAAAAACATGGGGGGAGCAAAGTTATACAGGAGTAATGTTTTATATACTATTGAAATTAAATCGATATTACTCCAAACTAGATTGTTATAAGACATTTATTATCCTCAGAGCAAACACTAAGAAAATAATTTTTAAAATACAGTAAAACAAACAGGGAAATTAAAATATTAAACCAAGGAATATCTATTTAGCACAAAAGATGACAATGAAGGAGGAATAGAGACACAAAACACATAAAACATACAGAAAAAAATAGCAAAATGTCAGACATAAAACCTATGTTATCAGCAATTGCATTAAATGTATACACATTAAACACTCCCAATAAATGGCAATCCCTCCCAAATGCTTCCAAAAAATAGAAGAGGGAACTTTCTAGCTCAGTCTATGAGTCCAGTACCACCCCAATATCAAACCAGATGAAGATATGACAAGAAGTAGTACAGACCAGTATCCCTCATGAATATATTTTTAAATCCTCAACAAATTCTAGAAAACAAAATGCAGCAACACATGAACAGGATTATACATCATAATCAATTAGGATTTAGCCCAGGAATTCAAGGGCTATCTAGTTGATTCAACCTATGAAAATCAATGTAGCATATCGTATCAATAGAATATATGGGGGGGTGGGAAACATGATTATCTCCTCAACTGCAGGAAAAGCATTTGACAAGAGCCAGCACCCTTCCATGATAAAACAAAACAAAACAAAACAAAAAAACACACAAAGTAGAGATGAAAGGGAACTTCCTCAGTCTAATAAAAGCATCTACAAAAAACTCACAGCTAGCGTCATCTTCAATTGTAAACGAATGAAAACTTTCCCCCTAAGATCAGGAACAAGATAGGATATCTACTCTTGCCACTTTTATTCAACACAGTACTGAGGTTCAAGACAGGCTGATTAAGCAAGAAAAAGAAATGAAAAGCATCTAGATTGCAAAGAAAGTAGTAAAACTCTCTCTGTACAGATGACATGATCTTGAATATAGAACATACTAAGGAATCTACACACACCAAAATTTAGAGCTAATAGACAAGGTTCAGCTAGGTTTCAGAATTAACATACAAAAATCAATTGTATTTCTATACACTAGTGATGAATACAAAATTGAAATCAAGAAAATAAGTTTACAGTAGCATCAAAAAGAATAAAATACTTAGGAATAAACTGAACAAAAGAAGCACAACACTTACATGCTAAAAACCATTTCTAAAAATTAAAGAAGACCTAAATACATTGAAAAATATCCTATGTTCATACATTGGAAGACTTAACATTGTTAAGATAGCAATACTCCACAAACTGATTAATGCAATCTTCATCAAAATCTGGGTTCCTTGGGACTTCCTAGGTGGCACAGTGGTTAAGAATCTGCCTGCCAGATGGAAAGAGGATTAAGATGGCGGAGTAGGAGGACGTACGCTCACTCCCTCTTGCAAGAGCACCAGAATTACAACTAACTACTGAACAATCATCAACAGAAAGACACTGGAACTCACCAAAAAAGACACCCCACATCCAGAGACAAAGGAGAAGCCGCAATGAGACGGTAAGAGGGGCACAATCGTGTTAAAATCAAATCCCATAAATGCTGGGTGGGTGACTCACAAACTGGAGAACAATTATACTGCAGAAGTCCACCCACGAAAGTGAGGGTTCTGAGCCCCATGTCAGGCTTCCCTACCTGGGAGTCCAGCAACGGGAGGAGGAATCCCCAGAGAATCAGACTCTGAAAACCAGTGGGATTTGATTGCAGGACCTCCACAGGACTGGTGGAAACAGAGACTCCACTCTTGGAGGGCACACAAAAAAATGTGCTCACCAGGACCCAGGGGGAAGGATCAGTGACCCCATAGGAGACTGAACCAGACCTACCTGCTGGTGTTGGAGGGTGGCCTGCAGAGGTGGGGGGCAGCTGTGGCTCACTGAGGAGGCAGGGGCACTGGCAGCAGGGGTTTTGGGAAGTGCTTATTGGTGTGAGCCCTCCCAGAGTCCGCCATTAGCCCCACCAAAGAGCCTGTGGGCTCCAGCACTAGGTGGCCTCAGGCCAAACAACCAACAAGGTGTGAACACAGCCCCACCCATTAGCAGACAAGCAGATTAAAGTTTTACTGAGCTCCACCCACCAAATCAGATTAAAGCTTTACTGAGCTCCACCCACCCAGCCCTACCCACCATCAGTCCCTCCCATCAGGAAGCAGACAGGAGGCCCCTAGATAGCTTCCTCCACAAGAGGGCAGACAGCAGTATCAAGCAGTATCAGCAGTATTTCGTCTTGTGGAGCTGAAAACCATAGCCACAGAAAGAGAGAGAAAATGAAAAAGCAGAGGACTTGGTACCAGATGAAGGGACAGGATAAAACCCCAGAAAAACAACTAAATGAAGAGGAGATAGGCACCCTTCCAGAAAAAGAATTCAGAATAATGATAGTGAAGATGATCCAGGACTTTGAAAAATGACTGGATGCAAAGATTGAAAAGTTTACCAAAGACCTAGAAGAATTAAAGAGCAAACAAACAGAGATATGCAACACAATAACGGAAATGAAAAATACACTAGAAGGAACCAACAGCAGATTAACGGAGGCAGAAGGGTGAATAAGTGACCTGGAAGACAGAATGGTGATCATCACTGATGCAGAAAAGAATAAAGAAAAAAGAATGAAAAGAACTGAAGACAGCCTAAGAGACCTCTGGGACGATGTTAAATGCACCAACATTCGCATTATAGGGGTCCCGGAAGGAGAGGAGAGAGAAAAAGGACCTGAGAAAATATTGGAAGAGATTATAGTTGAAAACTTCCCTAACATGGGAAAGGAAATAGCTACCCAAGTGCAGGAAGCACAGAGAGTCCCAGGTAGGCTAAACCCAAGGAGAAACACGCCAAGACATATATTAGTCAAGTTCACAAAAATTAAAGACAGAGAAATGTTATTAAAAGCAACAAGGGAAAAACGACAAATAACATACAAGGGAACTCCCATAAGGGTAACAGCTGATTTCTCAGCAGAAACTCTGCAAGCCAGAAGGGAGTGGCATGATATATTTCAAGTGATGAAAGGGAAGAACCTACAACCAAGAATACTCTACCCAGCAAGGATCTCATTCAGATTCAATGGAGAAATCAAAAGCTTTACAGACAAGCAACAGCTAAGAGAATTCAGCACCACCAAACCAGCCCTACAACAAATGCTAAAGGAACTTCTATAAGCAGGAAACATAAGAGAAGAAAAGGACCTACAAAAACACAAACAAAACAATTAAGAAAATGGTAATAGGAACATACATGTCGACAATTACCTTGAATGTAAATGGACTAAATGCACCAACCAGAAGACACAGACTGGCTGAATGGATACAAAAGCAAGACCCATATATACTCTGTCTCCAAGAGACCCACTTCAGACCTAGGGACACATACAGATGGAAAGTGAGGGGATGGAAAAAGATATTCCATGCAAATGAAAATCAAAAGAAAGCTGGAGTAGCAATACTCATATCAGATAAAATAGACTTTAAAATAAAAAATGTTACAAGAGACAAGAAAGGACATTCCATAAAGATCAAGGGATCCATCCAAGAAGAGAAGATAACAATTATAAATGTATATGCACCCAATATAGGAGCACCTCAATACATAAGGCAAATGCTAACAACTATGAAAGAGGAAATGCAAGGCAGAAACAGAGACACAGGTGTAGAGAACAAACACATGGACACCAAGTGGGGAAAGCGGGGAGGGTTGGGGGGGAATGAATTGGGAGATTGGGACACCAAATTGTACACTCTAAATATATGCTGTTTATTGTCAGTTAACTGTATCTCAATAAAAGTTCTTAAAAAAAAAAAGAAAAAAAGAATCTGCCTGCCAATGCAGGGGACACGGGTTTGAGCCCTGCTCTGGGAAGATTCCGCATGCCACAGAGCAACTAAGCCCGTGCGCCACAACTATTGATCTCATGTGCTGCAGCTATTGCAGCCCACGCACCTCGGGCCTGTGCTCCACAACAAGAGAAGCCACTACAATGAGGAGCCTGCGCACCGCAATGAAGAGTAGCCCCCGCTTGCAGCAACTAGTGAAAGCCCGTGTGCAGCAATGAAGACCCAACGCAGCCAATAAATAAATGAAAGAAATAAATTTATTTAAAAAAACAAAAAATCTGGGCTCCCTTTAGTGAAAAAATTGACAAGCCAGTTCTAAAATTCATATGGAAATGCAGGGATCCCAAAGAGCCAAAATAATCTTGGGGAAGGAAAAAAGAACAAAATTGGAGAACCCACACTTTCCAATTTCAAAACCTACTACAAAGCTATAGTAACAAAGTCTGTTGTGCTGGCATAAGGGTAAACATATAGATCAATGATAGAAAACTCAGAGTCCACAAATAAACTCTCACATTTATGGTTAACTGATGTTTGACAAGGGTGTTAAGAGCATTCAACAGCCCTTATGGTGCTGGGACAACAGGATATCCACATGCAAAACAATGAAGTTGGAACCCTACTTGCACCACTTACAAAAGTTAACTCAAAATGGATCAAAAACCTAAACATAAGAGCTAAAGCTATAAAACTCTTAGAAGGAAACACAGGCATAAATCTTGGTGACCTTGGACTAGGCAATGGATTTTTAGATATGATACCTAAAGCACAAGCAACCAAAGAAAAAAATAGATAAATTGGACTGTATCAAAATTTAAAACATTTGTGTTTCGAAGAGTCTATCAAGAAAGTGAAAAGGCAGCCCACAGAATGGCAGAAAATATTTGCAAATCATATAATTGGTAAGGGTCTAATGTTCAGAATATATAAAGATCTCTTACAACTCAATAAAAAGACAAATTACTTGATTTAAAAAATTGTCAAAGGGTTTGAATAGACATTTCTCCAAAGGAGATATACAAATAGCCAATAAGCACACACAAAAAATGCTTGCCATCATTAGTCATTAGGAAAACAACAAAATTACAGCAATATAACCTTTCACACCCATAAAATGGCTCTAACCCAAAAATGGACAATAACAAGTGTTGATAAGAATGTAGGACTGTAGTGATTCAGCTGCTTTGGAAATACGTTTGGCAACATATTCGTTTCCTATGGCTACTGTAAAAATTACCCAAAATTTAGTGGCTTAGCACAAAGTTACAGCCTTGATGGTTCTAGAGGTCAGAAGTTCATGATTAGTTTCATTGGACTAAAGTCAAAGCATTGGCAGAGCTGTTTCCTCCTGGAGGCTCTGAGGGGTGGGTCTATTTCCTTGCCTTTTTCAGCCTCTAGTGGGGCTGCCTGTGTTGCCTGGCCTTTGACTCCCTCCCTCCAACTTCAAGGTACAACACACTCATCTCTGCTCTGCCTTGTCCTTCATCCTTCTTCTTCTAAGGACCTATGTGATTACATTGGGCCCATCCAGATGATCCAGGATAATTTCTGCATCTCAAGATCCTTAATCCAACAGCATCTACAAAGTCCCTTTAGTCATATAAAGTAAGATTCACAGGTTCTGGGGATTAGGATATGCAGATATGGGGGTGGGGGTGGGCATTATTCAGCTCACCCCAAGCACTGCCTCAAAGAGTTAAACTTAGAATTACCATACGACCCAGCAATTCTACTGCCCCGTATACTCCTGACAAACTGAAAATACGTCCAGACAAAAACTTGCACAGAAACATTCATAGCAGCATTATTGATAATAGCCAAAAATGGAAACAATCCAAATGTCCATCAACTAACAAATGAATAAACAAAACGTGGTATAAAATGAAGTATTACTCACCCACAAAAAGGAAGGACTGACACGTGCTACAACATCAATGAACTTTGAAAACATTTTGCCGACGGAAAGAAGCCAGGCACAAAAAGCTACGTATTATACGATTCCATTTATATGAAATATCCAGATTAGGTAAATCCAAAGAGACAAAGCAGATTTGTGGTCACCAGAGCCTGGGGGGAAGGAGGAGTGAGGGGTGACTGCTTCGTGGGTGTGGGGCGATGAGGATGTTCTGAAATTAGTGAGTGGTGATGGTCTCACCACCTTGTGAACATGCTAGAAACCACTGATTATATTCTTTAAAAGGGTGAATTCTGTGGTATGTGAATTATAATCTTAAAAGGAACATGCTAATATAGTATAAAAAGAAAACTCTTTTCACAGTTTTGTTTCATAGTTTCATCTTCCTTGGGTGGCAGGAATGAAGCTGGGTAGAGTGAGGTTCAGAGTCCTACGGCAATTCAGAGAATGGTCACAGCCATCCCATTTGATGGACGATAGAACATCATGGGATCCTCCTGCCTGGACTGAACCAATCTCCGCCCTCTAAGAGCCTTAATCCTAGCTGGGTGGACGAATGCACGTGGATAGTTAAGGTGGGACATGGACACAACAGATCATAAAAAACATGAAGATACAATGCCATTGGAGTTCTAAGAAGCGACTCCTCCTAGCCAGGGCATTTTGCAAAGGATTCACCAAAACAGTACTGGCCTGGACGTCACCCCAGGATTTGCCCTGAGTGAGGTTGGGGCAGATGGAGATTGGAAGCTAAACTACAGCATTCAAGTCCTCGGTAAGACTTGACATGTCGAGTGACCAGGCTCCTCTACTGAGAGAGAACCTTCACGACCCCTCATTTCCTGTTTCTGGCCGAAGCAGCACCTTCTCCACGCCCTGTTAAAACCTAGATCCCAGACTCACAGCCACAAAGGTAACAACACTTAGCTTTCTGACAACACCAGTTTCATTCTAAGGACCATCTCTCTACTCTTTTCTTTAAAGGGCCTAAATTAGAGCTTGCAAGTTCTGAATCAAACATTTTCAAGGCAGAGAAACTTACTAAGGATGTATTTTACACCCAACTGCTCTAAATGCCATGTTCCCAACATACCCCTTTGGTCTGTTGTTCAGAAGGATCAGGGGAGACATGGGTGATGTTTCTTCTCTTCAAGGACTGCTCATCCTTCTTGGCTTTCCGGAGCTCCAGGCTGACTGCTATCCTCTGCTGCCGCCTCATCTAACAGGTAAAAGGAAAAATGGGAGCCCTTAGAGCTGGGGAGTCAGGTTGTCACCCAGTTTAGCCTTTAGAGCACACTTCAAAGCATCTGATTTCACTTTTACAGGTGCAACAGGCTGGAAGAGTTCAGATTACACAGTTAGTCAACAGTCAGCTCAGTTAGCCTCCTCTGCTTCTTCCTCCTCCTACACCACCTCTAGAGAGATCATCTATCTTCCTCCCAAAGAGAAGGAAGACCAGGCATGCCCACTGGCCAGCCAGAATTCTCAGCTGTAGGGACATCTGAGCAGGGCATCCCATGGCCCTGAATCTGAGTGCATGTTCACTGGTGCTGATTAGCTCCTGAAGAACAGGCCTGTGCCTTCTAGCTGTGGTCACCCAGGTGGGGCTGGGGACTCAAGGGAGCACCCAGGCCCCAAATGTCCTTGACCATTTCCGCTGCTGGGAATCAGCCTGTAGGTCATTCAAACCTTGATCCAATCCCAAGAGTTTTATTTGGACACCAGACTGAAGAAGATGGAAATTCTAAAAACAAACCCCCCTTTTCTTCTTTTATCAGGCAAAACTCAGACCTTATAGTACTGAGAATCCTGGGGAAATGATCTGATCTTTTTGGATAGATGAGTTTTGGGTTGAAGACTTTAAAATATTAATTATAAGGAAGTCAGTTGTATTAGATACTTCTGGTTCCTTAAAGAAGCTATTGGATCCTTGCTTGAAACTATGGTCAATGTGAATTCCCTGGTGGTCCAGTGGTTAGGACTTGGCGCTTTCACTGCCAGGGCCCAGGTTCAATCCCTGGTCGGGAACTAAGATCCCGCAAGCTGTGCAGCTTATCCAGAAAGAAAAGGAAAGAAAAGGAAAGCGGGTCATTGTGTGTTATCTGGAAAGGCGGGGACACACTGGGGACCTGTGGGGCCAGTTGTCATGTTGCCCCCATCACTAAGTGACTCTTCTCCGTAGAGGGTTTTGTACCTTTGGTTTCCACCTTCTCATCTCCTGGCCCTTCCTGCTGCTGTTCCCATAGAGGGTTCAATTCCTTTGTTCTAATTGGTTTCCTTTAGTCTGCGGTGGTCTTGGAAGCCAGACAAGCCAAGCTTGCTGGAAAGGGTGTAAGTAAGAAGGATTTGGTTCTGGATGGTGTCCAACTGGGTGGCTGTGACCTTGTGCTTTCCTTATCCTCAGCTGCCTTTCAGATTCCCAAGGCGTAGCCAACTTGACATGTCAATCAAGATAGATAGATCTAGGACACAGAGCTAGACAGAAATCTTGGAGACCAGAGAAGCTGCAAGAGAGTTAGATTCACACACAGCACAGGCTCCCCGGCCCAGCCCTCGTGCTCATCCCAGTAGAGAGAACAGTCTGGACTTTTCACTTCTGAGTCCTATTTCTCTGCAAGGCACGCTTGTTGGTACCTGTATTTCCAACTTCTTACCTCCTTGGTAAGGCCCCTTGACATGCGCAACTGCAGGTGAGCATCTCTATATCAGGCACTTGATGCCGCTACCCAGGCCCTAAGAGGTAGGTATCAACCCTGTTTTTAGATGAACACACTGAAGATCTGAAGCTCAGTCATTTCAAGACAACATGGAGACATGGAGACCTTGAGCTGAGTCTACAGCTGTCTGACTGTCTAAGACCATGAGGTTTGATGCTCTCCACCTTCAATATTTTACTATGAAAATTTCAAATACACAGAAAAGTTAAAAAGATTATTCAGTGAACATTCCGCTATACATGCTTGGTCAGCCCACTCCCCCCACTCTCCAGCCTATTTTCATGCATTTCAACCACATGCTTTTTACTACACTCGTCTTTGATAGAGCAAGGCGTTGCTTCATACTCACAGATGCATCTTTGCCACGATACTTGAATCTTCTCAGCCTCTCTTCCGGAGCTTCTAAAGTCGGCATATTGACTGCAAGAGGTAAAGCACCTGTAGGTAGGACGGTTCCAAAGAGATTTTCAGTGCCCAGTATGTTAAAGCCATCCAGGCTCTAAGCCCTTAAAGCTCCCACAGTGGAAGAGAGAGCAGACTCAGGAAGTCAGCACCCACAGGCATCACACAGCCGCTCGAGAAGCAGCGAGCATCGTGCGAGCTCAGAGGGGACCAGCCTGGGCTGCAGGAGTTAAGGGAAGTCTTTAGGGGCAGTTTGGCTTGAACTGGGCATGTGGTGGTGAGGGTGAGCTGGAAGAAAAGCAGACAGGCTTCCCACGTGGCTGGGTCCAAGGAGTTCTGTGCAGAGTACACGTACAGGACGCTGAGGAGCCCCACCAGGCTATGACAGGAAGATGGTCCTCTTCTCCCACATCCAGTCCACCAGCACACTAGCACAGACTGTCTCAAGCACGCCCCTCTTCTCATTCTTCAGAAGACTTCCCCCACCCCGGACCAGCCCGCTATCATCTTTCACCCACACTATGGCAACTGCCTCCCAACTCTGCTCCCTGCTTCTACCAATGCCTTATCCTAATCTGTTCTCTACACAAAGCCATGTGACCTTTTAAAAAGACACTATGTAATTTCCCCCACTTTTTTCCCACCCCTCTACTGGCGGGTTGATCTTAGAAGAAAACTCAGATTCACTATGATGTCCACCCTGCATGAGCTGGCCTCAGCCCACCTGCCCCAATAACTCTTTCCTAACTAAGAACCTACGTGTCTTCTCAGTCTGTTTCATCTGCTCCATAGCTTTTACCACCACCCAATATTTTCTTGTTTATCTTTCCCTCCCTACTTCCAAGGACAATGGGACCGTGTGTGTCTTAGGTATGATTCCTCGGCCCCTTCCCAATGCGTGGCATGTAGTAAGTAGGTACTCAAATATTTGTTGGATGAGGGTGGTGAGCGATAAGCTCACGAACGGGGTTGGCCCTCCGTTAGAGGAAGTTATTCAAATCAGGTCAAGCTTGGACTTTCTACAGGGCAGCAAGGAATGACCTTTTTAACAAGTGCGCGATGAACATTCATCTAAGTATACAGGATGGGCCAGACGACATTCTACCTAAGAGCAAACTGGACGAAGATGACCAACAGGCTCTATCTATCCTTGAGAGAAGAACAGCTGGGAATAATTTTGGAAGGAAAGACTAATTTGGACATATCAATTTGAATGGGTTGGTGTAGACAACTTGGAGAATTCCTTAAGTGAAGAGAGAGCCAAGGAAAGAGAAGAGGAACCCTATGTGAGAACAGAACAAGAACTGAGTCTTGGTGACATGCATGTTAGGGCCCAAGAGAATGAAGAGCCAGCAAGGGACCAGGAGAAAGGAGGGAATTTTGAGACAGAACAACAGAAGCACAGACTCAAAGGCACTACCAGTAACAGCGGCTACCGCGCCAGGGACAAATCCATAAACAGAAGCACCACCGGCCCTAGGACAGCAAGTCAGCTGAGCCTCAGAGCAGAGGCTTCACTGCCATGACTTTGCCTATTCTAAGGCATTAGTCTCTTTAGAAGCTTGGGCAAGAATAGATGACAACTGTGTCTGCAAATCTGAGAGTGGGAAATGCAAATTACTTCCTTGAATTGGCCAATCGCCCTTCCCCCAGCACAGCCCTATCTGGAGAGGTGGAGAGTGACACAATGGGTCACAGGAACATCCCCAAAGCTCTCAAACATTCCATTAACAAAGTCACACTGTCCACCTCCTCCACCCCAACCCCCAGAGAGTCAAGGAGCCTCAGTGACATCCACAGCCCTTCCATCGCTGTGTATTTACCAGGAGAAGCACCTCATACAAGTTGGCTTGAGACAATCTCAGGCTTTAGATTAATTCAGTTAAAAGTTGAAGCTGGAGGTAGATTGACCTCCACCAATACACCAGAAGCCAGCACATCAGGAAGAGGAGAGAATGATGTGGCAGGACAGTCAGCCCTGGAGGCTCAGGCCAGAGAGCAACCATGTCCCATCCCTTCATCTACTTTAAAGTCATCTCCAATCCTGCCCCATCAGGAAGGAAAGAGTTGCTTTTTATGACCCACAGGTAAATCATTGCTGTTCATCATGACACCCTTGAACACACCACCTCAAAAGAGTTTTCCAGTTGCTGTAATATCCAGGGTCAAGAGGATGGTCAGTTGGAATCCGAGATTTGGGTTTAAATAAGCTGTATCCTACATCTCCAAGAGCTAAGACATTTGGCAATTTATAAGTTGGAGTAGGCTAGTGTTATGGGCCTGTTTCAGACAGCAATGGCCAAAACTTGTTTATTACATGCCAAGAATGTTGGACACAGGGTGAAATGAAGCAACATTATGAGGTATCACCTCACACCAGTCAGAATGACCATCATCAAAAAGTCTACAAACAATAAATGCTGGAGAGGGTGTGGAGAAGAGGAGACCCTCCTGTGCTGTTGGTGGGAATGCAAACTGGTACAACCACAATGGAGAACAACATGGGGGCTGTTAACAAACTAAAAACAGAGCTACCATATGATCCAGCAATCCCACTCCTGGGCATATATCTGGAGAAAACTGTAATTTGAAAAGCCACATGCACCCCAATGTTTATTGCAGCACTATTTACAATAGCCAAGACATGGAAGCAGCCTAAATGTCCATAGACAGAGGAATGGATAAAGAAGATGTATATTCCATATACAATGGAATATTACTCAGTCATTAAAAAGGAATGAAATAATGCCATTTGCAGCAACATGGATGGACCTAGAAATTCACTTCATACTAAGTGAAGTCAGAGAAAAACAAATATCATATATCATTCATATGTGGAATCTAACTTTAAAAATGATACAAATGAACTTATTTACAAATCAGAAACAGACTTACAGATATCAAAGACAAACTTACGGTTACCAAAGGAGAAAATTGGGGGGGTGGGGGGTGGGAGAGAGAAATCAGGATCTTGGGATTAACATACACACATTACTATGTATAAGATAGACAACCAACAGGGACCTACTATAGAGCACAGGGAACTCTACTCAATATTCTGTGATAACCAATATGGGAAAAGAACCTGAAAAAGAATGGATACATGTATAACTGAATCACTTTGCTGTACACTGTCGATCAACTATACTCCAACAAACTTAGAAAAAATAAAAAACTCAAAACAAAGAAGCAACATTAACAGTAAGGGAGAGAGCCCCATTTTGCAAGTGAGGAAACCATAGCAGATGCCATTTGCCAAAGTTCCCACAGCTGTTAAGCCTCAGAACAGGACTCAGCCTGGGTCTGACTGCTACGTCATGCTTTGGGTCACTAAACTTTGCAGCCGATAATCTGTAACGAGGTCAGATTAGGAAACGCCAAGTCTCCACTGTGGGTGGCACTTAACACATGGGTGAGATGTTGGAAAACAGGAAAGCGCAAGTTTTAGGCAATGGAAACAACAGAGGCTACTTTGGAAACACTTTGTTGCCACCTCATTGCTGTGTCTCACTCACTGTTGGTGGCCTGAACAGCTCAGTCCATGAGACTGACTGAACGTGCACAAGAGGCTGGTTTGGTACATGGGGATGAAATGCTTTTGCTTCTGGGGAGACCCAAGGCAGGGCCTAGTTCTAGGACTGTTGCCATGGGAACCATGCATCCTTCTGCCACATCTCAGAAGGTACAGCCATAAGGAACCTGGGAAGTGGATCCAGGGGTTCAGATGGTCGCCACTTTCCTTTAAATCAAATATCAATGGGGATTCCCTGGTGGCCAAGTGGTTAGGACTCGACACTTTCACTGCTTTGGGCCCGGGTTCAATCCCTGGTCGGGGAACTAGCATCCTGCAAGATGCATGGCACGGCCAAAAACAAACAAACAAAACAAAAATCAAGTGGAAAGCCAATATCAGATGGCATAAGCAGAGAAAGCTTGAATTCAGATCAGAGTCCTCCCCTCTCCCTGAAAACAGTTTGAAAGTCACAGGTTTGGCCACACCACTTCATTTGGGGACATTCTGCAAAGCAGATCCTCTGGCTTTCACAAGCTTCTCTGCTCACAGCTGAAATGTGCTTCCTTCCCTCACATGGCTATTTGTAGCACCAGGAGAGCTGGCTGCACCGCCATCCTTCACCAGGAGCATAACGAGAATGCCAAGTTGGAGACTTTGAGTCACGCACCCAGATCAAAGTCAGAACCTTTCTTCACCAATTCTCTACACTTGAGATCCAGAGAAAGGCAAACGGGTTACTTAGGCAAACATCACCAACTTAGGGGCAAATCCCTCCCCAACCTCAGTCCAGCTCTGCTGCCCCCACACACTGTGAGACCCCCTGCCCTGGGTGTCAGGTGACAGAAGCCCACCCAAGGGACCCTCCTTGGCCATGTCTTATTCATGGCACTGAGTCCCTCTCTCTGGTTGGGTATTGCAGGCCATTTGTTTTTTTCTGTCCTCTCCTAGACCTCGCCAAGATTTGTGAGCATCTTTCATGAACCCAGAATGGTCTTAAATTAAGATGTCTCATCACCTCAGAGTTGGCTTCTGTAAAGTAGGATTTTTCTGATTTTAAATTAACACATGCTCACAGCTTAAAAAAATGAAATACTTCAAAAGTGTGCTGAGCATTAACTCGCAATAACCCCAGTCCTCCTCCAAGTTAACCTTTGAAAACCCACACCACCATCTTTGCACCCTAGCCGCTCTGCACGGCCCTGAGGTACTGATTGCAGGAGGGGAGCAGATTACAACACAGCTTGGCAACAGGCTTCCCCACTTCACCTGTACTGGGGACATCTTTTGGTGTGTGTTCAGATCCACATCACTAATAGACCCTTGTTCAAACAAAGTGGGATTTGTTTTAAGCTAAAACCACGCATTGGGTTGGAGTGAGTGAGGCTTATTCTCCAGGAAGGAAGGGGCCAACCTGGGCTCCAAGGTCAGCAAGCAGACAACGCTGAGGCTGGAGTGGGACCCCCGGGAGAGAGGGGATGGTCCTCCACTTCCAGGCCCCACCCCCATCGGCATTCTTCGGCTCCCAGCAGGCTTTACCAAATGGATGTGTCCTGACACCACTCTGAGGCAGGCAGACACACAGCCATGCCTCCCTCTAGAGCCGTCGCTGGCCAAAATGAGAGGCACGTGTCACAGCAAGAAGGAGGCGGGCGACCAGGCCTTCTTCCCGTGATCCACCCCCAAGGCTTGGGAAGGCTTTGTTCCCCAGGTGAGAACATCCCGAGGGATATCTCAGGAAGAGGGACACCAGCAAAGATGCAGGGCACACGGATCTACAGGCTGCCGTGTGGCTGACGCAGCCTCAGGCACCCTGCCATCCCCTCAACCCCGCCCCTGCCTGGGCTCTGCAGGGCGAAGGGCCCCCAACAACTACCACCCCCTCCTCACCCGTCCTGAAAACAAGCCAAGTGCCACTTAGCACAGCTTCTGTCAACCAAGACTGAAGTTCAACAGGGAAAGGCCCAGCCTGGGCCTCCTGGGAGCCACCCCTCTAGGCAGGCCACCGGCTTTGGGGAGGGCATGACTGCAGCAGCCTCTTTGGGGCCCCCAAACAGCTTCTAGGGTCCCCGGTGCCCTCATGCACTGAGACGAGCCACCACCTACCCATCACTCACCTGGCAGGGAGCCGCTGTCTCCAGCCTGCTGGTTGGCCTTAAATGCTCTCAGCAGGTGGCATGTCTTTGGGGGCATTTGGCCCCGCCCCA
The DNA here is from genome assembly GCF_030028045.1 of Hippopotamus amphibius kiboko. Classification (NCBI taxonomy): domain Eukaryota; kingdom Metazoa; phylum Chordata; class Mammalia; order Artiodactyla; family Hippopotamidae; genus Hippopotamus; species Hippopotamus amphibius. The sequence goes on along the minus strand of NC_080194.1, from coordinate 138,324,211 downwards.
TGGGGGCTGGTTTCCGCCCACCCTGCCGCCAGGGCCCCACCCCAGACACTGATTGAGCTGGTCTGAGGAGGAGGCCCAGGTCTCCAGGTGACTCTCATGTCCTGACAAGGTACAGATGGGAGCCTCAGAAGCGCCACGGACCTTCAGGCTCTGCAGCGGCAGCCTTGGAGGCCCTCAGATGGATGATCAAGAGGTGAGGGGCGGCTGCATCTCCCTCCAGGGAAGGGCTTGAGTTCTGGGTGTTTAAGGCTTCCAGGATCCAGCTAGATGGAGTGGCGTCTTCCTAAAATTGAAGGATTAGGCTTAAAGCTGCTGTGGAACAGTTAACAAATGTTTCTTCCTGAGACAGGCAAGAGATTGGGTGATGGCGAGAATGGGTCTGCTTCATATTGAAATGGAAATAGGAACAAAACTTCATGTATTTCTTCAACAAAGATTTACTGAGTCCCCACTGTGGGCCAGGCCCTGGCATGGGACGTGAACAAGATGACCTGGTTCCTACCCTCCCATCAGGAGCAGAGATGGGCCTAGAGTAGGAACAGGACAGCAATTGCAACAACACAGGGCAGGGGAGGTCAGGGAGAGCTTCCTGGAAGAGGTGATGCTAGAGCCAAGTGGGCAGGAAAAGGAGTTAGCGGGTGAAAAACTGAGAAAAATGCTCCAGGCAGAGGGAACAGCATAGGAAAAGGCATCGAGGCAAGAAAACCCAGCCACGATTCCCCTGGAAACAGAGGCCCTTCAGGATTCCTAGACTCTGGTCCAGGCAGTAGGGGCTGCACTGTCTGTAGGGGATTTTACATCAATGATAAAACCAATTACTCCATTAGCTCTTTGAGCCAGGAATTCCGAATAGTGTCAGTGGGCTGCACCCACCTTGCTACTGACTCTCTGAAGGTGTTTGGGCTTTGTCCTGAGAGCAGCAGGCAGCCCCTGAAGGCCCCGGCAGGACTGTGTTCCCATTTGCCTTATTTTTACTTTCTTTTTTTTAGTTATGGAAAGTTCCAAATTTATAAAAGTGGAGAGAGGAGTACAAACGAATCCTTGAGGACACCCAGGTTCAACAATTACCAACACCATCTTCTTTCTTCTCCCCCCACCTTTTTTTTATTATGTATTTATTGATTTTGCCTGGTGTATTTTAAAGGAAATCACAGACATCATATCATTTCACCCATAAATTCTCAGAATGAATTTCTAACAGATAGACTTAAAAACTAACACCAAAATACCACAATCACACCTACTGAAAGCAGCAATCATTCTTAGTGGGTCATTTTAGAGTATTTGGGCTAGCCTGGGGGGGGGGGGGGGCGCAGGCAGTAAGAGGAGGATTCTTTCCCAGGTGGGGCTGGAAAGAGGAGGTGTCTGAGCCCAGGACACCCTGGTCACGGCAGGGGAGGGGTGCGGAGAAGCCAGGGTTCTGAGTGGGCAGAGCATGGAGTTCAGGGTGGGACCCGCACGCCCAGGTGCCTGGAGGACATCGAGGTGTTAATGCAGCAGAGGCCAGTCGGCTCAGAGCTGGGGCGGGACCCGGTGACCCGCTGGAGGTGGTGGTGGGTGACTGTGACACAGAGATGTAAGTGAAAGCTGCAGCTTCAAGGTGAGGGAGCTGGTATGGAAGGGTGTCAGAAAAGGGGGGCTCAGGATGACTTACAGGAGGTCTGACCCCCACAGGATCCAAGGCCATCAGAGGGATTGCCCCAGGCCTCCCTGTTCTGCCCAAGGCATTTGAGACCAGCCACCTCTGTCCACCTCTACCTGGGACCCAGGCCCAATGACGACCCTCTCACCTCATCACAGCTGTCCCCGCTTTGGCCTGTGCCCCTTCAGGCTTTTACACATGCACACAGATCCTTTAAACATTTAAGTCAAGTTACAGCACTTTGCTGTTCAAATGCACCAGTGCTCCCGACGTCCCAACAGTCGCCTGTGAGGCCTTCCGTGCTCTGCTTTGCCCCCCATCCTGTTCCTTCTGACCTTACACCCTCCACTCTCTGGCCCAAGCCACCCTGGTCTCCTCACGGTCCCACAAACACATCAGGACCATGCTGGCCTCAGGGCCTTGCACGTGATGTTCCTGGTGCCTCCCTCAATTCCGTTGAGTCTCAGCTTTCAGAGACCATTCCCGGTCACTCTGTGTAAAATCAAACCTCACCCCATCCTTGCTTCCCTGCCTGACTGACTGCGTTCTGTTGTTCTCCCAGGCAGCACTTGCTAACATCTGAAATGCTGTACATTCACTTGCTTGTTTATTTTCCATCCCTGCCCCTGAAATAGAACATAAGCTCTCTGAGGGCAGGGGCATTGTCTGTTTGACTCACTGCTTTATCCCCACGGCCAGGAAGAGCTGTTGCTCGTTTTATCTGCTGAATGCATATGTGGGCATGCTGGGCCCAGAGCCAGGCGCTCCCCCACCCCCACTGTGTTCCAGGCGCCCCTCTCTGTCACCCAGGAGGTACCCACGGTGTACAGTGGGTGCGCTCAATACCCTTCCCGAACCAAGCACTGAGCTGGTGTCTTTGAGTAAATCGAATCAGCTCACCACACAGAGCCCACAGTTGCCACCCAGGGGACTCAGAAAAGCAACAGGAAGATCACTTTGGATGGAATCTGCGTCCTCAAGTGGAGGTCACTTCATCCTCTCTGACTTCTAAGCCCCACTGACGGGCAAGGGCCACACTGTCCACCCAGGCTGGGGGTCTGACCTCAGCCCCCACTTCTATCTCCTTCCTCCATCAGCTCCACCCCCTCCACTGAGCCCCGTTCCTTGACCCTCCCAATCTCTGCTTAGGGCTGACCCCTGGGGACCACTTGCCCACTGGCCTAGAGGCAGGTTCCTACAACACCTTTCCAAAAAACTCTTACATTAAATTCTTGAGATTGAACTACCCCAATGGGTTTGTTTACCTGGTTTGTTTAACCTGCCTTGACTCCTTTGATGTGGCAGGAATTACCAACCCCATTTCACAGAGTGGTAAACTGAGGCTGCCAACCTCAACATGAATTGCCTGAGGTCCCATGATGGGAAGACTGGGTCTGTGTGGTCCCATCTTTGCCTCAGTGCACTATTGCCTGTGCTGGGGTTGCGCCTGACTCCCCCTTCCTTCTCTTCCCTTCCCTTCTCTTCTCTTTCTTCTTCCTTCCTCTCTCCCTCCCTCCCTCCTCTCTGTCTCTGTCTCTGTCTCTCTCTCTTTCTTTTTTTTTTGTAGTAAAATACTATAACATAAAATTGACCATTTTAACCATTTTTGAGAATACAGAGGAACATTAAGTACATTCACATTCTTGTGCAGCCATCACCAGTATCCAACTTCAGAACTCTTTTCATCTCCCCAAACTGCAGCTCTGTCTGCATTAAACACTGACTCCCCACCCCACTTCCCCCAGCCCCTAGCACCCACCCTTCTACTTTCTGTCTCTGTGAATGTGACCACTCTAGGGACCTCATATAAGTGGAATCACACAGTATTTGTCCTTCTGGGACTGGCTTATTTCACTCAGCATAACATCCTCAAGGTCCATCCATGTTGTAACAGGGGTCAGAATCTCCTTCCTCCTGATTTCTTTCTTTAAAACAAGAACATGTTTTTCATGTTCATGTAGCATCATTAATACTGTTATTCACAGTGGACTCCCAAGTGGTGGGGGAGGGGGAGGAGTATTTACCATTGACACTGTTTATAGTGGCCAGCGCAGGGCGGTAGTAAATGCACCCTGATTTCTACTCAGTTTTCATTATTGTCTTTAAATCCTCTATGGTCAGCCCCACCCCCACCCCCTTGTTACCCATGTCCCCGGCCACCTGCTTCAGCATCCCCTCAACTCCATACATCACTGATTATTTATAAATGCCTGTTCATTTATATTAACAATGTAAAAGCGGTTAAAAAAAGAACCCTGGAACTGGAGAGTTGATGTCACAATTCCTCAGGGGATCAGGGAAGGTTTTGTCCTTGAGGTCAGTCTTTGGGAATCTATGGCTCCTGATGAATGCAGCTTGGCCTCTGCACATGCGAGCTTGTGTGTATGTGTGTCTGTGTCTGTGTGAGTATGTCTGTGTGTGTCCCTGTGTGTCTGTGTTCGTCCCTGTGTGTCTGTGTTCGTGCCTGTGTGTATTTGTGTGTGTCTGTGTGTGTCTGTGTGTGTTTCTGTGTATATGTCTGTATGTCACGCACACATGTGTCAGAAAGTCCCCAGAGCCTGGAGGCTCTAACTTCCCACGATGCCGACCCTTAAGGAGCTCATTTCAGATTCTTAGGAGATGCTATTTGGCCCAGAATCGGGAGAAGAGGAGAAAAGGGGATATTAAGGAAAGAAAAACAGTGGGGCAGGAAGACAGAAAAAGGAATCCACACTGATTATTATTCAGGTCTGAGGCTCACCAGTGGAATCAGGCCTGAATCCCTCCACTCAGTAGATATTTCCTGCAAGCGTGTTCTGTGTTCTGTTTTCCCTCCCAAGTTTCTCATTCACCTGATTATCCTAAGCATTTGCTTTTCTGGGGGTGAATTTTCACTGCACTGGGGCCTCTGAATAGCAGAAGCACAAGTGACACCCAGGGTCCAGGGTTGTGTGTGGCTTTCCCCTGACACCATGGGACCTCAGGAGCTGGGCCGTGGACCAGGCTTGTTTGGGAGCAGCTCCTGGGCACCTACTCTGTTCTGGCCTCTGCAAGGTGCAGGAGTGAACCCGATAGGGTCCCCATTGCTGAGACACTAAGAATCACAGCCATCGTCACTCAAGCACCTAGGCTCTAACGATCACATAGGGCTTTGGTCCACCATCATCGGCTCACCGGTGTGACAAGTGGGCAAGATGGATATTATCATTATCCCAGATGAGGGAGTGAGGTAGGTATTCAGAGACAGCACTGGGTGTCCGGCACGGTGCTCCCACTCCATGTGATGGCTCCATGGGAGACAGGCTGTCCTCACAGAGTGCAGGAGAATAAGGCCAACGTTCACACCAGCCCAGTCTGTGGCCCTTAAGGGATTTGTGACATAAATACATGTTGAATGGATGGATGGATGGATAGATGGATGAATGAATGGATGGATGGATGGATGGATGAGTGAATGGATGGATGGATGGATGGATGGATGGATGGATGGATGGATGGATGTTGGATGGATGGATGAGTGGATGGATGGATGAGTGGATGGATGGATGGATGAGTGGATAGATAATGGATGGATGAATGGATAATTGATGGATGAATGGATGATGTTGGATGGATGGATGAGTGGATGGATGGATGGATAATGGGTGGATGGATGGATGAGTGGATGGATGGATGGATAATGGGTGGATGGATGGATGAGTGGATGGATGGATGGATGGATGTTGGATGGATGGATGAGTGGATAGGTGGATGGATGGATAATGGATGGATGGATGGATGTTGGATGGATGGATGAGTGGATGGATGGATGGATGAGTGGATGGATAATGGATGGATGAATGGATAATGGATGGATGAATGGACAATGTTGGATGGATGGATGGATTATGGATGGATGGATGGATGAGTGGATGGATGGATGGATGTTGGATGGGTGGATGATGGATGGATGGATGAGTGGAATGGATGGATGGATGGATTATGGATGGATGGATGGATGAGTGGATGGATGGATGGATGTTGGATGGGTGGATGATGGATGGATGGATGGATGATGGATGTATGGGTGATGAATGGATGGATGGATGGATGGATGGATGGATGGATGTTGGATGGATGGATGGATAATGGATGGATGGATGGATGGGTGGATGGATGGATAATGGATGGATGTTGGATGTATGGATGGATGATGGATGGATGAGTGGATGGATGGATGGATAGATGGATGGATAATGGATGGATGGATGAATGGATGGATGAGAGATTATTCAGCTGAACTGAGGTTGGAATCCACCAGGGTTTTTCAGACACAGGGCTTTATTTGACCTTGGGAGATCCATAGAAGGCAGAAGCTCATTCCTTTGGAAAAATAAGAATAAATACTTCTTGACAAAGAGGAATGGTGCAGGGGTGGGGGATAAAAAGTGAAAATGATTTTTAGATATTTTGAGATAATAAAATGAAAATGGCATGATAGTGCCAAATAAAATCAAGATGAGATATGCATCTAAATGCTGTATGAAAAAGAAATGCAGCTGGAGAAATCTATCTGCAAGCAGCCTTGACCACCATATTTCTGGGATCCCATAGAATTCATGATTAATTAGGAAGTCTACAGTTGGCTTGGGATCAGAGATTTTTCAAGCCAGACTGATTTTGGAGAACCTCCTTGCCCGGGTCCAGCTTGTGTTAGAGGCCCTGTCTTGGCCCCCATCTTCCATTTCAGAGCCTGCAAGGAAGGTTTCAGCAGTGGCCTGCTCAGGCTCTCCCCTCCCTGAGATGACTCTACAGAATTCCAAGGGTCTCTGCAGGGAGGGGCTATTTCTGGGCCAAGGCTCCGTGTCCATGTTTGGCCTTCAAGGAGCACACCATGAACTTTCCTGCACCTGCCAAGGCTTCATCCCACAACCCTCCTGGGAGGGCAGTGATCTCCCCCTTCCTCCAAGGAACCAAACAACAGCTGGGAATGCAGCTTCTGGAGCTGCCAGGAAGGACCCTCCAACTACCACCCCTGGACAAAAAAATGAAAGAGTAGCTCTTAAGACACATCCGATAGACATTTGTTACCTTTCTTATCCTAAAAAATAATTTCAGATCCTAAAAACAGTGCTTCTCATTGAAAAAAACTTCAGGCAACACTGATAAGTTTAAAGAAGGTTTAACCAAAAAATCACCTGAAATCCCATCAGCCAGAGCTAATGGATCTGACCACCTGGCTGAGGATCCTTCAGATAAGCTCTTGTTACCTCTGTTTACACAGGTGCCATTTTGCAAAAATGGGCTCAAGCTGTTTGATAAGGTTTCTTTAAAAAAGGAAACAAACCAAAACCCAACAGCCTGCTGTGAGCCTTGTTCCATGCCAACGAATATGAATTTATATTGTCAATTTAAAAACTATCCATTGTGCCTTTATTTCACTTTATTTATAGTTCATAATTAGATTATGAACTAATCCTGTAGGGATGGACATTTAGGTTGTTTCCTACTTTTCATCCCCATAATTTGTTTGACCATCCTAATAGTAGGCTCCTGCAGAATTTCCCCTTCTGCCCCTTTCTATGGAGAGGTGGCTTGGAGATACCTGAAGGAAGGAAGGAGGGAGGGAGAGAGAGAAGAGGGGAAAAAAGGAGGAGGAGAGGAGGACAGAATGAGGGCCTTTGGGGTTCTAAACAGGTCCCCCTGAGGAGCCAAGGTGGAGGCCTGGGTGGGCAGTGCCTGGTGAGGGGCTGCTCCAGGCTCGAGGTGGGGAGTTGGGGCCAGAAGCTTTGGGCTTGACTCAGCTACCCTTCTCCAGATCAGAGGGTTCCAGGACCTGGATACCCTAGAGGCGTGGGTCCAGCCTGCCCCAGCCCCAACAGCCTAATAATAACCTACACATCCAAACTGTGTGGAATGTGGAGCTGGGACCATCAGAGAGGAGACAATGAGATGCTCCCATGGGAAGCGGGGATTGGGCTGCTGAGGACACGACTCTGCCGACACCTGCAGAAGCCGGCTAAGGATCACCAGGCGTGATAAATATATTCCAACCTGTCCCCATCCCACCCTCCCAGCCTGAGCCAAGTTCTCAGAAGAGCCCAACATGTTCCAGGGACGCTGTCCAGGAGATAAGCAGAGGTGGATGGAGGGGGAATTTCTTGGGGTCTCCATTCCAAGTCACGTGGGGAGACCCTTTACAGGTAGGCAGCCTATCACCACTTAAAAACAATTTAAAGACAAGCCACAGACCAGGAGAAAATATCTACATTGCACATATCCAACAATGGCCTTGTGTCTAGAATATATAAAGAGCTCTCAAAATTATAAGAAAATAAGAAAATAAAATAAGAAAATATAAGAAAACAAACTACCTGATGATAAAAAAAAAATGGGCAAAAGATCTGAACAGACACCTCACCAAAGAAGATATGTGGGTGGCAGAAAAGCACGTGAAAAGATGCTCAACATCATTCATTCATGATGATTCACTGCAAATTTTTAAAAAGGATTTTTGAGTCCACAACTTGCTGGATAATGTCATCAGTTATGAAGTTAGTGGTAGTTTTTGTTGTTCTTCTTCTTCTTATTTCCATTAATGGTGAAGAACTGGAGGCTCATGGAGGTTAAATGACTTACCCACGGTCAAAACTGAGACTCAAAGTCATGGGACTCTTTCCACTTGGAAGGTCTCTGCCAAACCCCCGCTGACAAGGATGGACAGACCAGCCTCATAAGTAGGAAGCCCTGGCACAGGGCTTGCCCCTAGGGGTGTGCAGTATATGTATGGAGGGAGTGACCACTGAATGTCCAGCAGCAGGGGCACTTGTAGGCTGGGAAAGCCAGCCCTGTGGACCTCCCAGAGCTGGCGTGTTGCTTCATAGGAAGGGGGCCTGTCCCAGGAGCAGCTGGCTCCCATCCAGGGCCTGGCACACAGCAGGGAGTCTACAGCTTTGCCTTCCTGACTGCAGATCTGGACAGGGGTCCGATTTAGAGTAAGTCCCCTACATACGAACAAGTTCCATTCCAAAAGCACGTTCCTAAGTCCAGTTTGTTTGCAAGTCCAACAAAGTTAGCCTAAGTACTCAACTAACACAATCAGCTATATAGTACAGTACCAGCTACATCACCACTGCTTTTACGCTTGCTTCCAGACATCCTGGGCTTCAAATAAAGATACTGTACTACTGTACTCTATACAATACTGTACAGTAAAGTACACAAAAGCACAACCACTTGTAGAGGATGCACACACGTGACAATGTACGCCAGACACATGAACTAACTTATGTGACTGAACATATGAACACACGTTCACATCTTTGAAAGTTCACAACTTGAAGGTTAGTATGTAGGGGACTTACTGTACTTTGACTTACCTTGTCTGAGAACTTTGTTGCATCCGAGGTTCTGGGCCCTGGTCCTGGCACTGGGGGGCCCTCCAGGAACACTGCTGGAGTTCTGGGTGTGGTCCTCAGGCTGTAGAAGGAGCAGAAAGCACAGGATAGATCATGGCACCCCCCCTTCGCCTCTATCTCCCCATCTCCTCTGCCCTCCCCCGTCCATCTCCCACTATTGTGCCCAGCAGTGTTTCTCCACTAGAGGCCAAGAGGCAACAGGGCAAACTCCTCGGAGGCAGAGAAAGAGTCTAGTTAATTGTGTGTCTTTGCTGGGGTAGCAAAGAACCTGGCACAGAGCTCAAGGGACTGGGGAGAAGAAGGAAGGGGGATGGGGGGAGAGATTGACACATGAGGACTAGCAGGCATACTTCTTTGGGGCAGGGCTCAGCCCTCTGTGTATGCTAAGTCCAGGGGTTTATGGATGTAGATGCCAAGAACAACTTCCATCTCAACGACCCCCCAAACAGAGTACTGCCCTTGGAGTCATTGTTCTCATCTCATGGCTCCAGCTTTCATTCATTCAATGAATATTTATTGATCATCTAATAGATGCCAGGCACTTTACTTGGATTAGCTCATTTAATTCTCATAACAAGCCTATTTAGAAATTACCACTGTTATCCCCATTTACAGACAAGAAAATTGAGGCACAGAGAGCTCATAAGGGGCAAACCCAGAGAATCTGGTTTCTGAGTCCAAGTTCTTGACCACCACACTCTAGTGTGCTTCCTGGTAAAGAGACCAAGCCCCTGCCCTCACCATGCTTACATTCTATGAGGCAAGACCCCCAAAATCATCCAGTAGATCTCTAATGCATTGTTGGATAGTGATAAGTGCTAGGAAGGGAAACAAAGCCACGTCTCAGACACTGACTCCCTGTGTGTCTTCTGGAAAATTGCTTCACCCCTCTGAGCCTCGGTTTTCTCATCTGCTAAAAGCAGGTCATTACTCATCCGCCCTACACACCTGCCTTGGTTGTTGGAAGGATCAAAATGAGCTCATAGACAAGGGAGCCCTTTGTTTTTGTGGTTGAATCAACACCAACCCATGACTCCAGGGAACATTTCCCCCTAGGGGATTCAAGTCAGCTTACCTTCTGTAGAAAGACATCACCAGACTTCCCACAGGTATCTTTAGGAGCCAGATGACTCCAAGTCCAGTGCAATTCTTAGTGTATTTTTAAAGGCAGAGAACAATGCGTGCGCTCACCTACTCTTGGTAGTAGCAGTCACCTGACAGTTACTTCAAGGGCCTTCCCTAGCACGCTACTGAAATGGAACTTTCTGGAATGCTGACCATTAAAAACTCCCCCGTGAGAGGCTCAAACCAAGGGACAGGTGCTGGATGTCCTACATTTTCTCCAGATCTATTTGCCATCCTTTGCCACCCTGTCCCATGTCCCAGGAGGCTGGCCTCCCCCCTGCCCCCCCTCCCCCCACCTCCCCAGGTCCCTGCTCTTCTGCTGGGTCTGGCTGGGCAGTAGCTGTGCCAGCCCCTGAGGGCCACATCTTCCCTACAGCCATATCTGGGGTGTGGTGGCTTTGCAGTCACCTCTCTAGGGGTTGGAGGGTACCTCACCTTCCTCCACTGGTTTCCCGTAAGGCTGCCCCACCTTAGCCAATAGTCTCTTCATCACACTCTAGGCAGGGACCCCACTGGAGTGTGCTCTTTCCCGCTGGAGTCCAGGCTGAAAACCTCCTGTTGGGGAATATCCCTTCCCAGAATCACAGCAGGGCGGGGTCCCAGTTCTCACTGCCCCCTTCTCCCCCCCATTAGCCAGAGGATGGCAATCAGGTGGAAAGAAACTAGAAGCACCCCAGGCCTCTGGGTGGGGCATTGCATCCCAAGGATGGACTCCAGGCCGCTGCCGCCAGGGGAGGGCTCCCCTCATCTCCTCTTCTGGATGTCTGGGCGCTGTCCTCAAAGGCCCCAGGGAGGGTGGTTGGGGGGAGGCCTCCTCCTTTGCTCTACCCAGAGAAGCTGCACTTTTATCTTTCACAAGCCAGACTTCTGCACAAAGGTCTGCCCTTTAAAAGTCCTGCTGCTGAAGAGATGAAAAACAACCCATCAGGTGATCAGACTTTGAAGAGCAGCAGGTGGGCGGATTGGTGACTGGGCAGCACCGCAGACAGCCATACTTGGAGGCACCTCAGACAAAAATCTACTTTTACCTTTGGGGAAACCAAGGCCCCACATGGGAGAAGTGAGGTTCACCCTCAGGTGTGAAGTATTCTGGCAGAGCAGGTGCTGCTAAAGGTCAATGTCATCATTGCCTATCAATAGGATTCTTCATTGCCAGATTCCAGGCTTCAGAATACAGTAACATGCCACAGGGATCAGATGATAACAGAAAACTTCTGTAAAATGTTACTATGTGCTAAATAAAAGATTCTTTGGGTCTAAAGTAGCTGCTCCCCAGGCCAAACCTGGAGAGACAAAAAAGGGAAGTCAGCTCTGTACTCATATGAGTTCCTTTTTCCTTTAAGAGTAAATTGAGGGGGCTTCCTAGGTGGCGCAGTGGTTAAGAATCTGCCTGCCAAATAATAAATAAATAAAATTAATAAAAAGAAAAAAAAAAAAAAGAATCCGCCTGCCAATGCAGGGGGCACGGGTTCGAGCCCTGCTCCAGGAAGATCCCACATGTCGCAGAGCAACTAAGTCCGTGTGCCACAACTATTGAGCCTGCGCTTTAGAGCCCGTGAGCCACAACTATTGAGCCCATGTGCTGCAACTACTGAGGCCCACGCGCCTAGAGCCCATGCTCCGCAACAAGAGAAGCCACGGTAATGAGGAGCCCGCGCACCACAATGAAGAGTAGCCCCCACTCACCGCAACTAAAGAAAGCCCACGCACAGCAAAAAAAAGACCCAACACAGCCAATAAAATAAATAAATAAATAAATTTATTTTAAAAAAAAGAGTAAATTGAGGTATCAAACCTAAATATAAAAGCTAAAACCATAAAACTCAGCAGAAAAACCAGGGCGAACCTTCCTGACCTTGAATTTGGCAGTGGTTTCTTAAATAGGACACCAAAAGCACAGGTGGCAAAAAGTAGATAAATTGGACTTCATTAAAATTAACTTTTGGGGGTGGGGGAGGGAAGGATTGCGAGCTTGGGATTCGCAGATGCAAACTGGTATATATAAGATGGATAAACAACAAGGTCCTGCAGTAGAGCACAGAGAACTATATTCAATCTCCTGTGATGTAAACCATAACAGAAAAGAATATGGAAAAAAATGTATAATGTGTATAACTGAATCACTTTGCTGTACAGCAGAAATTAACACATTATAAATCAAGTATACTTCAATAAAATTAAAATAAATAAGAAAAATAAAACTAACTTTTGTGCATCAAAGGACATTATCAAGAAATAGAAAAAGCCCACCAGAATGGGAGAAAATATTGCAAATCATATATTTGATAAAGGTCCAGGATCTAAAATATATAAAGAACTCTTATAGCTCAAAATAGAAAGACAAACAACCCAATTTAAAAATGGGCAAAGGACTTAACATTTCGGCAAAGATATGCAAATGACCAACAAGCACATGAAAAGATGCTCAACGTCATCAGTCATCGGGGAATCTAAATAAAAACCATGATGAGATACCACTTCCCACCCACTAGGATGCCCACAGGCTTTTTTTTTTTTTTTGGGGGGGGGGGTACACCAGGTTCAATCATCTGTTTTTATACACATATCCCCGTATTCCCTCCCTTCCTTGACTCCCCCCCTTGAGTCCCCCCCACCCTCCCTGCCCCAGTCCTCTAAGGCATCTTCCATCCTCGAGTTGGACTCCCTTTGTTATACAACAACTTCCCACTGACTATTTTCCCACAGGCTTTTTTTAAAGAAGGGAAATAAGTGTTAGTGAGGATATGGAGAAATTGGAACCCTTGTGAATTGCTGGTAAGAACATGAAATGATTCAGCTGCTGTGCAAAAAGTCTGGTGATTCCTCAAAGAACTAAACATAGAATTACCAAATGGCCCAGCAATTCCATTCCTAGGTAAATATCCAAAAGAATTAAAAACAAATACATGTACATGTATGTTCACAGAAACATGATTCACAATAGTCAAAAGGCTGGAACAACCCAAATGTCTGTCAATGGATGAATGGATAAAGAAACTGTGGTCCTACTGGGCATATACCCTGAGAAAACCATAGTTCGAAAAGATACATACATCGCAATGCCCATTGCAGCACAATTTACAATAGTCAGGACATGGAAGCAACCTAAGTGTCCATCAACAGATGAATGGATAAAGAAGATGTGGCACATGTATACAATGGAATATTACTCAGCCATAAAAAGGAACGAAATCGAGTTATTTGTAGTGAGGTGGGTGGACCTAGAGTCTGTCATACACAGTGAAGCAAGTCAAAGAGAAAAACAAATACCGTATGCTAACGCATGTATATGGAATCTAGAAAAATGGTACTGATGAACATAGTGGCAGGGCAGGAATAAAGATGCAAACGTAGAGAACGGGACTTGAGGACACAGGGAGGAAGGGGAGGCTGAGACGTAGTGAGAGAGTAGCATTGACATACATATTCTACCAAATGTAAATTAGATAACTAGCGGGAAGCTGCTGCATAACACAGGAAGATCAGCTGGATGCCTTATGACGACCTAGAGGGGTGGGACAGGGAGGGTGGGAGGGAGGCTCAAGAGGGAGGGGATATGGGGATATATGTATAAATACAGCTGATTCACTTTGTTGTACAGCAGAAACCAACACAACATTGTAAAGCAATTATATTCCAATAAAGATGTATAAAAAAAAAAAGGAAAGAAACTGTGGTCCATCCACGCAAAGGAAGATTATTTGGCCATAAAAAGGAATGAAGTGCTAATACATGTTACAATGTGTATGAACTTTGAAACCATTATGCTAAATGAAAGAAGTCAGGCACCAAAGGTCATATATTATATGATTCTATTCATGTGAAATCCCTAGAAGAGGTAAAACCATAAAGACAGAGAGTAGGTTGGTGATTGCTAGGGGCTGGAGGAGAAACTGTTTAATGGGTAGTTGGTTTCCTTTTGAGCTGATAAAATGTTTTGGAACTAGATGGAGGTGCTAGGCAGTTGCATGACATTGCGAATATACCAAATGTCATTGAGTTGTTCACATAAAACCATTAATTTTATGTTAATTTTTTATCAACTAAAAAAATAGTGAATTAGGGGTTGGAGATGGGGGTGATGGCAGATGCCAGGAAGAAAGTCCCCAGGCAGTTTCTCCCTCCAGACCCAGAGGCCATCTCCAAGCTTGAGAAACGCACAAAGGACTCTTAGAATCCATCAGTCTCATTTTACAGATGGGAAAGGCAAGCCCAGATACGACAGGGACTTTAAGGCCATGAAAGGCATGGAAAACCACCAAAGAATTCAAGGTAGGGCTTTAGAACTCAAAGCTGGCACCACACCAAGGTGCCCCATGGGCTCTGCTGGCTATGATGGGTTGGAGGTGGCCCATGGCCATCATCAAGTGCATGAAGTCCAAGTTCACACTTCTGGCCTAGCTTGTGAAAGAGACAAAGTCATCAGCCAATGGTTATCTGGGCTCATCCATATCCAAGGCTTCAGATGGGCCCACCCGGGGTCTTCCTCCTTGAGCATCAGCCCCCTGCATGGTGCAGTTATAGGTTTAAGAGGAAAACTCATTAGCCAGCTGTTCTATTTCTGCGCACAGCCTATACCCCTGGGCTGAGGTCATCAGTTTCCCCACAAGGGCAACAGGAGGAGAACAAATGTCCTAGAATCAGGGCATTCACTGATACCCCCTGAGGGACCTGGGAGCATCCAGTCAAGCCCTGGAAGATGAGCCCAGCTGAGCCACTGGAGCCCTGGGGGGTTCTTTTCTTTTTTAAGTTTTGCTGGTTCAGACCTGTTGGGCAGGTATAAGATGGAATGGCCAGCCTCTGCTGGGCACCCAGTCTCTTCCAGTGCGCTCTCAGGTGGGTACCATAGAGGATGCTGGGGGAGATGGGAAACGGGGAGCGGGTGCTGTAGAGGAGCTGCCAGAGGAAAGGAGATGTAATGATGAGAGATTTGCAAGGGGGAGTAGGAGGTGGGCATTTCCTGAGGCGCTGCAGAGTGGGCACATCATTCAATGCTCCAAGGGATCTGGCTACAGGGTAGGAGAGAGCTGCCTCATTCCACAGCGAGACAGGAGCGGAGGGATTCGAACCTGGATCAGCCCCACTTCACTGCACCACTGGCCTCCCATCCGGGGATGGAGGGGGGCTGGGTTCACGCTGGGTTCAATTCCCACCACCCCCTTCCCACACTCTGTAATGCATCTCTCCCCCCTGAGCACCCTTTTAGCTTTTGCATTCCACAAGCTGAATTTTTTCTATCTTTTGTGGTTTGTGATTTTGAAAAATGGGTCTTGGTTATCAAAGATGCCTGGAAAGAACAATTGTCTGGGGAGAGGGGAAGGAGTGGTTTGGATGCAGGGGGGCCTGGAAGGTGGGTTCATAACTGAGCAGGAGGCTGGTGGCCACCGAGAGGGGTGGAACCTGGTGTCAGTGGCCTGCATGGCCCTCTCAGGCAGTGCCTGGTCCCAGGGGTCTGTGCCCCAAGCCACCAGGCCAGGACAACAGCCATCACACCTTAGCCTGTGGTGCATGGCAAAACCACCTTAAAAAAAAAATACAAGCAGTCTAATTGGAATAAGCAAAGGAGAATTTCTGGCCCGTCCTCCCCCATTAGGACAATTAAAAAGGAACCCAGTGCTGAGACAGGAGCAGTTGTTCTGTTTTAATGACAAGCCTAATGCATTTTTAAAAATCTGACCTTGCTGATACTCGCGTTTTCTTTTCATGTGGATTTTGGTCTCATCTCCCTGGTGACTTCCATCTATGTCAAACAGAATCATGAAAATGAGACCGCAGAAAGGCAATGCAATGGTGCCGTCAGGGACAACAAATGACAAAAGGAAGTTTATGTTGAGCAATCGTATCTTCCAGAAAGGGGGTGGGGAACAACGAGGCCACTGAGCTGCCCATGGTGACTCGTGGCAGAGCTGAGTGAGAGCCTGGTCTCCTGGATGCTGGACAAAAACTGTCCAAAGCTATCGGGAGACACCAAGGACTCCAGCCCTGTGCTCCCCACAGACGGGACTCAGGAGGGATCAGGCAGGGTTCCTACCCCAGGCTGGGGGGTCTTCAGTGGGAAAACAATTGTTTCCTGATGTTCACTACCTTTAACTGAAATGTGTCGTTTCCTCCCCCTTTGAACACAAGTGACAAATCACAGCTGTATTAGCAGTACCTGTGATGTTGTCAGCAATGGAAGTCACTGATATTTTCGTATCATGTAACAATTGTTGCAGAGAGCTCAAAAGATTGTTAATTCTCATGCTTGCTTCAAAACTAAAGTGCTTATTAGACCTGCCATTAGATCATGTTATTTGATATGTTAGTAAAGGAGCACTTGTATTGCCGTATCACGCATGTTGACTATTGTGTTAATTACATTTCAACGTCATTTGTTTCCTTGGTGATCTTACATAGCTTATTACCTGAATTTAAAATTTTGTTCAATGAGACTACAGACATCACCAGATGAACAAAGAGGTCAGTGGCCCACGAGGGCACAGAAACCCCCTACCCTCCACTTCTCTCATTCCTATTTTTGCGAAATGGACCAGTTTTGGGGTTGGGGAACCCAGGGTCCAATCAGAACTCCCTAAGCTGGACCCCAGAGCAAGATGAGAAGAGGAGAAAGTGTCTGGTTTTGTCTCCATCACCTGTGTGTTGTGGCTCAGCCTCTTTCGGAAACACCAGGACAACTGGCAGGAAACACTGGAGCTCCCCTGAGGATAGGACAGCCTCGTGTAGCAGGGCTCCGGGGGCACTGTTGTGAGACCCTCCACCTCCGGCTGGGTTACTTAAAGGTGGAGGCTGTACCCTTGGCTTGAGAACAGCACTGCTGGCAAATGGGCTTAGAACCATATCCTCCCCAAACCTCCAAGAAGGTTCTTCACCCCCAAGACAAACTGGGATGCCTCTGACTTCTCTTTTTGCTACTGCAAGTCCCTAGTCCTCCTCCTTCCTGGTGGTTTGGTGAAATTATCTGTATTTGGAAACCAAGACCCCAGGCTGGCCTTGTCTTAAGAGAGATAATCATTGAACTGGGGCAATTATTCTGTACCAGGGACTTGCTTAGAATGTGGTAAAGCCTGTGGACCTTTGCTCAGATTAGTTTTTAAATGCATAAAATAAACTACATAGGGTCACAAAGGAAACCAATGGTATTAAAATCCAGTTATCAAAATATTACAAAATCAGTTTGTGATATAGCAATTAAAAGTGTAGTTTTTGTTAGTAGACTTAAATAACAACTTCTGAGGGTCTCATGAGACCATCATTTCAAAGTTGAGATGAGGATAAGTCATATTTGGAGATGCCTGCCACAATGAAAGGAGAATAGTTGTGATTTCTATTGGGGACAAGCCACAGCCATGCTGGCACCACGGTGACTTGTGGCCTCTACTCAGATCTTAAGGGAAAATGCAAACCAAGTGGTAATTATTTTCTCATCCCATTTCATGGTTAAAAGTCCATGCTTTAACCTCTCTTGGCCTTCATCCTCTCCTCCATAAAATGAACTCCCTGATCCCTACCTCACAGCCTTAGTGTGAAGGGCATTTGGGACCACAGATGCAGAAGCGTTTGTGTTGGGTAAGGGTACATAACTCTGAGGAGTTATCAGTTTCTTTCTTATTCTTGGTTACTAAGATCTAATAGCAGCAAGACATTCAAAATGACATGAGAGAAGCAGCCCCCTGTCTCTCTCAGGCATCTGTTCCAGGCTGTATGACAGTCTTCACAAACTATCCTCCCTTTCCCCTCCAGCACCCAGGGAAGTCCTGGTTCCCACCCGTGGTTCCTTCCTGCTCCTCCCTCAGCCAAGCCACAATGCCCAGTGGATCCAGAGGCAAATGTGGGAACGATTTTGACCCGATGCCCTTCCTGGCACCTTCCAATAAGGAGAGAATTGAAGCCATGAACAAGCCCTATGACATCAAGAAGACTTGCTGGGTCAAGGATGAGAAGGAGGGCTTCATCCCTGGGGAGATCCAGTCTGAACAGGGCAACCAGGTCACCATGAAAGAGGGTCACTAACCAGGTGGGTGGGGAATAACCCCCAGGATGAGACTGAGCTTTAGAAGTGGTGGACACCCAGGTTCAAGAGGCAGGGTGGCAAGAAGAGAAGATGCCTCCGAGTCCCCTGTGCTGGGTTCAAGTTCAGACTCAGTGACTCTCAAGCTGTAGGGCCCTGAGTAGGACACTTTTCCTCTCTGAGCTTTGGCTCTCTTACAATAGAGATTCCAATGTGATAGGACATGAAAGTACTTTGTATGCTCTAAAACAGTACAAGTGTGAGAGAGACTATCAGGAAAGTTACTTATCTTTAAAGCCCCAAACAGCTCTCATGGGGAATCTATTTTCTAAGAGTAAGAAGGAGCATCCCAACCATCAGGAGTTGTGCTATGTGCCCATGATAGCATGAGGAATGTGAGACAGGGCTCTGGGACACTCTGGCCAACCTGAGTGAGCTCTCCAGTGTCATGAGCTACAAACGGTGGTGTGCTGGGGCTGGCTCGTCCTGGCTGGTAAGGATCCAATGCTAAACATTCGGGGACATTGCAGCCATGGTGGAATTGACAAACGGTACAAATCAGGGATTTTTTTTTTCCCCCAGACAGCTCGTTTCCTAGCACACCACTCTCTGCTGGTCCACACTGTGTCTGACTATGAGGAATGACTTGGAGACTGGATAGAAATTTTAGTTTATGAAACCCCTCCCCTGGGGCAGACTCCTGGGGAGGCGCTGGACATTTTGCTTTATCCTTTCAATAACCTGATGTAGTAGGAAGTATGGACCCTATTTTGCAGAGGATCAAAGAGATTTTAGGTAATTCGCCTACAGTCACAAAGTCAGAAAGTAATGAACTCAGATTCAAAGCTTGCTGTACCTGGCTCCAATGCCCATGACCCCTCTACCGCACCACCTCATCTTCCATGGTGGGCTGTTTTGGGGGAGTGTGAAGTCAATCCTTGGTTAATTTCATGAATAAGAGAAAAGAGACCTTCCTGTAATCAGAACTTGCAACATCTAAGCTTTACTGTGTGCCTCCCTCCCTCGGAGGGGAGTGGCTGCAGAGAGATGAGGCTATAGCTGGGGTAAAGTGGGTTTGAACATGAAAGTCAAGCTTAACTCTCAGGAGAAACATCCTTTTCAGAAGGGCAGGGCACTGCAGTGTTGCCAGGAATGATGCATGATGAGAGTGGAGCCCCAGAGGCTGCAGTTTGGGTGCAATTTAAGGACAACACAACTACTGTGAGCAACTGCGTCACACGTCATCCAGCCTGGTTTGGGACAGAAAAGACCAACTCGTCTGGCTCCTAAGGTAAAGTCATGGGCTCCATTTCTCTGCTGGGACTGAAAGAGAAGTGTTTGCCTGTGGGCGAGGCCCAGAGTTCAGGAAACTACCAGAAATGGACTCTGAATGAAACCTAGCCTGATTTACTAGGGGTGTGGTGACCATTACTGGGTGGATTTTCCAGAACTGTCAAGATTTCAAATTATCTGTCTGTTGGACTCATAAATTATTAAAAGTCCCAGAAATCCCAGTAGGTATTCAAGCCTCACATCTCAGGCTTCAAGCAGCTGAGAGATATTTGTTTTCTGGATCACGTCTTGAGCTTTGGTCCCAGATGCTGCCATTTAAGAGCTGGCACTAGTTTTCATTTACAGAGGAAATACTGGGGTGCAGAGTGGGGATGGGGTTTGCCTGCTGTGCACAGGAGCTCCGGACTCTCCGTGCTGTATTATTTTCACCCTAAAACATCTACTGCTCATCATTTTGTCTTTTTTTTTTTTTTTTTTTGGTGGCAGGGGGAGGTCTTGTTTGCTTGCTTGCTTGCTTTCAATTTTATCCTTCAGGGTGGTTTGGTGGAAGCAGGGGAATGTCTTTTTATTTTTAATGGAAAAGTTCATTGCTATTTAGAAACCACCACCAAATTCTCAAGGCAGGGAGCCAAGAGTCACATTTCTGCAAAGCGTCCCTGGGATCAATGAGCAAGTTCTGATCAGCTACCAGAATGGACTTGGCTGGAAGAGACGCAACGGTCGCAGGTACTCTGAATGTAAGGAGGGAACTTCAAGGTCTTACTTGATGCCACTTAAGTTCACATAGTCCTCCCAGCAACCAGCCAAGGAAGCCACTGTCATCCCTACTTCCAAGGTGAGGCAGTTAGGGCTCATATGGCCTTGGAAGTTCCTCCCCACATCAAGTCGATGAGACATGGCTGGACCAGGATTTGGACCCACTGATTCCAGCTTTTTGCAGGACACCAGAGAGTGGGTGGTACCCTGTGCCGATGCCGCCGCAGCTGTGACAGTACTGTGTCTTAATGCATGTGCTGCTGTGTCTTGACCCCCCAGACACTCACCACGAAGAAGGATGATATCCAGCAGATGAACCCACCCAAATTCTACCAGGTCAGCGACATGGCAGACATGACCTTCCTGAATGAGGCCAGCATCCTGGACAACCTGCGTCAACGCTATGTCAACATGAGGATCTATGTGAGTGCTGGTGCTGGGGCTGGGGAAGAAGGGCTGGCTGCCGATCTTCTTCTCCTCTCCTGATGGGGAGGAGGCAGCTCCTCTACCCTCCCCAGCAACCCGTACACGTTATGTCTGGGACAAGGCAGAGAGACCATGTTTTTGATGTGTTAGAATTTCCACCCCATGGCTTTGGCATCTCAGTGATGGTACGATCTCCATGGGCACCCAACACACCCTTTACTGTCAAAGAGGCTGTCATCTAGAAGTCTTCCTCCTGACCCCACCCCTGCAAACTCTCCAAGCAAAACATCATTTTCCCCCTAGTGACTTCATGTCGCCTCATTAGACGTGCTTCCCTGTCCATCCATCCACCCTCCATCCATCCATTCCTCTCTCTTTCCTTCCCTTCCCTTCTTCCATTCTCCCTTCCTTCTAGCCATCCATCCAACCATTCATTCATTCAGCAAACACTGAGCCCTGTGCTAGGAAAAACAAAGTGGGTTACCATCAGTCCCCTGACCATCTTGGAAATCCTAAGACTTCCCAAAGGTGCTGGCGGCTAAACTCAAAATAGAATATAAGGAAGTTTTGGTGTTTGCCTCTCTAGATGTCTTTACTAAAAAGGAAAGAGGCTATCTGGTAGGACTAGGTGAGCTGGGGCCTGACTTCAGGATCAGGAGATTTCCCTTCCCTGGGTTTTGGTGACAGCCAAGAGAGCTGTCACATGCTCCCTCCCCTTGTCTTACTTCAATACTACTTTAGTTCTGAATTCAGACCCTCAGCAGCCCCATAGCCCCATGCAGTGCTGAAGGACCTCTGGAAAGCTCTTGGGGATATTTGCTGGGCCTGCAGGCTAGTAGGGTATCACTGGACTTCAGCCTGAGAAGAGCCACGTCCGCCCCTGGCTGAGCCTGGAGCGTGGGCTGAGAATGTCTGTGTGAGCTTGATGGCCAAGCTCAGGGCTGGGGCTTACTCGGGGCCCCTCTGCAGCTAAGCCCTCGCTCCTGTGGGTGGCCACACCATGTCTTTGGGCTAAGAGGCTGCAGACTCTGTGGAGTGTGGCCTGAAGGACCAGGGCAGGAGTCCCCTCTTAAATCCACACACCTCAGTTGAACCACTGATTGAAAAACTGGAGCAGGCAGGACAGCTCCAAGGCCCTGACTGCTGCCCTCTTGTGTCCCTCCTGCACGGCTGGCAGGGGACATCTCCTTTGCATTCTGACCCAAACAGGGACAGAACTAGCTTCTGGTCCACTATCTACCCCACCCCACTCCCCAGACAGGGCTGGAGGGAAAGAGTGACTCAGTGCCTGGGTCCCAGGATGAGACACGGTGCATCATCCTCTCAGGTCTTTACGTGGGTTCTCTTCCTCTTCTCTTTGCTCCTCTCTCTTTGGATCATTTTGTATTTAATAAGGTTCCTTTAAAAAACTCAATATACTGCAGCTTTGCTAAAGAGAAGCTGGGGCGTGTGTATCCCCACTTGGATCAAAATGGAAACTGGGACATTTTTAGAGACATGGATGGACCTAGAGACTTTCTCTTTCTGACTCACTTCACTCTGTATGACAAACAAATATTGTATATTAACACATATATGTGGACTATAGAAAAATGGTACAAATCAACTGGTTTGCAAGGCAGAAATAGAGACACAGATGTAGAGAACAAACATATGGACACCAAGTGGGGAAAGCAGGGAGGGTTGGGGGGGAACGAATTGGGAGACTGGGATACCAAATTGTACAATCTAAATATATGCAGTTTATTGTAAAAAATAAAAAAATAAAAAGTTAAAAAAATTAATCAGTGAGTGAATTCAATAAAGAAGAGGCCATAAATGAAAAAAAAAAAAAAAGGAAAGTTTCAAAGTTGATGTGAAAAGAGGCAGAGAGTGGGGGCCCCAGAGGTCAATGCAAGTGTCCAGCAGGAGAAGTTTTGGACCCATGGATTTGGCCGTTTCTTGCCCTCACCTATTCTGCCCTCAGATAATTTCTTTCACTACCTCATTGGTTTTCCTGATTTTTTTTAATGGGATGATTGCTTACAAAATTGCCTTGGGGTGAAAAGAGATCTTCTTGAGTAGATCAAACCCAGTTGCCCACTAGTCAGACTGAGTCCACATAGTAAGAATTCTGTGAACTCTCATGGAAAATCTCCCCCATATATTAAGTGGAAAAAGCAAGATATAAAACTATCATATATCGCTTATATGTGGAATCTAAAATACGACACAAATCAACATATCTATGAAACAGAAACAGATTCACAGACATAGAGAATAGACTTGTGGTTGCTAAGGGAGGCTTGGGGGTGGGAGAGGGAAGGATTGGGAGTTTGGGATTAGCAGATGCAAACTATCATATATAGGATGGATAAACAACAAGGTCCTACTGTAGAGCACAGGCAACAATATTCAATATCCTGTGATAAACCATAATGGAAAAGAATATGAAAAAGAATATAACTGAGTCACTGCTGTACAGCAGAAATTAATGCAACATTGTAAATTAACTATACTTCAAAAAAATTTTAATTAAAAAAATAAAAATAAATCAGTATCATAGAATACTATCGTTTGTTTTAAAAACAAGAGGAGGGGATATGAAGGGATCTCTGGATTTGTTTGTATACGTGCATCAAAAACCATGGAAAGCGGTATTAGAAACCAACATGGAGCTTCCCTGTGGGAGGAGGGGGCACACACTGAGCAGCTGGGGGACATTTTGCTGCATATTTGTCCATTCAAATGACTATGCTATCGATTCAGATATTAAACCCAAGAAAATGAAACTGATATATATTAAAGGGAAGACTGGTTTTGCTCACTGGATAAAGCCTCGGGCATGGATTTTGCCCCCAGAGAGAACATCACTGTATCTCTTTAGGCTGGCAGGATGCTCCAGCCAGGATGCTCCAGCCAGGATGCTCTGTGACTGGCTGGGGTCCAGAGGGAAGAGCTAACCATCTTTCCTCCCTCCTGCCAGACCTACTCAGGCTTGTTCTGCATGACAGTCAACCCCTATACCGGTGGCTGCCCAACTATGGGGCCCATGTGGCCAACATGTACAAAGGCAAGAAGCCGCCCCACCTCCTCTTCATCTTAGACAATGCCTACCATGACATGCTCATGGGTGTGTGCAGTGGGGCCCACCAGGCTGAGAAAAGTCTCTTTGCCACTGGGGATCCAAATGCATTAGGCCCACATGCTACCCAATCCCAACACTGACCCCTCATCACCTGTTGAAGATTTTTTTTTAAATATTGCTCTGACAGTGCACTTGCTAAGTACCTGCCCTACCTAACACCCCATCTCATTTAAGCATCATAAAAACACAGGATGCCAAGCTAAATAATGTCCAGAACTCAAGTCAACCTTTAACCATTCCCTGTGTGATCTTCACCATATGGTACAAAGTGATTTTTATTACTATTTCTCTTTATGTTGCTTACGACTAGGCAGCTTTATGGGATGGGGCTGGTAGAAATGGAGTGGCTGGTAAATTCTCGGCCCCTTCTACAAGGATGTGGCCTGTAGAGGCAGGTGCATAGCCTCAGACCCCACGGGACCCGAGGTCTTCAGCGTCCGTGGGCTGCTGCAGCCATGCTCCAAGCCGGGTGTGATGCAGGGAGATGTAGACAGCGTGGTTAGGGTGATGCCAAATGTCAAGTTTCTAAGTGTTTTCTAATTACATCTTCCTGTTGACGGTTCCCTCCCTACAGAGCATGAAAATCAGTCTACACTAATCACGTAAGTGTCCCTCCTGCCTCTCAGTCTATAGTCTATATAATTAGGTCTGTGTCTTACACATGTAATTAAGCCTTCTTAGAATTAATTGGCAGGATGTCGTATGGAAATCTGCAGGCTGCAAGCAAGTAAGGCTGCATCTGCTAAACCGAGTAGGGGGTGGGGGCTTCATGTCCCCAAGTCCCCCCGCCCCACCCTGTCTGTCCCTGATGGGTGAGATGTGATGATGCCCAGCCTGCACCTTTCATTGCTTTGCTTCTCTGCAGCCAGTCCCCTCTTTGTCCTTCACGTGTCTGCTCCCGTTTTCCACCTGCAGTGGAGAATCTGGTGCCGGCAAGACTGAGAACACGAAGAAGGTCATCCAGTACATTGCCAACATCGGAGGAACGGGCAAATAGTCCTCAGATGGGAAGGTAGGGCCTACCGGGCACACTCAGGGCCTCTCACCCCCAGCCCGCCCCGTCTTTGGGTACACACAGCAGCGACACACACAGCAGAGACCATGTGACCCTCACAGCTGCTCTCTGGGTTAGGGCCACTTTACAGATGAGGAGACAGAGGCCTAGAGAGAAGAAACTTGGGTGGGGTCCCATAGGGAGAAGGAGGTTGGAGTCCCAGATCTGACCCACTGGATGGACTCTGATGTCCCAGGCCATGTCTGCCCAAGAAGTGCTGGTGCCAGAGCCCCTTGTGATTGACAGGGGAGAAAGGGGAGTGCCAGCTCCCGTTAAGCTGCTTCCACAGGCCCTGACAGAAGAAGGCGCTTAATCAGGGAGCACTAGCTGGGCCAGTGGCAGCTCTAAAAAGCTGACAAAGAGGAAAGGAAGACTTCAAAGGAAGACCAGGGATGCCGAAGGAAGGGTTTTCAAGTTTATGTAGGAGTCTCTTCACCAAGAGCAAAGGGAAGAAACAACAGCTAAAACTCAAGGCCCATCATCTGGCAGGTGCCCTCCAGTTTCAGGGGCTGCAGGGGGACAGTCCTTAGGCAGTGGCCGTCCTCCCAATTCCCCTCCAGTCCCGCTCTCCCTGCCTCCCCAAGGCTGTGCCCCTCCTGGGTTCCTGGCCATAAGCCACTGTCATTTGAAAACCCCGGGTCCCCAGGCAGCAGCTGACCGGCCACCCCACCTTGTGTTTCTATCTGGGCCAGGGGTCCCTGGAGGATCAAATCATCCAGGCAAACCCTGTACTGGAGGCATTCGGCAACGCCAAGACCACCAGAAACAACAACTCCTCCCGCTTCGTAAGTGTGACGGCGGCAGTGGTGGCCCCGGGGGTGGCGGGACAGGCATTATCACCCCATTCCAAGGAAGGGAATCGAGGCTGATTGAAACTCATCAATAGGATGAGGCAAGTCACGGCATCTCCTTCCCAGAGATTCTTATCAGTCAGGATCTATATTAACTAGAGCCCAATTCAGTATTGAAATCCAGGGTTTGAATGCAGAGATGTGGGTACACAGTGATGGAGAGGCTGAAAAGTCAAAATAGGGGAGCCAGATATTTGCCGTGGCTAGATGCTGGCACCCCATCCCCCCATCCCCCACCCAGGGGGACCATGGCTGGTGGGATGCAGAAGAGGCGCTGTCCCCAGGGCCCTGGTGGATTCTGAAGCCAGTCTGGTGGGAGCTGGGGTCATAGAAGGAGCTCAGTAGGCGCCCTGCCTCTCCCGTCTGACCCCCCACCTCCTGCTGGGCACTCTCACTGCCTGGGGAAACAAGGCTGGGCAGGGAGGAGGTGAAGGCAGGTGAGGAGCAGAGGTGAGGGCAAACGGTGAGGGAGACACAGAGACTCCTATTTCCAGGAGAGTTTGTCCTTGGTTCTGCCAAAGGTCAGGGAGGGGGATGCAGTGTCTCTCCATAAGGAGATGTGGTACAGTGCCCCCTATATGTGGCTGGCCAAATTCCCATCATGCCTGCCTCAAAGCGGAATTCCAAAGGTTCCCAGCCCCTCCTGTGGGGCACTCTTCTGCCCCACAAATGCCCCAAACCTGCAGGCTACCTCCAGACCCTAGATTTAGCCCCAAGACCCTCCTTCTCTGCCCATCTGAGTGGGAAACCCACAACTCCACATACAGCCACCTCTGGCCTAGATACCTTCCTGCAGCGCCCTTAGAATTCAGGGGTGGGGTGGGGCGGGGCGGTCACTGAGTAACCACCGCCAACTCCAGGTCGCAGGTTGGTCTAGAGCTACACATGTCCTCCCTCAGGACCCTCCCCTCTCCTCCCTTCTCAGGGCAAGTTCATCCGGATCCACTTCGGAACTACAGGCAAGCTGGCCAGAGCTGACATCAAGAGCTGTGAGTCAGGCTGCTTTTGGAGGGTTCTTGGGGGGCAGGACCAGCTACACAATGTGTGGGGTCCAGTGCATGATGAAAGCATGGGGCCCCCTGTTCAAAAGGTATTAAGAATTTCAAAACAGAAGCAGAGGGACTCAAGTGTGGGGCCCTTCTGAACACAGCCTGTCTCACACCCAGCAGGCTGGCCTTGCCCCCGGGCTCCCCCTCATCTGGAGCCAGCCCCCAACCCAGGCTGTGGGTCTAGGAGAGAGGAAGAGGGTACCTATGACTGACCATGGCACTGGGCTTTATGGGGAGGGGAGCCCTGCTTTCCACGGAGCACTGCATTCCAGGAGAATGGACTAAACTCATGGGCACATCTGCTTGTTCTTTTCCAGATCTCTTAGAGAAATCTCATGTCATCTCACAGCAAGCAGCTGAAAGGAGCTACCACATTTTCTACCAGATTCTCTCTAACAAGAAGCCTGAGCTTATCAGTAAAGATCTTTATGTCTGTCTAATTGTCCCTTAACTCGCTTTTCTTCTATTTTGAATAACGAAAGAAGTCCCGTGTGTGGAGGGTTTGGTGTCATCCCTGCGATTCTATATGGATCCCTTTAATTCAGAGTTATGTGAAGAAGCTACAGGGAAGTTTCTCAAAGTTCTACTCACACCCATCTTCACAACAGTCTATGAGGCCTCACACCATTGTTGGCCCATTTCATAGATGGGGCTTTAAGATGTCTGCAACTCATGGCTGAGAGGTGGACCTGGGATATAGGGCTTTAGACCCCCATGTCTTGCTCAGACAGCAGCAGAGAGGTCAGCCCAGGACCACTGCATGTGACAGGCTTCCCTCTGAGTGGACGTAGCCCACTGAATGCACAGCTCAGCAAGCACACTGTACTTGCCCCCTCAACTGGATGCCCTTGTGCAGGCAACAAACTGGTCAACTGTCCATGGCAGACCTGCTCAGGCTTTAAGGTCCAGAGAGGGATGAAGACTCAATCTTGCACATACACACCTCCTAACCCAGCCAGAGACTAAGGTATTGAGTACTATCCCCCACCCACAGGTGGGTTTTATTTGTGTTGGACACAGTGTACTTTTTAATTAATATATGCCATTTTGAAATTGGAAACCTTCACCAAAAAACCCAATCTCCTGGTTTCTCTGGAATAACATGGGACTGGCAGCCACGGGCCTGCCCTCCCATGTGGCACTAATCAGGGCAGTTGAGTGGTGGTGTGCCCTTTGGATGAGCTCAAGCTCTCCTGTTTACCACACTCCCTACCAAGCCCTATTGCATTTCTGACCCTAGAGCAGCATGGCAGGCACCATTTATCTTCCTTCTTGGGCTGTGGTTTTTCTCAGCAGTAGAGAGGAAAGGGAAGGAAAATATTTCTTGCATCCACATCTCTTTCAAAAGTGAAAAAAACAAAGATAGACCAAGAAGGGGCACATATTTGAAGAAAAATAGAAGTGAGCATATTTCCTTGCAAAAGTGACAACATCCCATGCATATTATATGCAAGTGATTATCATTGCCTGCTGCAGTCATCCTGTTAGCTTCTGCCTTTGAGTGTGACCTGCTCTTTACAGGAGAGAGAAAGGAGAAAGATATGCATTCACTGATTTCAAAAATATCTGCTGGTTGCCCACTAGGTGTCAGGTCCTGGGCCAAGTGACAAAGGGCACAACCAAGTTCCAGAGACCCTCTTGCCACTCTAAAGCTCCTCGTGTGCCCTGTTCAAGTCCCTCCACGATTCCAGGTGATCCCAGAGGGCAGGCCTGTAACCCCCATGATGACACAGTCATGCCTAGCACACGGGAGGCATTTACAGATGTGGGTTAAAAATGAAAAAGAAGAAAACCACGTGTCACCAAGCCGCTAACGTGCTTTCCTGCTCTTGGCAGAGAGCCTGCTGCTGGTCCCAACCCTAAGCGGTACCACTGGGTGAGCCAGGGCGTCACCATGGTGGATAACACGGATGACGGGGAGGAGCTGCAGATCACAGAGGTGAGCGGGTGGGCGTGACTGGCAAAAGACAGGGAAAGTGTGGGGCCCTGCACCCACTGCCATCAGAGCCGGGCAGGGCGGGGCTGGGGCAGGCGGACACCCCGAGCTGCCAGGCAGCAGCCTGGGTTCTCCCCTGGAGATTTCTGGGGTTGCAGCTGGCATTTTTCCCAAGCCTGCCGTAGCAAGCAGTTTCTCTTTGCAGAGTTGCACTGGAATTCGACAGGGACTGAACGGGGCTGACTACCCACGTGACTTTTCCTCCTCCCCAGCCCAGCTAGACATGACCCTCTAGTCCCGCCAGTTCCCACGGCGCCCTCTCTCTCCTTCTCGGTGACACTGAGCACGTGGGGTTTCTATTGGGAGTACTGTGTACTCTGTCCTTTTTGACAGCGGAATCGATTCCTGATGCATCTTTGCCTTCCCCTTCTCCCCACACCTAGCAAGGAGGCGGAACAGTAATAATGATGGGAAGAACAACACTACTTCCTGGTTATTATTATGTGTCAAGCATGGGACCAAACATCACTCTGGTTTATCCTTATGACCACTGATTAGCCCCATTTTGCAGATGACTAAACTGAGGCCAGAGAGGTTAAATAAATACAATGACTCTCTTGCAGAGCATCTGGCCTGGACTCCTTGGAGGAAAACAGATCCCTCTCTGGTCAGGGTCTGTCTGACTTCCAGAATCCACAGCGTGCTACAGTGCCCACTGGTGCCACCCCATGGTGGCCTCCACTCTGTGGAATAGGAAGCCAGGAGTTTCTTGGCTTTCTTCTCCCTGTGGCCTTGCAGGTAGCCTTTGACGTGCTGGGCTTCAGTGCCGAGGAGAAGCTCAGCGCGTATAAGCTGACTGGGGGCGTCATGCACTTTGGCAACATGAAGTTCAAGCAGAAGCCTAGAGGGGAGCAGGCTGAAGTGGACACCACGGAGGGTAGGTGTGGGGTGGGGGCCATGCAGGGAGGAGGCAGCCGGTGGGTTGGGGGCTCGGGGCTCTCCAGGGCTTCCTGCACATTTCACAGGCACACTCTAAACCAAGAATGTTCCTTTGATATCCAGACGTCGAGATTCTTGGAAAGGCACGACAGGGTCAGAGACATAACTTTGGTTTCTATATTGCTTTGCCACTTGACCTTGAGGGAACGTGGAAACCATATCAGACCTCTGTTTTCTCTTTTTTTTTCTCATTCCCCAATTCTTTTAAATTGAAGTATAGTTGATGTAAGTTACATGTGTACAATACAGTGATTCACAATTTTTACAGGTTATACTCCATTTATAGTTATTATAAAATATTGGCTATATTCCCCTAGCTGTATGATATACCCTTGTAGCTTATTTTATACATAACAGTTTGTATCTCTTACTGTCCTACCCCTATCGTGCCCCTCTCCCCTTCCCTCCCCTCCTGGTATCCACTAGTTTGTTCTCTATGTCTGTGAGTCTGCTTCTTTGGGGTTATGTTCACTAGCTTGTTGTGTCTTTTAGATTCCACATACATGTAACACCATACAGTATTCATCTTTCTCTCTCAAACTTATTGCACTTAGCATAATGACCTCCAAGTCCAGCACGCTGCTGCAGATGGCAAAATTTCGTTCTTTTTATGGCTGTGTAGTATTCCACGATACATCTATAGCACCACTTCAGACCTCTGTTTTCTCATTGGCAACATGGGGGTCTCCTCCCCTCTCCCCCAACCCCTTGTCTAAACACAATAGATGGTGCTGGAGTTCTCCAGGGCAGGGCACCATCTTTCTTTCACTCATCTGCTTTCTCTGTCCCTACTCAGTGGCCGACAAAGTCACCCATCTCATGGGTCTCAGTTCTGGGGAGCTCCAGAAGGGCATCACCAGGCCCTGGGTCAAGGTAGGCAATGAGTTTGTGCAGAAGGGCCAGAAAGTGGAGCAGTGCCAGAACTCCATAGGGGCCCTGGGCAAGGCCGTCTATGACAAGATGTTCAAGTGGCTGGTGGTCAGGATCAACACGACCTTGGACACCAAGATGCAGAGGCAGTTCTTCATCGGGGTGCTGGACATCGCAGGCTTCGAGATCTCTGAGGTGTGTCTGGCCTCGCCTTGGGGTGGCCACCCTCCTTTGATAAGTGCCTTTTCACCAAGCTTCTCTTGTTTCTCACCTTGGACCTGGGGCCGGCCAATCTCAGTCTGCTCTTGGCTCTCTGACTTCTGGTCTCTAGAAAGTTCCATCTTCATTTGTACGGCACCAAGTCACAAAGAAGGGGGAGAACATAACAGATAGAATGAGTGGTGTGCTGGCTGGAGCAGGCCTGTATCAGCTCATCAGAGCTGATTGCGGAATTTTCAGGAATTCTGTGGGCCAGCTGCCATCCTGTTGATACGTGTCCTGTATATACATGTGGTGTATTTACACCATGGAGATTGGCCAACACTACAAATTAGGCTTTTTTTTTTTTAAAGAGAGAGAGAGAGAGCTGATTTATCAGCACAGCATTGGTGTCCCCATCTCTTGCCCACACAAGTGAGACTCGGGTCTCATCACAAGACGAGTGCCATGGGTCGGGAAGATTTTACCTTTGTAATTGGAGGCAGCATGATTAGGAGTGAGGAGACCTGGTTCTGGACTCAGGTGGGCCACCAACTAGCTGTGTGGCCTTCAGACAGTGGCTATCCTTCTCTGAGCCTCAGCTGTCTCAACTCTAAAATAAGCAGGCTGGCAGAGACCTCTAAGGTCCATTTCAGCTCCGCTGCCTTATTATTCTAGGATTTCTACTAGCTACAGATGGGTTGAAAAAAAATAGTTTAGCCCAACTTCTTTCAGGCTCTAGAGGCTAATGTGGCTGCTGTCTACAATAGAAACATTTATTTCCACAGGTGGGAAAGGCCTTAGAAAAAGCTTCCAAACCGTGCTGCCCAGACCCCTGGGCAGCAGCTGATGGCCAGCAAGGTGGGGATGGGGAGAGAGGGGACGCCTGCATCCCCAGCAGGGTGTGTGCAATAGACAAACGGGGCTGGAATCCCAGTTCCGCCACTTCCAAGCTATGTGCCGCCGTGTCCCCATCTTTGATGAGGACACCGATCATTCTCGCCTTGTAAGGTTTCTGAGCAGATCAGCTTTGCCAGGGTCTGGCACACGTACGTGCTCCATGCGGGTTGCTCTGTGATGACAAGGGCACCCCTCCTCTGACCTGTTTTTCATATGAGGCTTCAGCATGGGGTTTGCATGCAGAGAAAGCAGTCTCTGGTTTAAAAAAATAAAAAGGCTTGTAAACACCTTCACCCTCCAGATAAGGATGAGAAAAACCAGAGAGAGAACTGTCTAAAGGCACACAGGGGGTCAGGCCCATAAAGCATCTCAAGTGATCCATCTCTAGAAATAAAATGGTTCTTCCTACACTGACGTCCATTAACCATGCGGGGCCGGAGTCTGAGTTTTAGGTGCTGGCAGGAGCACTGGGTGGCCCGGGCCACATGGTCAAGCTGCTCTGTGCCTTTGCGGGGAAGGGTAGCCTCGAAGGGCTTCTGGCGGGGCTGACGGGAGCACTGACCAGGTGGTGGGTGTTGAGGCATCTGGGGCAGCGCCAGACACTGGTGGGCCCTTGGCAAGCTTTAGCTCTGCTTGTGGCCCAGCCCAGGGTCCCGGGAGATGCTGTGTCTGCATCTGGGCTGACACCCCTTTCTGTCCTCCTGCCACAGTTCAACAGCTTCGAGCAGCTGTGCATCAACTTCACCAATGAGAAGTTGCAGCAGTTCTTCAATCATCACATGTTTGTGCTGGAACAGGAGGAGTACAAGAGGGAGGGCATCGAATGTGTCTTCATCGACTTTGGCCTTGACCTGCAGGCCTGCATCGACCTCCTGGAAAAGGTAACCTACTTCTGAAAGGAGGGGCTTGGAGAAAGGTTGGGACCCTGCATGGGGCATGTCTCAGGAAGGGATTTCACTGGGGCCTGTGGTTTCAGGGTAGTCGGCAACACGACTGATGACCTTGGTTTATCTGACCTCAAGCTTCCTCTCTGCAAAATGGGTACAACAGCTACTGCAATGGCCACTGTTAGTTCGGCTGTTTTCTGCCTTCACTCGCTGGATCACCACAAGCGACTGTGTGTGTGGGGGGGAGGGGTAATTTATTATAGCCATTTCACAGATGGGAACATTGAGGCATAGAAAAAGGAAGTCACCTCTCCAAGGTCATCCATCCTATGAGTGGCGGAGTGGGGCTTTAACCAAGGCCATCTAATAGCCTGTAATCACACCATCGGGAATGTTTTATCAAATGGCCTCATTCAGGAATATACAGGATTAGCAGATGCAAACTATTATATAGAGAATGGATAAACAACAAAGTCGTACTGTAGAGCACAGGGAACTATATTCAATAGCCTGTGATAAACCATAAGGGAAAAGAATATGAGAAAGAATCTAAATATGTATATATATAACCAAATCATTTGCTGTACAGAAATTAACACAACATTGTAAATCAACTATACCTCAAAAAAATTTTTTTTAATTTAAAAAGAAAATAAAAAAAGAATATATTGTTTGATTAAATGCAGAAAAGGGATAGAAAAAGGAAATTAATGAGGCAGATGACAAAATCTGAACAGCCTGTTCATAGTACTGTATTGGTGATTTCTTAGTTTTCATTATTGTACAGAGGTTACAGTAACATTTGGAGAAGTTGTATGACGGGTATACAGGAATGCTTTGCACTATTTTTGCGAAGCTGAAATTATTTCAAAGTAAAAAGTTAAATACAATAAAGATCACACCTTGTCTCCGAGGTTCATCCTCAGGCCTGTCATACAGAAGTTATCATCAAGGCAGCCGGGGTCTTCAATGGGAGTCAGCCTTACCTCCCAGGAAAAAAGTCTCCAAAAACAGGCTGTGGACTGCCTGTCTCCCAACACCTATAAATACCTCCCTGTCCAGTTGTCACAGAGCCTGAAATGTCCTCATGCTTGAGTTTCGGGATCAAACATTGCCCTCTTCCAGGAGTGTGCGTTAGAAGGGAAGACAGGTGTCATTGATGTCACCGTTTTTCTGGCACCACTTTTTGGGCGGGATTAGCATTTGGGGAGCTACATAGCCCCTTTAGAGATGTCAGTCTTCCCTTCTCTTAGACCTGATGAACTCTAGCCTCTTTCAAGCCTAAGCGGTCATGGCATTCAAAGACCACGGAAAATCAGACCATTCCCAGAGGTCACTGCCCAGAGTTCTGCATTCTAGCCAGCCACATGGGGCCTGGGGCACCCCTCCCACCAGCCCAAGGCCAGCACCAGAGTCACCCCGTTGGCCTCCTCTAATGCCATCCACTCCTCTTCCCTTCCAGCCCATGGGCATCTTCTCCATCTTGGAGGAACAGTGTGTGTTCCCCAAGGTCACCAACGCCACGTTCAAGGCAGCCCTGTACAATAACCACCTGGGCAAGTCTACCAACTTCCTCAAGCCCAAGGGGGGCAAGGGCAAGGGGCCTGAAGCCCACTTTGCGCTCACCCACTACACAGGCACTGTGAGTACCACCTTGGCACCCCCGTGGCCACCTGCTCGGTGCCTCCAACTGCCGCAAATGTAGATCTGTCCTGCCACACCCTCCCTGAGGCTTCCTGCCTCCCACTAACCCAGCCATCAACTAACAGGGCGATCAGCTGATCGAAACGACCTCTGGCTTGTACTTCCTCCTCACTTCTCCCTCTGGGAGTTCCAAAGCAATCTAGCCAAGGATGCCCAGCAGTTCACACCCTCAGACCTGCCAGGGCCACACCATTGCTGATGGCTCTTCGTTTGATGGCTGAACTTTGATCTCAATCAGAAATGACATTTACAGGGACTTCCCTAGTGTTCCAGTGGTTGGGACTCCACGCTTCCACTACAGAGGGCCCTGGTTTGATCCTTGATTGAGGGAACTAAGATCCTGCATGCCGCACAGCATGCCCCCTCCCCCCAAAAAAACCACAAAGAAATGACAACACTTGCAAAAAGAAGAAAAAAAAATCCATGAGTACATCAATTATCCCCCAGTTGACTGACTCATCCCTCTGACAGCTTGTGGCCACCAAACTAACCAGGTGACATCTACGGAGTAGTTTTTTCATTCATGACAAATCTAGTCTTTGGGGAAGAGGGAAATTAAGTGCAGCCAGGACTCAGGCTTGTTTGAATAATTGATGGGGGAGGTGATCAGTGTTGCCGTCAAAGCCAATGCCTGCTGTTACCAAGGAGTTGGTTGAGCCTTTGTGGGTTTAACTGTGGGGAAACGGCAGCCTTAGGACAGAGCTGTGAGGAGAGCTGCTGTTGGAATGGGCATCAGGGCCAAGCTTGGATAACCTCAACAACCATGATGATGCCAAATCCTGGCCAAACGGACTGTGCTGCTACCTAGAGCAAACAAAGGATGCGGCTTGGGGCCAAATTGCAGTGTTCCACCCCACCCTCCACAATGAAATGAGAAGGCTTCCATGTTTGTAGCAATGGGACATTCAAAGTCAAATGGGGCCCATACACTTCCAAGAAGGCTCTAAGATGAGGCCCGGAGGTGACGAATGTCATACAACACATAGGAGAGAGAAGGCCCAAAGGTTCTGGCTTCTCAGCTGCATCCCTAGGTTCTCTGTGCTCAATGGAAGGATCTGCAAGACGCCTTCCTCTTTGCCTCTCCAGCTGGGACCACGTGGAAGAATGGGAACTGGAAATTAGTGGATGTCCAACTACCTGGACACATGGAGCCCCCAGTTTAGATGGATGGAGCCCCCCTCCCACCAGGCAATGGCAGGGAGATGTGTGCTTCTCAGCAAGGACAGATGCTCTTGTAGGGAGTTCTTCATGTTGCTCCGGGTTCCACTGGTCAAGGTCAATCACTGAGCCTGCAATAAGATCTGCCCACCTGTATAGAAGAAGACCCAGGGGTCAGGGAGGTTCAGTGTGGCCAGCAAAGCAAGACATGCAAGAGAAGGTCACACCTGGCAGAGAGTAGCCGGGGAGTCCTGGTGTGGGGGTAAAGCTCAGAGACAGGGTGGCCTAGACAGGCAAACTGCAAATGCCCAAGAGATGGGGCTTCATGGGCATCCCAGGACTCCAGGCAAGTCATCAGTACAAGAATTGAAGTCCCAGGAGACGGGGCTGAAGGTTGGTCCTGGGAACCCACAGTGGACAGAAGAGATGTAGGTCAAGGTTCTGGCTGTGGGACCTGAAAGGTGGAATCTGGGCCTGAAATGCAAGTACTGGCATTTGCCCCCCTCCAGGAGGGTTACAACATCACGGGCTGGCTGGAGAAGAACAAAGATCCCCTGAATGAAACAGTGGTGGGCTTGTTCCAGAAATTGAGCCTGGGGATCCTAGCCCTTCTCTTCAAAGAAGAGGAGGCTCCAAGTATGGCTGACCCTTCATGTGACCAGTCTCTGTGCCAATGCTCTTTAGTGGCCAGAAGTAAAAGAAAAAAGAAAACCAAACTCTCATATTCAGCTCCTGTTGAATGAATGAATGTATGAATGAACGAACGAACGAATGAATGAATGAATGACAAACTTGCTGGAGACCGGCTGTGGATGCCACTGAAATAATCCTGGGAGCTTCTTCCATCAACCAAATTGATCACTGGGCCCGTGTCACCTCTAGGGGGAGCGATATTGCTTTGGAAAAGTTGACACCCAAATGCTCTGTGCTTATTTTTCTGCTCCCTGCTCTCCAGCCTGAGCCAAATGCCAAGCCCAGCCCTGCCTCCTTCCCAGTCAAGGTCATGTGGCCCACGGGGGAGCATCCAACGGGGTGCCACTCAGCAGGACAAGAACTGCAAATCTCCTTGGGCTCAGAGATGTGTTTGTCGCCAGCATGCAGTTCTCCAGATGGTCTGTGAGCTCTTCCTCCCCCCCCAGGCAACGGCAGCAGGGTGCAGCCTTGGGCCAGCCGGAAATCACAAAGGGCTGCAGACCCTCCAGGGAGCACAGCACTCCTTGTGACAATTATGCCACAGTCAGCCCATTCACCCTCTCCCTGGTAGATCTCGTCTTCCTGGTGGAGGGGTCCTACCACATCTAGTCCCCAGACAAGTCTTTTCAAAACCAGAGAATGCACATCCTTGACACAGAGCACTGAATGGGATGGCCTGCCTCTGTGCTGGGTACTGACACGAAACATGCTCTCTCTCTTCCTCAGCTGGAAGCAAGAAACAGAAGTGAGGGTTCTCCTTCATGACTGTCTCCAACTTCTACAGGGTAAGTAGGGGCTGCCCCAGAGGCCACCTTGTGACCACCGCCCCCAACCCCAGTGGTGCAGTGGTCTTGCTGCCACCTCACGGTCCAGGACAGGATGATTTCATTTCTATACCTATGGCTGTCCCTTTCATTGGAAGGGTCGTTTCCTTCTGAAGAGGGCACAGAACCACAGGACCACGGGGCAGAAAAAACCCTTAGAGATGGTCCAGTCCGACTGCGTTGTTTCAGATTGAAACCCAGAGTACTGATGGGACTTGCCCAACATAACAAGTGGAAGTATCAGTGCCTAAGATCTTGTGCTGGCACGTCTTCTTGGCTGGTCACAACTTCCATAAAATTTGGGCATTACTGGAAACATATTTCAAAGTGCAGAAATGCAGCCAATGGGGAGATGTTGCACGAAGAATGAGTTCAATACTTCCCAAGGATCCAGCTGTCCTAAGGCAGAGTGGGCCATCTCATTGGACGTATCCAACTGGAAGAGGAGGGATCGTTCAATAGGGAGGTTAAAAATGGGGAGGGAACAGCACTACGGTTCCTCCTAGTAGCAAGATTCTCTGGTGAGCCAGCACTGAATTCAGAAGATCCCTCTTCTTGTAAAACATGTCACTTTGGGCAAGTTACTGGACCTCTGAGAGCATTGCTGTCCAACAGAGCTTTCTGCAATGATGGAAATGTTCTCTTCTGTCCGATACGGCGGCCACTGTCCAGTGTGCTGCCCCGTACGATAACCACTAGGCACGTGAGTACCTGAAAAGTGGCTGGTGTGACCAAAGAACTGAATTGTGATTGTAATTAAGTTAATGAAACGCTACATAAATAGCTCCCCTGAGCACGGGTGTCCTGCAACACCAATGCTGAGTTTCACTCTTTCGTCCCCTCCCCACTCCCCCAACCTGGAGCTGCTGAACAAGCTGATGGCCACCCTCCACAGCACCCCCCCCCCATTTTGTCCGCTGCATTGTCCCCAGTGAGTTCAAGCAATCAGGTCCATCGTGGGGACATGTCTCCCAGCTGGAAGTCCTCAGGATGTGTGAAGTTGGGGTACACGCTCGATTAAGTCCACTTTTAATCACCAGGGATGACTGGGGCAAAACGGGGCATTGAAAGAACCTCCAACAATGGATCATCCAAAGATCACGTTCTAGCTACTCTGTAAAGGAGCGTGGTGCCCACCTACCCAGAAGTCACACTCAGGAGAGCCTTTGGGCCTTGGCTGAATCGTGGGGGACCTGGGACCCCCCTGGGCAGTGACGGAGGAGACTAGGGTTGATGACGTGGGTATTCGGTTCAGCCTCGAGCGGCAAGGAGTGGCCTGTCTACCTGAGGGTAGTGACTCCCCATCCTGTGCCCGCCCTCTTGGCAGGCGTGGTGGACACCCACCTGATCATGCATCGACTGGCTTGCCACGGATTCCTGGGAGGCATCCGTATTTGCAGGAAGGGCTTCCCGAACAGGCTGCAGTACCCAGAGTTCAAACAGAGGTGAGTGGTGTCTTCCTGATACCTCGAGTACAGTTCTCGGTCTCCAGGGTTGACCCACTGGAGCAGACACTATGGGTGCGGTGATGGACACTATCTCACTGTCACTACATCAGTACACAATGGCCTAACTTTCAATAGCCAGCACCTGCATTTCATTGCCCAAGGGCTGTCTCTGGCTGCTGGAGCCTGCTTTGCTACTTGGCAGGCCGAAAGTATCAGGAATTAATGGCTCCCCAGGAGCAGCCCTCGACCAATGACTAAAGGCAGCTGGCGTATAAATACTTCAGCTCCCTCACCCTGATGGTGGGCTAATTCTGAGGCATGTTCTGTACTGGCTCTCAGACAGCTGTGTGTTGGTAAACGTTTAACAACGGGCCCTCCAAGTTAAAGTGTTTTGTTTTTGTTTTAAAAAAAAAAAACAAAAAACTCCTGATTTGTAGTATCTACTGATTTCCATGGTATAAATTCTCCCACCACAGCTGATTTCAAGCTACCAATGTGACATCACTGAATGTAGGGTTGGGGAGAGATGCACACAGGCTCTTGTGAGCTGGGGGAGCTGGTCCCAGCACACCAGGGTCCCGAGCAGCATGAAGCACCCCGTGCCTGTTGTGATAACTGCCTTGATAACATGCCTTTTGCTGGCTTCCCTGCCCCACGCCCCAGCTCTGCCCCTTCTCAGATAAACTACCTGCACTTGAATCCTGGCCTCAAAGTCTGATTCTGGGGGAACTCAAACTAAGACCTCCACCTGAGGGATTATTTTACTTCTATCCCCTCCCTAGAACATATGACGGAAGACGATGAGCAGGAAGGGTCACTAGAGGTCATCTTGTCCAAGCTCTCTGAAGTCCTCTTAGCTGGGGAAGGACTAAAGGGGCTGCTGGCAGATTAGGAGAAGAAGCGGTTCTCCCATGTCTGGAGGAAAAGATCAGGAAGAAAAGACTTTGGTGCCTTCATTTCTAAGAATATCTCCCCACGGCACTCCTGACCCACACCTGACATCCACTCCCCACCGTCTCCTGTCAGCCCCTCCCTCTGCCTGCCATGAGCCCCTGCAAAACAAGTCGAATCCCTGACTCAAAGGCCATCTCGCAGGTGGATGATAACTGTGCGGGCAGACTTCCTGGGCTGCCAACTTGGGGATGATGGGGTCTGTCATCGTCTCTCCCGACAGGTACCAAGTGCTGAACCCCAACGTGACTCCTCAGGGGTTCGTGGACAACAAGAAAGCCTCAGAGCTGCTTCTTGGGGCCATCGACCGGATATGAATGAATACAAAATTGGACACACCAAGGTAGGGTCTTCCCATGCTGCTCCCTCCCTGAAACACTCAGCCTTGTCCCAAGAAAGTGGGTGTCAGGGAGTGAATTCCAGCTCAGCTGTAGACCAGTTGGGTCAAGCCCTTCAGCTGCTGAGAGCCTCTGTATCCTCTTCTGAAAAATCAGGGCTGGTAAAGCCAATCTCACAGGATTGGGAGTAGCGTGGATGAAAACCCAGCTCAGACAGAGAGGTACTCAATAAACAAGAGACTATTTCTTAGGACTGCATGGGCCCCAGACTTCTAAGAATAAAAGGAGCCAATCAGAATCAAGGTCCTGGATTGGACCGGGGTGCCATGGTACGTGTGTGGGAGAGGTCTTGGGGTGAAGCACCCTAATCCCCACCAACCCACACCACGAGCCCCAGCCCTGAGCTGGCAGGTGAGTCAGGGTTGACTGGGACGGAGCAGCCACCTGATCCTGACTCACGGGGCCCGCGTCTGTTCCACTTCCTGGCCCCGCAGAGTCCTCTCAGGGTTGTAAGTTCCAGGCTGATGGTGGGAGGTGTCCATTGACACCTGCCCAACCAGACTGCACCCCAACACAGCCGTCAGGGTGATGTGGGAGGGCCCCTGGCTTTGCGTCAGGCTCGGGGCCTGCCATGTGCAGCCCGGAGTGGGTCGCCTGGTTGTCCAGGTCTCAGGAGGGCCGCAGCCAGGCCCAGATTCTCCGTGGGCCCCGTGTGGCACGATGCCTGGGGAAGCTGTAGGCTGTGTGTACATCCAGCACATGCAGAGTGCCTCCCGCATGCCAGACGTTCTAGGCTTAGGGACACGCAGGCGGACAGAACAGAAAGAGTCCCTAACTCCCTGCAGCTTGCTCTGTAGCCAGCGGTGTTAGCAGGATTGTAACACTGCTCCCTCAAACCTGCCGGAACCATTAGCTTTGGCCTCCTGCCCCTCTGAGATGTGCTCTGTGGAGCTAAATTGACTTACAGGAACTCTCAGGCTTTGTCACAGAATCACTGAATGCCTGAGCTGGAGAGAACCTCGGAGACCAACTCCATCCCCTACGCCACCTTTGATGGATGGGAAACTTAAGAAAGGCTGGAGAAGGCATGGAGGTGACGTGCCCAATTTCATAGAACTAGGCAGGACAGAGCAGGCCTCAGGCCCCTCGTCAGGTGATCGGGGAAGCTGGGGCTGACCTCGCCTGTATCTGACACAACTACCCGCTGGGCAGGCAGCATCTTGCTGTTGTCCAAGGGTTGCATTGGGCACCTCAGGTCCAGGTAAAGGCCTGGGGCTGCTGGGGACAGCTGTGCTCCCCAGGGCCAGGCAGGCTCTCAGGGGCAGAACAAAGAACAGAATGACTCTGTACACTGTGTCCCCATCTGTGGCTTTGGCTCATATGGACCCTCTCCCGCCAGCCACATGCTTGCCTCACTGCTCCTCAAATACCAAACCTCAACCACAATTAATCTGGAAATATCCAGCCCAATGCCTCTACCCCATGGTTGGCGGGGAGAGGGCAGCAGGAAGAAGCATCCTTTTCCAGCCTTTCCCTGTCAGTATCCAAGCATCCACATAAAGGATTCATCTGGGGGCTCTAATCCCTGCCCCTACGTGTAGAATCGGAGATTCCCAGAGCCAGAATTACTCAGGGTCCTGCAGTCCCACTGGACAGGAGAGGAGACCAAATCCCCCCAAAAGGAGAGTGGCTTAACCAAGGTGACCTGGCACATCCAAAGCAGGCTGAGGCCAGGTGTGGGTCTCCTGGCTCCTTCTATCCTTCTAGAAGTTTCTATCACATCCTATTAGAAGCCTATCAAAAAATGGTGCATTATAAAACACACTGATAAAGCAATCACCCATGAGCCCACTTAAAAACCCAGAACTTAATTTTTACATCCCTTTCCTCTCCTTCCTCCCCATCCCTAGGAGTAAGCCTTGTCCTGAATGTTAACCTTCCCCTTGCCTTTTCAAAAACAACTTTGTCACAGATGCACACGGCCCAAGGTTTTGCCTGGTTTTGAGCTTCATGAAGTATCATACTTGATATACTCTTCTCTGACATGCTTTCATCACCTAATCATGTTTCTAAGATTCATCCCTGTTAGTTGCTATGTGACGTTTGTTCGTGGTCATGGGCATATCATAGGACTTCTGATGGCCACACCACAACTATCCTGTCTCCTGTCCTTGGAAATTGGATTGCTCCTTTTTTTTTTTTCCAGTTACCAACAATGCTGCAATGAACATCCTCACACATGGCCCTATGTAACAATTTCTCTAGAACAAAGTTTTCAACCTTGACTGTACATTAGAATCATCTAGACCAGGGGCGGGGGGCGGAGAGGTTAGAACACTGATGCCTGAGCCCCCCACCCCAGAAACTGTTTGAAGTCACCTGTGGCCAGGCACCAGCATCTTTCCAAAGCCTTCCAGTGGGGGTGATATGCAGCCAGGGTTGAGATACACACTGAGGGAGTGACAAACCAACTTCCAAAACTGTTCCAACTCACCACCCACCCCCTCCTGGAGTCATATCCTTGCCAACACTTGTTTTATCAGACGCCTTCAATGGGGGAGGGGGAATGGTGTCTTGTGACCTTAATTCGCATTTCCCTGAGGTCGGGTGTTTCTGGCTCTTTCTAACATGTGTTGCAAAGCACGGCCTGGTTTTCCTGAGGACGAGTCCCACTCATAGAGCAGAGCCGGATGCCTGAAGCTGTGCAGCACCGGGAAAACTCTGCCTCCTTTCTAGAAGATCAACTCCCCCTGCTGGCCACTATCCCCTCTTCCCATTCCCATATCCCATGAGACCGTGACTGTCCCAAGGCTGCTTTGCATGGTGGTAAAAAGGAAGGTGCCTTGGCACCCTGCTGCCAGGCCATCACCACAGGTAGCAGTGAAGATCCTAACGATCTATCACACTTTACTCAGAGCTTCACAGTTTGCAGGAGTACTTTTCCCCTGTTTAATTTTTATAGCAACCCTCTAAAGGGAGGGATCAACAGCCCCATTTCACAGATGAGGCCCTGAGGCCCTGAGACGTGAGGAGACGTATCCGAGGTGACCCAGTTAGTAAGTGCAAGGCCGGAACTAGAGCCCACAGATGTGTCCAAGAGAGAGAGGAAATAGACGCCGAGTGTGTCTGTGCAAGTGTCCAGGCCAGGACCAGCTGTTTCCCAGGGTCTCTGAATGCTGAAGGACCCGTCTGAACTTCTCCTTCTTTGATCTTGGACTCCCTGCCGGGCAGCCGTGCTGGTAACAGCTGAGATCTTCTCAGATAGGTGTTTTTTTTCCCCCAGGTGTTCTTCCGAGCAGGCATCCTGGCCAAGCTCAAGGACATGCGGGACGAACGTCTGGCCAAGATCAGGACAATGTTGCAGTGTCGGCTCCGGGGTTTCCTCGTGAGGGTCGAGTTCAAGAAGATGCTGGAACGAAGGTAGCACCAATGGGGCAGGCCCACTGAAGCCACACTGTCCACAAGGAATAACCAGGGACCCCTCCACACACACGGTGGTCAGCTCCACCAGTGACCCTGGGCAGTGAGATGGGGAGGGTGCCAATGTATTTGCTGGCCCAAAGAACCCTTTTTGGGGCCTGTGTTGGTTTCCTGGGGCTGCCATTAACAAAGCACCACAAACCGGGTGCCTTAAAACAACAGAAGTTTGTTTTCCCACGGTTCGGGAGGCCAGGAGTCTGAAATTAAGGTGTTGGCAGGCAAGCTCCCTCCAAAGCATCTAGAGGAGAAGCCTCTCTTGCCTCTCCCAGTCCTGGTAGCCGCAGGCACTCAACTTGTGGCTGCATCACTCCAGTCTCTGCCTTGTCCTCACAAGGTCTTCTGTGTCTGTCTTCACATGGGCTTCCTTCTTTTTATAAGGACATCAGTCATCTTAGGGTAGGGGCCCACCCTACTCCAGTATGACCTCATCTCAACCTAAGTAATTCCATCTGCAAAGACCCTGTTTCCAAATAAGGTCACATGTGCAGGTTCTG
This sequence comes from Hippopotamus amphibius kiboko, assembly GCF_030028045.1. Taxonomy (NCBI): domain Eukaryota; kingdom Metazoa; phylum Chordata; class Mammalia; order Artiodactyla; family Hippopotamidae; genus Hippopotamus; species Hippopotamus amphibius. Next base: position 138,280,624 of record NC_080194.1, on the reverse strand, counting down.
GGGGTTAGAACTTTAGAGTATCTTTTGGAAGGGGACACATTCAACTCTTTAAGGAACCACCTAATATAAACCTTTCTCTTTAGCATCTACAAGTCACTTTTACAGCCTTCCCCTTACTTGATCCATATGATGAGGCTGTGAAAGGGATATGGTAGAATCAGCACCTCCATTTTACAGATGTGGAAACTGAGATCAGAGGGGTTAAGGTACTGGGCCAGGTTCACGCAGAAAGAGTCAGGATTAGAACCCAGAAATCCTCGTCCCAAAACCCTGCCCTCAGAATCGTGCTCTTCAGCCATCGCCATAAAACGGTAATTAGAAAATAGCTCTGGCTGCCCCAGCTGCCCTGTGGTTGACTTTGGCTCTTTGTGGTCATGGTATCAGTAATAATAACAGTAATGAATAAATAATAACAGTAATGAAGTCCTGATATCCATCAGCAGGCCCCCTGTGACCCCAGTCAAAGGTAGGGACGCCAGTTAGGGGCTGAGTGTGGGACCCAGTGCACAGAAGATCCTCAGTCCTCAGTAAATGACAGTTGAAGGAAGCTGCCTGGGACAAGAGGGCTGATTCCAGAGACCGCAGACAGATGGGATTTGGAGACTAATGGATGACTTCCAGTGAGGGAGCGGAAGGAGGGGAAATGCAGGAAGGAACGGGCTCAGCCCTGAGCTGCTGGGGAGGAGCCGGTTCCATCAGGCAGGCCAGTCCCCCCTCACCTCCCCCCACACACACTCCTGCATTTTAACCCATGCAACCCTGGATTCTTTCTTCTTTTTTTTTTCTGCAGAATAGGCCTGAAGGTCATCCAGCGGAACACCCGCAAGTTCCTGCAGCTGCGTTTCTGGGGCTGGTGGAAGCTCTACAACAAGGTGAGAGCTGAGGGCCCTCAGTCTTGGGCGGAGGGGCCTCTTGGGCATGGGAGAATGCGGGATGCTGCAGGGAGAGTCTAAAAATGAGGGCGCCTTGGAGAAGAGTGTAGCCCCCCTCCCTGCAAAAGTGGGCTTGGTGCTCAGTGCCTCAGCCCTGGGCATGCTGAAGCATCTTCAACTCCTTCAGTGAAGTCCTGGGCTTTAGGAGATCATGGGTTCTGACCTCTCCTTTCCCAGGCTGTGAGGCAGCAGTGGGAGTGAATGACTCAGCCGGGTGGTGAGGCTGCAGACACCCAAGCAACCAGGCCACCCTCAACCAATGCCGGAGGCCACGAGCCACCCTACTGCACATGGGTCAAGTCACACTGGGGCATGGCATCTCACCTGGGGCCCCCATTACAAGGAAGCACCCCACTAGACACCGGCGGCAGGGCTGCCACATTCAGGAAGCTGGAGACCAGTGTTGTCTTGGGGGCAGGATGTTCAGGGCAGCTACTTGGAGGATTGGCACAGGCTCCAGGTCATCTCTGGGGACCCTGAGCCCCACCTACAACTCACACAGAAGCTTCTTTCCCCTCCCTGTAGGAAAGAACTTTCTAACAATCCGTGCTGACCCCAAGTTCAAAGGGAGGGATAGTATTGATACGTTCTGGATCCCCAGAGGTACCCACACACAGGTTGGCCCACTGGAGGGCCTGAGATTTCAGAGGGATCTAAACAAGAATTTCTCAAATTTTGTCATCATGGCACTTTCCCCGCCTGCTCTACGACTGACCATCTTTCTTTACATCAACGCACTTTTCTATTTTGAAATTTTTATTTTAAAAGGAAACTTTGCATCTTTACCTGTCTCATCCTAAGCAAATACTACCCATAAAACTGGATTTCATGAATTTGTTTTCATTTTTAAAAATTATTATTTTTCAAAATCACTTAAGATATTACTTTTTAAAATTATTTTTAAAGTAACTATGTAACAATGTAAATCAAAAGGTTTCTATGCAATGGTTGACTCCATCTCACCTGCACCCTTAGCATGTGTATTGGGTTGGCCAAAAAGTTCATTCAGGGCTTATCTGTAAGATCTTATGGAAAACCCCAAATGAACTTTTTGGCCAACCCAGTATTACCAACAGCCTTAAGATTCCTTTGAACCTGGACATAACTGACCACAGGTGACAAGGAGACAGAAACTGGAAACTTCTCTGCTCTTTACCAGAAAGTAAAACTTCACCAATTAAACATAGCAGAGCAAGATCCTGTTCCAATGAGTAAAAACATAAAATTAAGTTAAAATCCTTTACTCTTAGTGTGTTAACTAAGCTCTAATCTTTTTTAACTAAATCAGATAGGATGAGTCAATGGAAAAAAACATCTTGGGGGAGGCTTTCACTGGATAAAAAATGTTACATAGTTGCAAGTGATGCTTACTATCACCTTTTCATGCAAACTGCACTGCAGGGTCCCAGATCCTCACAGACCAGGCTGGCAAGGACAGGTTTATCTGTCATCCTCAAAGAGAGGCGATGCCTTCTCCCAAATCCATTTCCATCATGTTTGCCCTCCTGAAAAATGCATCCATTGATCAGGAAATATCCCGAGGACCTGTCCTGCCTGCTTTGCTTGGTGCTATAGCAACACTGAGGGCAGGAGGGAGATGGGGAGGGGCAGGGGGCAGGGCTCGTGGTCTAACAGGGCAGAGGATCCAATGGACCCAGGCACTCTTGCAGGATGAGAAATGCCAAATGCACAGATAGGTGCTGTGGGTGTGGAAGAGGAGCAACTGCTCCTGGTCGAAGGCAAAACAGCCTACCACTTAGCCCCCTGGCAAAAGCCATCCCCCTAACACTCTATGGTGTTATTCACCACCCAGGTCAAGCTGCTCCTGAATGTGGCTCAACAAGAGGAGGAGATGAAAGCCAAGGAGGAGGAGCTGAGGAACGCCATGGCCAAGACGCAGGAGTTACTAAGCAAGGTTAAGGATCTGGAGGAGAAGATGCCCACGCTCAGCCAGGAGAAGAATGACTTCACCATCCAGCTGCAGGCAGTATGTGGGGCCCTGGGGGCAGCGGCAGCAGCTGGGGCAAGAGTCAGACCCATAGAAGGAGGGAGAGTGGCCTTCTAAGAAGCTGTGTCCTTCCAGACAGTGGGAAATTCCCAGCCTTCTCTTTCTTTCATTGCCATGTCACCCTTGCCATGTCCAACTACCAAAAAGTCTCCATCGCATTCCTGTTTGCCCACAGCAGCGGGCTGGGCACACACAGTACATGCTGGGCCTGGGGGACTGTCCAGACATGGGGGCTGTCAGATGGTGGGGGAGCACCCCTGGGGTGAGCCTGGCGCCCCTGGGGACCTAGGGGACTTGCTCTCTTTTCTCTGCCTCCTTTTCCTCACTCATCAAGGGCAAACACAGCAGAGAGAACAAATGACCTAGTTCCCGTGGGGAACCTGACTCCCAATACGATGAGCGGGTTCACTGCCATGACCCTTCTGGTTTACAAGGGTCCTGCTCTGATTTGACCTTCACAAGCACCTCTTTAGATGCCCAATTTTCATGTATATCTTCAGGATAGAAAAGTCCATTTGACTGAACTTTAGAGACTCGATCAAGGTCCCGAGCCCGTCAGTAGAAGACCCACCACTGGGAGGGGTCCAGTTCCATCTTGGTCCTTCCTGCTCTGTCACAGCCATGTTTCCTGGGCTGCGAGAGTGTCAGCACTTGCATTATCCATCCATTTTCCCCAAGTCATCTCTAACATCTTTTCTCCACATCCCCTCCACACCCCTGAGATGTTGCTCAGTCTGGGGCCTTTATTTTATGTTTGGGGAGGCTGATGCCAAAGGTGAACACAAGGATAAAAGAATCTTGCGTGTATAGAAGCGCCTCCACGTGCTCCATCCCTTTACGCCTCACGACGATCATTTCCCTTATTTTCCAAAGGGAAATGTCACTAAATTTATGTAAATTTATGGAATTTCAGTAAATTTATGCCACGAACCAAAAGTCATCCAGCTGGTCTGGTCTTCTGACTCCATGGTCAGTTGTTGTCTTACGCCGCTGACCCCATCTCGGGGAGACCCCAGTGGACACCCTGGTTGTCCCTCCCCTGCCACTTACTGCCTGTGTGGCTGTTGACAGCTCCACCCCCGCGGCATATTGGTTCCCTCATCTCTTATAGATGACTCCGGCCTGGCTTGCTTCTCAGTGTCGTTACAAGGAGGAACCGGGGATGGGAAACGGCTCGTTAACACAAAAGTGCTAAATCAATGCTGGGAGTTATTTGGGCAGACATGCCCCTCCCCGTTGGCAGATGGAAGCATGGGCACACCCAGGATCAGCGGATGAGATGGCAGATCCTGAACGGACAGAGGCATCCTGCCTGAGTGGCCTGGACTTCTCCCAGACCACTCTACTAACACCTTAAGGTGCATCTGATCACCTGGGATCTCATTAAAAAGCAGATTCAGATGAAGAGGTTGCAGGTGGAGCCTGAGATTTTGCATCCTCACTGGCTCACAGGTGATGCTGTTGCTACTGCTGGTCTAGGGACCGCACTCCTGGACAACACTTTGTCACGCACATCACCAAGGAGCTCTGAGCTAGCCCAGCCCAACCCCCAGGACACGTTTGTTTGGGGCCCATCAGCCCGAGGCCTATCTGCCATCGTGGTCCCCTGCAGGTGCCCGGACCCTGCCTTTGACCAATGCTCTTTCCTTCACCAGAAGCAAGAGAACCTGATAGATGCGGAGGAGCACCTGACCCAGATGATGAAGACCAAGGTGGAACTGGAGAGCCAGGTCTCTGACACGTGGGAGCAGCTGGAGGAGGAGGAGGGCATGTCGGCCTCGCTGAGTGCCACCAAGCTCAAGCTGGAGGGGGAGCTCAGTGACCTCAAGCGGGACCTGGAGCGCCTGGAGACCACGCTGGCCAAGACGGAGAAGGAGAAGTTGGTCTGGAGGCCCCTGGGCCCGACCTTGCTCCTCCCAGGGCCAAGAAACCCCCAGCCCACTACCCTGCAGGGGCCACACCCAGAGCCCCCACAGTAGGACCGCCCGGACCCAAGCCACCAGCCACATGTGGCTATTTTAACTTAAATCAGTACAATTTCAAATGTAGTTCCTCTGTCAACCTGGCTGCATTTTGAGGGCTCAGTAGCCATGCGCGGCAAGTGCTACCGTGTCAGATGGAGCAGATGGGTACGTGTCCGTTGTTTGAACAGAGCAGCTGACTCTCGGAGCTGAGGGCTGTTCCCCTCCTGGGGACACCCAGACCTAGCTGGTTCCTCTCGTGTCTGGGATTCCCAGGCATCCGCCTGGCCTGCTGCCCCTTCAGCCTCAGCATCCCTGGGGTCTCTCACAGAATATCCTTCTGCAGCACCACGTCTACCCCTCCCCCTTCCCAGAGGAAGCAGCCCTATTGTAAGGTGGAGTCACCTTTAAGCTATTGATTTTCTGCCCAAACAAGCGGTTGCTGCCCCTCCAAGTGGCTCCTTGGCTCCTAGTACTGTCTGGCTGGACCTTGGCTCCAGGCCCCCTTCCTATCTTGCAGTGGGTGGAATCCCTGAGCAGGGGGAGGTGGATGCTGCCTAAACTGGGGTGTCGGCAGCTTTGACGTGCACTCAAACCACGGAAACCTCAATAAGACGCAGGCTTTGGGCTGACGGGGCCAAGGGGCCCAGGGGTTACGTTTCCAACACAGTCCCGGGAGAGACCACGGCAGCTGTCCAAGGACCAGGCTCTGAGCAGCCAAGCCCTGACAGTGTTCTTGCTGCCCCCTCACCATCAAGATTCTGACCTGGTTGGCTGGGCTGTGCCCTGGCCATTGACATCTCTCAGGCTCCCAGGTGATTCTGGGGAGCAGCCAAGCTGAAGACCCTCTCTCGGGGCAAGCGCCCTGCTCCCTTTCTCCCCCTAGGGTGTTCCCAGCCTTTTAAAGTCCCGCCTCTCTCCCCCACCCCCATCTCCAGGCCCTGGATCACAAGGTCCGCACCTTGTCCGGGGACCTCTCATTTCGAGAAGACTCCATCGCCAAGCTCCAGAGGGAGAAGAGGGCCCTGGAAGAGCTGTACCAGGTAGGCACCGCCTGCTTCTCCCCTTGGTGGAGCAGGTGGAGCTTGGAGACGGGAGACCCTAGTTCAAATCCCAGCTTTGCTGCCCCTCAACTGGGGCCCTTGGGGAAGTCACAGAATCTCTCTAAATCTCAATGCCCTCATCCATGAAGTGGGCACAGTCACTTGCTGCTGACCTTCCAGGTTTGTGGTAAGTGGGGTGACCATATCATTTATCACCCAAACTAGGACAGGTTTCACAGTGAAAGGGGGCAGAAGGTATGCGTTAGAATGGTCCAGGCACCCTGGGAGGGATGCTCCCAGAGTCATAAGCATGAGGTGGGGTGTATGGAAGTGCCCTGTGAGCTCTAAAGCACCAGGGAACCTTGATTCATCGTGGCAACAACAAATGTGAGCTTGTGGGGTCACGGGGAGCCCACCCGACTGTTACGGACTCTGAGTGCGGCGCCAACTCTGACCACCCACCAGTGTTGATCGTGGGGTGGAGCACCTCCTAGCCTAGACACAGGTGCCAAGAGCAAGTTGAAGCCCAGGACCAGACAGTGGACCCTCATCCCTGTGTTTGCTGAAGTCATGAACCTACAATATGTCCCCCGAGCACGTCTCTCTGCTGCCTCTGAAAACACCTCACTATCATATCAAACCCAGAGCACCCTTTTACAACAAGTACCCTCAGTTTTATTATTCAAGGTGGTGATGTTCTATAGAGTCACTGAATTCTCAAATACTGAACCTCTGCTCTTGGGGTTAGGTTCCTGCTAGTCTCTGGTCACAGCATTTTCGTGAACCAGTCGATACGTCATACAGATGATTGTGATCAATACATCACCTAGTTTTATGTATGTTTCTGTTGAAAAACACCTTATTTAGTACATATTGTTGATTCCTTGACATTGAACTGACGGTCAACAGCTCCTGTATCTCAGGCCTGAATGAAGCTCATCCAGCACACAGATTTTCTCTGCAAAGTACCTCACAGCCTTCTTGCGTCAGAACTCCAGGCAGCACCGCAGCACTGTGCTTGGTGCTTTTGTAAGCAGCAAAATCACCAACAAAAAGCACCAACATGTGAAAACGTGGCACGAGGCAGACCGGGAAAAGGACACTTGTTCGCAGTCTGAGCTGAACGGAGAAGACAGAGCATCACTTTTCCAAGCTCAGCTGGGAGTGTGACCTGCAGGCGATTCAACACTGTCGCCACTCCGCGCATGTCTGAGAATGACCACAAAAGCACCACGAGTATTGATTTGGGGATTACAAATAAATTGTAGTGAATAGGTAAATTGGCAAGTAGATAATTCACGGATAATGAGGATCAGCTGTGTTTGGAAGGCCCCCTTACTGTCCCGAGTTGACAATTGTAATAAGGTAACTAATACATAACTTCACAGAAATCAATAGGCTGGCCTTCTGTATAAGAGGAGAAACGAATGAAAGTAATTTATAATAAACAATGGGGCTGTCAAAGTGTAAAAGCTCAGGCAGATCTAGGAGGGCTGCCTGCCCAAGCCCGTCTCTGATGGCTGCAGACGGGCACTGGAGGGGGAGTTGGTGATTCAGGTAGCCAAGTGTGGTTGCTGCCAGTGATGTGATTTTACAAAACGGTTAATAATTCTTGGGGTGGTTTTAACAACAACGAGTAAATCTTCTCTCAGTTTTCATGGCAGATCATCCTTTAAAAATGTAGCATATACTAAATGAAAAAATTGTTGAGTTACATGTGGAGCAGTGCTGGGTTCTAGGTTCAGAAAAGTATAAACAGTTGTTTACTTACATGAATGCCTGGATGGGACGGCAAACGTATGGACTGCAGAACTATTCTTCACGGGCCGATTGTCCAGAGCAAGGCCAGGTGTCCAGCATCCCTGGAAGCACCCACAAAGTGCCAATGAGGCCCCCAACTGCTGTGAGAACCAAAAGGCCCCCCCGTGCAGATTTCCTGTATGGCCCATGGAGAACCAGAGCCCCCAACTGACCCCTGGGGGCCCACCTGTGGCTGACGGGGGATGGGTCTGGCCTGGCCTCACCCACCACCCAGGAGCAGGTGCTCTGTAATCAGTCACTGACATCATCAACTCAACTTGGAAGTGATGGCCGAGATCCAGCTCTCTCCAGCTGCTCCCACCTACCTCACAGGACGCACGTGTGTATCTTTCCTTCCAGACAACCCTTGATGACCTGCAAGCCAAGGGGGACAAGGTGAACCACCTGACCGAGAACAACAGCAAGCTCAGCACCCAGATCCATAAGGTAAAGCCTCGTCGCCGGTCCCATTCTATAGCTCGATGGCCAGGTCTGCCCTAGGGCACGGGGGCCTCAGATGCATTTTGGGAGCTGGGAAGTGAGGCCCTTTCTGATGCCACAGCTAAGGGACCAGGCCCAGTCTGATTCGTTATTGCATTCTGGCCTCAGACCCAACCACCCCCCCCCCCCCACACACACACACACACAAACACACACAGTCCTTCTCTTGTATTTTCTGTCTTTGCAGCTGGAGGATAACTGGGAACAGGAAAAGAAGATCCAGGCAGAAGTGGAAAAAGCTCGCCAGAAAGCTGGGAGTGACTTGAAAATCACCATCGACAATCTCAATGAGATGGAGCCGTCCAAGCTAGATCTCGAGGAGGTGGTGAAAAAGTATGCAGTCTTTCATTTTGCCTGTAGCAGTGTCAGCAGTATCTAGTCCTTCGTGGATGGCGCCCAGCGTCAGGCACTGTGCTGAGGGCTTCACATGTACTAATGCATGTCCCCTGCACCTACTCTGCGCCCGGCACAGAGGATTAGGGAGGAAGGAGCAGGTACTTCCCTGTTCTCAGCGAGCTCCCAGCCTCACTCATGGCCTATCGGGTGCTGGAACTAAGCAATGCACCCACCCCAGAGGGCAGGGAGTCTTTGCAGAAACTGGGCTCTCAGGGATCACCAGGAGTTGAGGGGGTATGTTAGCAATACCACCCTGGTAATAACATGGAGGGCAGGTGGGATGGAGAAAACTGGCAGCAGGAAGACAACTGGAGGGCTACGGCAATAGTCCAAGCGTAAACCGAACTAAGAGGCTAAGTGGGTGGAGATAAGGAGGCAGGTAAGGAAAGCTCTTAGGGGGCAGAATTTGGACAATGCATCTTTGGAGTACATTTTGCTGGGGCAGTTCTAAAGCACCACAGGCTGCCAAGAGGGCGTGTGCAGCTAAATCTGCATCTTGGCACATTTCTTGGGAGCCACACCCAGAAGGTATGGGTTACCCTCCCCATCCTCTCCATCTGCTTGGTCTCTGGCATCCTAGTTCTCACACGTGGCTCCTGACACATGGAACTCACGCGTCAGGGGGAGAAGGGCTTTTGCGGAAAGTTTTTGGAGGAACGTTTTCCCTAAAAAGGCCAAGCATCCATGTGGTTCTGGAGCCCCTAGACGGTAAGCTGCACCAGAGCAGTGACTTCTGTCTGTTTTGTTCACTGATGTGTCCCTGGAACCCCAGACGATGTCTGAGCCAGGAGGGACTCAATAAACGAAAGGCAAATCAATAGATGCACAGGTGTATGAATGAGTGAGTGAAAAGCCACTGGGGCAGATTCTGGGGCTCTGTAGGGTGACTTGTCTGTAGTGTGATTCGTCCGTAGTGTGAGAAGGCCAGGGGTCAGGGGTGAGTGGGTCTCAGTAGGGTCACGGTCTCCCCCGGCAGCTCTGGCTCAGTTCCCATGCCATCTCGCTGGTCTAGCCTCAGAGCTTTTCCTCAGAAGGTCAAACCTTCTCTTGCAGGAGGGATATGGAAATCAATTCTGTCAACTCCAAATACAAGGATGAGCAGTCTCTGAATTCCACACTGCAGCGGAAACTGAAGGAACACCAGGTCTGTGCAGGACGGAGGAGACCCAGCTCCCCTTTTGAAACACATGTCCCTCTGCCTTTGCTCACATTGGCTAATCGGCTACTGCCAGAGTCCTCGGAGACTGACTCACGTCCACCTCCTGCTGGGTTAAATTCCAAGTCCTCACAGTGGCCACAGGGCCCTCCACAATAGCCCCTGCTCCCCTCCCTGACTTGCCACCCACTGTCCCCCCAACACTCCATCCAGCCCCGCTGGGCCTTGTGGGGTCTTGCATACCCCAGCCTCTCTCCCGCCCCAGGGCCATTGCACACACTCTCTGTGCCCTGCCTCCCTGTGCTTTTGACAGCATCCCTCACGCTTAGCTGCCTTCCATCATTTCCATTCTAAAAGGCCAGTGGGTGGGTCTCTAACTTCACCCAGGAGAGATAAATCCCCCTGCTCTGCTTATTTGCCTGCTAGGCCCGAATCGAGGAGCTGGAGGAAGAGCTGGAGGCTGAGAGGGCAATGAGAGCCAAGGTAAGTGACACACGCCTGCCCTTCCTGGAGGCAGAGGACCAAGTGAAGCCACAGTCCCACCACAAGCAGAAACTCCCACTCAGGAAACCAGCAGAGAGGAGGACGGGGTTCCGGTTGGAAAGGCCTCGTTGTTTCTTGAGCACCTACTATGTGCCAGGCACGTGCTACACATGCACATTAAGGACAATGTGAGAGGCGCAGGTGCTCTCTGTGGTGCGGTCCAAGGAGAGGGGGCAGCACTAGCCTGGGGACTCCAAGACTGAATCCAACAGGCTGAGGCGCGGAGGAGTTTCCAGGCACAGGGAATCAAACAGCACCTACATGCACAGGTACAAAGGTGTGAAAGAAAGAGCCAAGAGTGGAGGGAGGCTTGAGGGCAGGGATCCTACATGGAGATGGGTGGTAACACATCTAACTCCAGCTCCAGCCCCGCTGGGCTGGGGGGCAGGATGGGCACTGAGGGCCCCCCCAGTGCAGGGAAGAGGACAGACAGTGTCCTTTGCTGAGTGTGGGGGGTGGCAGGCAGAGTGCAGAGCTCCCCAAGCGCAGGCCCCTGGCCTCACAAACACCATGAGGTCATCACAATCTTTACTAGAGAAAGAGGGGCTCTTGGATGGCCACGGTCAGTGTCATCTCCTCTCCTCCCGGGTGGAGAAACAATGCAGCGACCTGTCCCGAGACCTTGAAGACCTCAGTGACAGGCTGGAAGAGGCTGGGGGAGCCTCATCTGCTCAGGTACCATCCTCAGGGGGCCCAGGAACCCGGATTCCTGCCTGCCTGCAGGGAGAAAAATATGCTGGACAGTGAGCAGGGGGATAAAGACCAGTTAGTTCTTGCTGAATTCCTGGGGCTCCCTTGAGGAGAAACCAATCAATAATAAAGAACAGGCAAGAGACAGGGGCTGGTTCAGTCTGCTTTCTTCTGGGGCTCCTCGGTTCAGTGGATGCAGGTGAGATTTGGACTGAATGCTCCAGGGAGGCCGGCGCCCGCCAGCACACAAGCCCTGCTTCTGCTCTGCCCCAGACTGAGCAGAACTGCAAGCGGGAGGCTGAGCTGCTGAAGCTGCGGCGGGAGCTGGAGGAGGCGGCCCTGCAGAGCAAGGCGGTGGCCTCCATGCTGCACAAGAAGCACTCAGACTCCACAGCCAAGCTGACCGAGCACGTGGAGAACCTGCAGAGGGTCAAGTCCAAACTGGAGAAGGACAAGCAGGTCATGAAGGCCGAGATCGATGACCTCAGTGCCAGCGTGGAAACCATGCAGAAGTCCAAGGTGAGGGGGGACACCCCACAAAGCCTTCACGAACAACATCCCCCAAGCATCCTGACAGGCCCGAGGCCTGTTCTAAATGCTGCGAAGGATTCCGAGATGAACCCATCACAGACTCTACCAGCTGGGTGTATAACCTTGGCCAAGGTATATAACCTAACTGTGCCCCCAGTTTCCCCATCTGTAAAATGGGTATGATGACAATCCCCACCTCACAGCACCGTTGTGAGGGCTACAACAGTCCCTGACACATAAGAAGAGCTCAGTAAAGGTGAGCTATTAGGATCCTCATGACATGAGGATGACTGTATCCTCCAGGACCTGGAGGCTTAGGAGGAGGAACAATCATTGCCACAATGAAAAAAGTGATACATGGCAAGAAAGAAAACTAAGTAAAATTAAAGTAAAATTAAGCCATTCCACATGCATTCATCCAGCACCTGCCGCAGGAAGGCATCTTCGTAGTTCTTGTCTTACCTGCAGACTCCTGCTCTAAGGCTGGCATTTTTCCTTACATTAATTGGCCCATGGCATTTTCTTATTGAGTGAGGTCAGCAGGGGTCTAGAAGTGAGGGGCTGTGTGCCAACCCAAAGGCTCTGGGCTTGTGTTGATAGAAAACGGTGAGCTGCTGCAGGTTTCTGAGACAGGGATGTTCCAGAAGGACAAGGCAGGTGGCCTGGGAGGCTGCACTAGGGCAGCCCAGCTGGGAAGGAGGGTGGGCCTGGCCTGGGCCGCCCCATTTCCCCACTGGGTTCGTTCTCCCTGAGCAGATGAACACCAAGGCCCACATCCGAAAGCTGGAAGACAACTTATCAGAGGCCAGTGCCAAGGTGGCAGAGCTGGAGCGGAACCAGGGGGAAATCAACACCACCAGGACCCGCCTCCAAGGTGAGCGCTCCCCTCCCCGCAGCTTCCTAAGGACCAGCACATGGAACGGAGCCGGGATCCTGAAGGAACTGAAAGAGTACCCGGGTCCCCTCCCAGAGCTTCCTTGACCTTGGAAAATCTACATCCCCTGTGACGAGACAAGGAGATTTTCTTCCACCCGCTGAGTGCTCCAAGTCACATCTTTACGGTGTAAAACACAGAACACTATTCAAAACATTTTCAGAGCAGTTCTCTCAATCGCCCCGTGAGATCAGCAGGAGGAGCAGTAATACTGACAAAACACAATTTTCAAACATTTTAAAACATGACCTGCCTACCAGCGTAAAGAGAACACATGTCACCAGAAAAATGGTAAAGCCGCCTTTGAAAAGCAGCTGAGGGGCCAAGATTTACACAGCCAGTCGGGAAAGGGATGCTTCAGCAACTCTGCTAAGTTAGATGCAAAACTGGTTCATGTCCTATGGGGCAATAATACTGCAACCTCTAGGTTTGATTTTGGGGTTCTCTACCACAAGCAATTCTTTGCATCTCTAGGTCAAAAATAATTTTCGACTCATCAACACACAAATTAACATCTAACTTTGCAGAGTATGGGCTCTAAACAGGGGTCAACAGTTAAGTCAAGCAAAGGTGCATTTCTTTGGAGAAGTTAACATGCCCCAGGCGCACCAGTTACACAACACTTTGGTTTGACACCAGAGAACCTGCAGGCAACCTCTGGCCTTATTCCCCACATCCTGAATACTTTTTAAAACCACTCCCCATTTGAGTGATGCTCAGTAGGTGAAGTGACTTGCCCACAGTCACAAAACCGAAGATGTACAGAGCAGAACTGGAAACCCTTGCTGGTCCTCTGGCTCCGGAAATCAGTACACAGATGACGGGAGTTTAGGTTCTGGGACCATGACAAATGCATTTTTCAAAGTAAACAATCTCAGCCCAACTGTTTTCTCCAAACTTCTTTGCTGTATCTCCTGCCAGGGGCTTGGTATCTGAAGCCGCTTATCCTATGCAAATCGCCTGGATGGTGGCAGCCCTTGGGCACTTGCTCCCCATCTTGGGCCCACTTAATTTGGGCAGCTGACGTGGTGGTCAGCGTGCTCCCCATTCCAGCTCAGCTGGCCAAGCCGTGACATTGATGGGCACTTTGGGAGCGAGGCTTAGCATCTGGCAGGAGGACCAGTTCTTCACCCAACGCTCCTCCCATTCCCTTCTCGCCCAGCCGAAAACGGTGAACTGAGCCGGGAATACAAAGAATCCCAGAGCCGGCTCAATCAGATCCTGCGGATAAAGACGTCTCTGACATCACAGGTGGACGATTACAAGAGGCAGCTGGATGAAGAGTCCAGGGTTGGTTTGGGGGTGAGGTGGAGGGTGACAGAGCTGCCCCCTTAAAGAAAGTCATATGTTATAAAGATGTAGAAGGAACATGAAAAATATTTGATTCCACAGCAAGTAAAAAAGTTAACAACAAAACCAGAGTATGCTGTGTATGTGACTAAATGAAGTTAACAAAATTACATATGCTTGTGGACAGTAATTGGAAGAAATCAAGGAAAATTAACCCTGGTGGTTTGGATTGTAAAATCCTGTGTTTTCCCCACCCCCCCGCCTTTACTTGCTGCACTGTCGATCAATATCATGTATCTCTAGGTGATGGCCCTGGGCGCCACAGAGACCAGGGGGCCTCTGACAGGCTGGTATGGTCCCTGCAGGCCCAGGGCACAACCGTGGTGAGTCTTGCCAACACCAAACACGACCTGGACCTGTTGAAGGAGCAGCTGGAGGAGGAGCAGGGAGGCAAGTCAGAGCTGCAGCGCCTCGTGTCCAAACTCAACAGCAAGGTGACCACCTGGAGGACCAAGTACGAGACAGACGCCATCCAGAGGACAGAGGAGGTGGAGGAAACCAAGTGAGCGTCACCCTGCGTTGGGAGGGCCAGGGAGGTCAGCAGGTGGGTGGCTAAGCGGTGGGGCTCGGAGCACGTCAGCCACCGCTGAGGCCAGGCTCCTCTTAAAGGGGGGACAAGTAACAGGACAGGGAGGCCACTTCATGCCCTCAGCAGGACATCCACTGAAGCCGCCTTCAGCTTCCCTCTTTAAGGGCTCTCTTACCTACATCCTCTGCCCGGAAGTGCTCAGGCTCCTGCAGGGAAGTCAGGATGGGTGGGGAGTGGGATCTGCCTCCAGGAAGGGCGTCTCTGCCTCTGAACTGCTCAGGAAGCTTCTACAGGCCTGGTGGGTCTGGGCCAGCTCCCCAGCTCTGTGGTGAATGCCCTCGAGTCCTCTGAGCTTTCTTCCTCGTTCACAAACTAGAGATGCAAACACTGCTTGATGGGCCTGAGGAAATAAGAGTGGACGTGTGAATGTGGCTCTGAACCACCCTCTTGCACAAGGAGAGGCTGGCATGGGTGTCCGTGGGCGCCGGCACCCAGGAAAGGCCTGTATGTGAGCCCCGGTGCCAGCAGGAAGGGGACCCCAGCCTGCTCACTGGTGCCGTCTATCCACTGAAACTTGTGGTGAGAGCAGTAAGCACAGTGCCTTCCAGCTGACCTCAGTCTTTACCTGGAGCCCTTTATTCCCTGGGCCTACACCTAACTTCCTGCAGCTCCACCTCCTGCCCTCCAGCCCTTTTCTATTTTCTATTGAGAGCTGTAGGGGCTGCCTGGTCCCACGCCACGCTCTCATTCAGAGCTAAGCCTCAATTTCAAACCCTCCCTTCTCTCTGCCTGGAACCTCTTCCCCAGACACCCACAGGGTCCTTGCCTTTGCACACGCGTCCCCTCTCTGCTTTATTTCCCATAGTGCTTATGCCATTTTATCGTGTCTTCTGTTTCCCCCTCTAGAGCAGAAGTTTCGTGAGGGCAGGGATCTTTGCTTTATTCACTGCTGTTTCCCTAATGCCTAGAACAAGACTTGACGCAGAGCAGAAACAATGAATATTTGTTGAATGGATGATTGGACAGTGATTGCTCTGTTCCAAACACCCTCCATTTTGTCTGCATCTTTTCCATGATGACACCAGAGTTCAGTGCCATGCTGGGCTCCCCTGCCCATGGGCTCCTCTGTTTCCTGGATGGCCCCTCTTGCTCTCACCCGCAGGAGGAAACTGGCCACCAGGCTCCAGGAGGTGGAAGAGACGGCCAAAGCCACCCAGGCCCGGGCTGCCTCCCTTGAGAAAAACAGACTCCAGGCGGAAGTCGAGGACCTCACCATCAACTTGGAGAAGGTCAGAGAGCCAAATGCTCCAAGGCTGACCATTTGCCGGATCCAGCTGCCCACCAGGAGCTGGATGAGACTGCCACATGTTGGATTAGCAAGAAGGAACAGGTGGCCCAAGAGGGTGGAGAACGGGGTTTGCACTCAGGCCCACTATTCACTGCTTGAACAAGTGTCAATATGCTCATGATTCTGAGATCTTAACACTCAGCCTCTATTTAAATAGGTCTGTGACAAGGATAAAACTCAGTCCCAGGAAGTCCAGGAACCTATTGCCCCTGTTCCCCTTTCTCTCCTGCAAACCATGTCCCACACACTTTGTGTGGCTCAACATTCCTGTTTGCATCCCTGGTTCAGACTGAGTCGCCGGTCTTTAGCAGAATTAAATAAGATTTCCACTGGCACACACCAACCCGGTCTTGGTCCAGATAAGGTCATAGCCAGGTGAGAGGCTTTGGGGAAAAGAGTCCTAAAACCCCAAGAAGGTTTTTCTCCCCCCAAATTAAGAAATTAAGCAGAAATTTACAATATCTAATATTGCACAGCAGCAAATACACAGTTGCCGGGAGTTATGAAAAAGATGGAAAGGCTATAAAAAATAATGTCTAAGAAAAAAAATATAACGTCTAAGAATAATGACCTTTGATTCACAAGGAAAATAATACCCTCCCATCTCTGAGTTGGGCAATGATGTATGATATACATTAGTATGTTATAGAGAAATGGTATGGGGAGTTAGGTGAAGGTCATGAATCTGGGAAGGCTGTTGTGGCCCAGATCCCTCCTTTTACACCTGAGAAAACCCTCGCCTGGGAAGATAAGGTGGGCTGTCCGAGGTCACGTGTCTAGGACTAAACATTTTAGAATTGGAACATAATTCTTTCTGGATTCCCTGTTCTGTGCTTGTGCCACAAATGTTGAATTCTATCCCCATTCCCATGAAGTCTGGGGTCACAGAGTTACTGGTGAGGGAGAGGGAAGGAAGGGAGGGGGCAGAAAGAGGGGAAAGGCTCAGGAAAGGCAGACCCCCGACACCACCCCACCTCACCCCAGGCCAATGCCGCAGCCGTCACCCTGGACAAGCAGCAGCGGCTCTTTGACAAGGTGCTGGCCGAGTGGTGGCAGATGTGCGAGGAGCTGCAGGTGGAGGTGGACACCTCTCAGAAGGAGTGCCACATGTACGTGACGGAGAGCTTCAAGATCAAGACGGCCTACGAGGAGTCCCCGGAGCACCTAGAGTCAGTGAAGAAGGAGAATAAAACCCTGCAGGGTGAGTCTGGGGGCAGGCAGATGGGCCTGCAGGGATGAGCACACGGCCAGGGCCCCCCCCCTCCTCCTGCACGCGTCATGGGTCTGAGCCCCTAGGGCATAGTAGGTGCACAATCAATGTTTGCTGACCGGCTGGCAAGTGCTTGGTTGAAGCACATGGGCACTCAGCAGTATACCTTTAGGCATGTGAGTTACCTAGCTCTTCTGTGCCTCATCTGTAAAATGGGGAAATAATACTGCCTTCTGTGTAAGCCTGTTGCGATAATGAAATAAGATAAAAATGTGTTGTGTCCACTCGGTAGAGGAGCTGGTCAAATGAGAGCTCAGGAGATTTCAGATATTGAGCTCTTCCACCTATCATATGTAAATAATATATGTACGTATGTGTGTGTCTTACATAGAGGGTTCTCGGGCTGGAATTTCATTCTCTTGGGTGTTGCTTGAAAAGTGTTGGTTATCTCTTAAAGATCATTTTGCCACTTGAAATTTGACTGTATTCTTTGTTTTTGTAGTTTTTCTAACCACAAACTCAGTGTTCAAGAGATGTCACTTTTGTCCATTTTTGAAGAACTGTTTCGGGGTCCCTGCTCTGCTGAGCAACAGAAATGAAAACTCAGTCAATGCAGGGTTTCCTCAATCCCGGCTGCCCCATCCTGCTTCCTTCCCAGGGTTGTATCTGAGTCCCAGAGGGGTTGATGTAGGGTCACTGCCATGGAGGATAGAAACAGATGGTCCCCGATTGTCCCCGAAGCTGCCCAAGATCCTATGAGTCCCTCCCAGGGGAGCTCTCCGCTTACAGGCGATAATCTTAAGAGTCAAGTGTTTGAGGTATGAGGCCTCTGCTTTCTTAATCTCAAAAGTGCAAGTACTGAAGGACTTGGGCATAAAGTAAATACATGAATTAAAGATTGGGGAGGAGCAGCTGAACCAGATATAGGTTGACTGGACTAGGAGAGGATGGAAAAGCGGGGGGCGGGGCGGGGGGAGTGATGATCAGGCACTGCTGAGGGTCGCTGCCTACCACCCCCTACCAGCTCCTGATGCAGGTGAGAAATGGTGGAGGAATAGCTGTGTCACATGCCATGACCCCAGGAAGCTGGTAGTCCTCACGCTTCTCATTAACAAGAATATTCCTTTCTCAGAGGAGATAAAGGAACTGACTGATCAGCTGGGTGAGGGAGGACAGAGTATACATAAGCTGTAGAAAATGAAGAAAAAAATGGAGATTGAGAAGGAAGAACTCCAGGTGGCCCTGGAGGAAGCTGTCTTCACCGGAGGTAATGATGTGGTTATCGCATTGGGGGCTGGACCTTGGCCAGAGACCACACACCTGCTGGCCCAGGAAGATTGATGTTTATATTCCTGGCAGGTTGAAGAGAGCAAGGTGATTCGAATTCAGCTGGAATTGGCTCAGGTGAAAGCTGACATCGATTGGAGAATCCATGAGAAAGAAGAGGAATTTGAAGCTACGAGGTACGAGGCTGATGGGAAGGGAGACTGACTGACTCTAGCTAGCCTGATGGAGTGGAGTCCAGAAACCTGGGTCTCTGCCACACACCAGTCATGTGAGCTTGGGCAATTTAGGTGAACCTCTCTGAACCTGTTTCCTCATCTGTGAAATGGGAATAATGATGGTAGCTTATACTGATGTGGCACTCTAGTTTGCACTGAGAAATACAGTACTTCAGTGATTCATCACAAAACCCCACGAGACAATAACCCAATTCAAAAATGGGTAGTGAAGTATATCAGAAAGAGAAAGACAAATACCATATGATACCATTTATATGTGGAATCTAAAACATGAAACAAATGAACTTATTTATGGAAAAGAAATAGACATATAGAGAACAGACATGGTTGCCAAGGAGGTGGGCGGGGGAAGGGATGGAGTGGGAGTTTGGGATTAGCAGATGCAAACATACAGAATGGACAGACAACAAGGTCCTACTGTAGAGCACAGGGAACTATAGTGAATATCCTGTAATACACCATAATGGAAAAGAACATGAAAAAGAATGCATATGTATGTACAACTGAATCACTTTGCTGTACAGTAGAAATTAACACAACATTGTAAATCAACTATACCTCAATGAAATAATTTTTTGATGGGTAAAGGACTTGAACAGACATTTCTCCAAAGAAGATATACAAATGACCAACAAGTACATGGAAAGATGCTCAGTATCATTAGTCATTAGGGAAATACAAATCAAAACTACAATGAGATACCACCTCACTTCCATTAGCTACTATCCAAAAAACAGAAAATAACAAGTGTTGGCAAGGATGTGGAGAAATTGGAACCCTGTACACTGGTGGTGGGAATGTAAAATAATGGTACAGCTGCTGTGGAAAACAGTACGGATATTCCTCAAAATTTCTTACATAGAATTACCATAATGATCCAGCAATTTCACTTCTGAGCACATACCCAGAAGAATTAAAATCAGGGTCTCAAAGAGATATTTGTACACCCATGTTCATTGCAGCGTTATTCACAATCGCTGAAATGGGGAAGCAACCAAAATGCCCATTGATGGATGAACAGATGAGCAAAATGTGGTCCATCCACACAGTGGGATATGACTCAGCCTTAAAAAGGAAGGACATTCTGACACCTGCTACAACATGGATGGACCTTGAGGACATTATGTTCAGTGATACAAGCCAGTCACAAAAAGCAAACACGATGATTGCATTTATATGAAGTACTTAAGTGGCCATCTGATCGCAGCCATTCTGGTGGACGTGAATGGCATTTCCATGATGGCTAGTGACGCTGAGCACCTCTTCTGCGCTTACGGACCAGTTGATGCCTGGTTTGGAGAAATGTCCATTCAAATCCTTTCCCACTTTAAAAATTGGGCTATTTGTCTTTTTATTGTTGATTTTAAGAGTTCTTTATTCTGGATACTAGACACTTATCAGATATATGATATTTTCTCCCATTCTGTGGCTTGTCTCTTCACTTTATTGATAACGCTCTTTGGAGCACAAAAGTCTTAAATTTTGATGAAGTCCAATTTATCTATTTTTTCCTTTGGTCACCTGACTGTTGCTTTGAAGAGAGATATTCTGACTTGTATGGCCAAAGCTCACATTTTATAATGAAACACAGAGGCCTTAGCATCTGGCTTTAAATTCTGACTCCATTGTGGGCTACATGGGTGGTCTTTGGTGTGTTTTCCATCATGTCGGAGGCTCAGTTTCCTTGCAGGGATGGTTTGCATATTAAATGAATTGAGATCACAAAAGACACATGGGCAAACATTGACCTTCCATTCCTTTTCCCAAAGCACGATGCTCCCCCACTTAATGCTTTAAGGGGAGATACAGTGTAATCTCACAATGCAGTGGCCATGTCCACACTGTTGCTGAGACCTCTTATCTAGGGAGGCTTAGCACATCCTGAACAGTGGGCCCAGTATGCCAAGGCCTTCTCTGCTTGGACTTGCAGGAAGAACCACCAGTGGGCCATCGAGTCCTTGCAGGCCAGCCTGGAGGCGGAGGCCAAGGGCCAGGCAGAGGCCCTGCGGCTCAAGAAGAAGATGGAGACAGACCTGAATGAGATGGAAATCCAGGTGGACCATGCCAACAAGAACAACAGCGAACTCATGAAGATGCTGAAACGGCTGCAACAACAAATCAAGGTAGTGATCTGGGAGGAGGAAGCCAGCCATCCCTGAGACTGCAGGCTCACCAGGGGCTAGTGACATGCTTGTCCAGCCAGGATAAAGGCATGAGAGCTAAAGCGTGGGGTGGCTGGCGGTCCAGGGAGCAGCAGACTTGGGAGCTGTATAAATGAGCAGCCTCAACTACCAAGATCCATATCCTGGACCACTGGAAAGAGGGAAAGAGGAAATCCAGAAGTTGAGCCTGTCTTGCTTTTTAAAATCATTTTTGACTTGTTAGAAATGATTACAGACATAGAAAAATAAAGAACATAACAAACACCCATGTGCCCACCACGCACCTTAAATAGAGGTGAAGGCCTGCTTTGTCACTCGCTGTCACCAGCCTTGGTCTGTAGCACATGCACAGCTGCATGCATTCAACATGTGCATACTGGAGCCCTGCCCTGTCCAGGCACTGCACTAGGTGCCAGGGTTACAAGAATGGATAAAACAAACAAACATCCCTACAGACAAATAATAAGCAACAAAGAAATAAAACTGTAGTATTAAAATCAGTGAGAAGTGCTATAGAGAAAGAATAAGACAGGAGAAGGGAGATGGGAATTAGCCGGTGGGGCGGGGAGGGTATAACTGTCAAGGTCATTGAGGAAGGCCTCCTTGAGAAGACCCTGCTGGAAACACCAGGGGCTCATCATGAGGAAATCCTTGACCTCATGCTGACCAGGCTGGACAGATCCTCCGGACACCTGGGCCCTGCATCAACCAGACCCTGAACCCCCCAGGGCAGGGCTGCACTTTGCACTCTCTTCCCCTGTGGCCTCCACCTCCCACCCCAACCCCAGCTCCCCGCTGAGCCTGGTCCGGGAAGGTGACAGCACCCGCAGGCCTGGGCCACCCCCAGCTGTGGGAGACAGGCTCGGGGGATGGGGGGTCCTCTTGTCCCCCAGGACCTGCAGATGCAGATAGACGAGGATGCCCGGCAGCACGAGGAGCTGCGGGAGCAGTACAACCTGCAGGAGCGGCGCCTGAGCCTGCTGCAGGCCGAGCTGGACGAGGTGTGCTCGGCCCTGGAGGGCAGTGAGCATTCCCGCAGACTGCTGGAGCAGGAGGTGGTGGAGGGCACCGAGCCGAGCGGCACAACGAGCTCAACGTGCAGGTGGGGGCGGCTCCCAGGCATGTGGACTGTCACTCGGGGTGCTGGGGCTGAGGCATGGGCAGCCCCCAAACCTCATGGGCTCCCCTCAAAATGCAGAGGCCGATGGTATCCACACTCTGCTGAGCCTCAGAACATACCTGCAGAGCTTTCTTTCTGTTATGGTTAAGAAGCAACAAACAAACAAAAACCCCAAAACATAAAATGTACCATCGCAACCATTTTTGTGTGCAGAGCTTTTCAGGACAGGCTCCCAGACTCTCCCCTGGAGATTCTGATCCAGTGGGTCTGTGGAGGGACCCCCGGGAATCTAAACTTTTAGAAACTCCTCAAGACAGTCTGATTTAGCTAATTTTAAGGACCACCATTACCCCTCCGCCCCCAGATATAACTTCAGAACTGGAAGGGATCTACAATATTCCAAAGTCTGACATTCGTGGTACAAATGAAAAACTGTGGCCAAGAGCTGAGTGGCTCACCCACGGTCAACATCGGGGACCCCAGTGGTGACACAGGTGCTGCCTGCTGCTCACAGTGCGGTCCTTTACCAGCATGGTGTCATCCTTACTCACCATCTTATGAGAATTCACCAAAAGAAAAACTGTACATGGGACACATAGGGATTACACCCCACTTTGGAGATAAAAAGACCAATCCCAGAGGTTAAAAAGTAGGCACACAGGCAGAAGTACTAGGCCTTGAACCTGGGTCTTCCCAGCTCCGAGTTCAGGGTTGTACCAGAGCTACCACCCACCCCAGGCCTAAATGATGTTCTTCCCAGGCCCCTCGTGATGCAAATTCTGCTCTAAAACCCAGAGGAGAATGCAGGACAGAGACCTTCACCCCAAGCAGGGGGCCCACGGCCATTTCCTGTTGGGGGTTTGGGAGAGGGCTACTTTTCCTGGACACAGGAAGGGCTGTGCAGACTCACAGTGACATCTTTGTTTCCTCCTCCAGAACCAAAGCCTCCTTGTGGTCAAGCGCAAGCTGGAGTCCGATGTCCAGCACATCTCCAACGAGCACGAGGAGCTCAGCAGCGAGTTCCGCTCGGTTGACGAGAGGGCCAAAAAAGCCATGACAGGTGTAAGTGTGTGAACCGCTCGCTGTGGCTGGGAGGAGCCTGGGCACCCCCGGCAGGGCCCCTGCTGCGGACCAGGCCACCCTAGGCAGGGAAGGCGGCTCCTTTGGTTTCTGAAAAGCCAAACACATGAAAATAAGGAATAATTACAAGCTACACAAGACCATAAGGGAGATTAGAGTATGAGAGCTGGGGACTCAGACCAAGAGAGATGTTGGGCAGGTGTTTTGGCAAGGAGAGGAGCCTTGACCCAGCCTGAGGGGAGGGTTAGTGAGAGGAAGACGGGTGCCCTGCCCAGGGGTGGGTGTCGGCAAGGTGGGCCTCCAAGTGTTTTCACCCCAGTACCCCTTTGGATGCTATGTGCCCCACTTTAAAGATGAGGAAATACAGATTTTAGTGTCAATCTCCTTAAGCTTGACTGAAATGCCAGCAGCTCCGGAGCATTGTTGGTCTTATTTGGTGCTGAGTCCTGAGAGCATAGACTGGTACCCAGCACGCTGTAAACCCTCCATGAATATTTTATACAGGAACAAGTGGATTAAACGACTGGGGCTAGACACAGACCTTAGACTTTCTACTCAGATCTGTGCTCTTCCCACCTTCTGTGCTGTACCCCTCATGGAGGAGGCAGCAGAGTCCGGTTGGAGAGCACAGGCTGGCGGGAGTCCATGGGACTGGGTGGCCTAGATCTGAGCGCAAGAGCCTGCCTCCTCCCCAGTCAGAGGGACACAGAAGCGTGGGGCACCCCTTCACCAAACCCCAGGAGTGCGTCAGCCGGGATCTTCTCATCCACCGCTTGGTGTCCCAGAGGTCAGGAGACAAGATCCCTCGTCTCCCAAAGGCACTGGGAGCCTGGATGGGGGCCCAGCTCAAGCTCCTGTGCTTCCCCTTCCCCCCACCCCCCTGCAGGCCGCCCACATGGACAAGGAACTCCAGCAAGAGCAGGACCACTGAGTGCACCTGGAGAAAATCAAGAAGAACTACGAGGTCACCATCAAGGACTTGCAGGCCAAGATGGAGGAGGCTGAGCAGCTGGCTCTCAAGGGAGGGAAACGCACGATCATGAAGCTCGAAGCCAGGGTGAGGGCAGCACCCAACCAGGAGAGGGAAAAGGGAGATACGGGGCGGGGAAGGGAGGTAGGTCGTTCCCCCCCAAAAAATGCCCAGTGTTTGATGAGGAGCTGCATTATTCAGGTGCTAGTAAAGAAAAGGAAAGTGAGAAACAGCTCTAATTTATTTATACAAAGGTCTCCTCTCCTTCTCCTTGCCCTGTCACCTTCCCCCCGAGTCTCCTTAGCCCCCCAAGCAGTGGTTCCCAATATTCTCCCCCTATCTGTATTCGTAGTCTCTGTTTCCAACATTATTCCTCTCTTATCACTTACTTAAAACAGCCTCCGTCTTTACCTTATGGAATGTCAGAGCTGGAAGGGCCCAGAGGGGTCGGTCACGTTGTCCCCTCCACTGCCTGCCCCACTTCCCAGAGGAGGAAAGTTGAGGCTCAGGGCATCTGACCACCTGTGAAAGGCAGAGCCCACCTGACCCTCCTGGGCAGGGCTCACCTCTGGGCAGGAAGTGGACACTGCAGCCGTGACACCCCTGCCCAAGGCCACTGAGCTCTGAAGTTCAAAAACCCGCGTTCCCCCAGCCACATTCCACTGCTCCTCGTACAGATCAAGGAACTGGAGACAGAGCTGGATGGAGAGCAGAAACAGCACGTGGAAACGCTCAAGACGCTGTGGAAGAATGAGCGGCGCCTCAGAGAGTTGGTCTTCCAGACGGAGGAGGACCACAAGACCAACCAGCACATGCAGGAGCTGGTGGAGAAGCTGCAGAACAAGCTAAAGGTCTACAAGCGGCAGATTGAGGAGGCGGTGGGTGCCTGCCACACGGCCCCAATTCTCCACCCCACCCCCTTCCCAGCCCAGGTCTCCGGCTTTGGTTAGAATGAACCACAGGAGAGGAATCAAGTTTTGGCCAAAAGATGGCTCCCGGGAGCTTCGTGTCCATGGCACTTCATCCTCGCTATCGTGTGGGGAGAGGACTGGACACGACACACTGGAGGTAAGAATGTGTAAAAATGAAAAGATCCCCTGAAAACACCCATGCTAATTAAAGCACCCACTGCAGGGTGGGATCTACAGCCAGGGGAGGTCTCAGCTGCCTCCATCCCGCTTCCACTGCCCCTTGTGGCCTCTCCCTCCTGGTCAGACGGTTAAACACCAGGACCTTCCCTTATTTGATCCCCTCGACACGAGGCAGGAACACTGACACTCAGTCTATTTCACGGGTGAGGAAACAGCCCAGAGTAGGGTACTTGTGTTATTTCAGTCAAAGTCACACAGTTAGCAAATGGCAGCTTCTAGCCTCAACCCTAGACTTCACGTCTACTTGCCACCACCATCGTTCCTCACCCAGGACATAGGTATTTGGCTCTGCTGTCATTTGATGCCAGTTCTAGGGCCACTGCAGTGACTCCATCAGCCACCCACACACCCAGTGCCCTTCCCAAAAGGCTGGATAAAGGCCAGGCTTACAGGAAATATGGTTCTAACCAAAACGACGCTATGGCTCTGTTGGGAAGACGAGGGGGTGGGAAACGTGTGACAGGGGCTCGAGAAAGCGCCAAATCCACATCTTCCTTGGCAGGGCACCAAGAGCTAATGCCTAAAACCACACATTATAGAAGCGGCGACAGAGCACGTTTTATTTAGAAATATGGACATCAAAGCCAAAGACAATCAGCTAAAAGCGTTGAAGGCAGGTGCCCGTGGTGACCTGGAGGATGCCCCCCACCCAGGACTGCTGTGTTTCCTAACAAGCCTTACAGAACGACTGGACTCTTAAAGATGTCCGTGTAGAACTGAAAACAATGCACGTTTAGCCAGAACAAGCCAGGTTTACACCCATTTTCCACCATGCCTTTGTCACAGGAGGAGCAGGCCCACCAGACCTTGGCTCGCTACAGGAAGACAGTGCATGAGCTGGATGACGCCCAGGAGCGGGCCAGCATGGCAGAGACCGCCCGGAACAAGCTGCACACCAGACACTGCATGGCTGGCAAAGGTATCACCTCCATGGAAATCATCCAGGTGTCCAAGACAGGCACCTCCAAAACCCTTCCTGAGGAGGGAGGGGCCGCATGCCCCAGCCCATAGCCGGTAGGTGTGGACTCCACGCTATAAGTTCACCTTCCCTGCTATTGCTTTGCTCTTTCTGACTTCTCTGATTGCTGTCTGCCATGCCCTGACCTCATGCAGCGGGGACCCCAAAGGTTCCCTCATCCCTTCAGCCGCACACTCCCTCTCTGGATTCTCAGCGCTCTCGGGTGTGGTGCCGTCCGCCTGTATCACAGGTGCTGGTGGTCGTCATGCTCCCCTGTCTGAGTGGAAGCTCTTGGAAGGCAGGTTCCATGGCTGATGCCTCTTGACACTAGGCCTGGCAGATAGGTGCTCAGTACATGCTTGTTTTCACTGGAGAACCGCAGGGATACTTGCGAGTCTATAGGTGGTGTGCATTCATCGTTCACATCCCCCACAATACCATTCCTGAGGACTCCATCAACACTGGTTGAATTTAGGTTTCTAACCTAAATCATCATAGCTACCACTTCTTGAGCACTGAGCGCAGGTGGAATTTTAGGGGGAAAATTTAAAATAGTCCTTTCTTATTTTCCTTAACTCAGAACCAGTTGAGAAGAAATACAGGAGACAAACACATAAAAGTCAAAATGCTGGTTTTATTATGATACAATTCTAGATTGAGAATTTAATGGGTGTTGAGCACGGTCATCCTTGTGCTTCACCCCAGAATTAAAGGTACCTGCAGAACTGAATAACCACAGCCCTGCTCCCTGGGAAGGAGCCCCTGCTCCAAGGGCAGGAACCACCAGAGCTCATCAGCCCTGCAGATACATCCAAAAGGAGAGACCCGGTGGGGTTCTTCCCCACCTTCATGGTTTCTTTTTCCAAGCACAGGAAAAACCACTCCTCTTCCCATCAGAGGAGCAAGGGTAAGGTGAGGAGCAAAGAACATTATTCTAGAGTGGAGGTTCCCAACATGTGTTCCTTTGGACCAGCAGCCACATCAGCAGCACCTGGGAAGGTGTTTAGACATGCAAATTCTTGGGCTTCGCTCCAGACCTGTTGAAACAGAAGTTCTGGGTGTGGGTTTAGCCAGCCCTCTAGATGATGCAGACAAGTTTGAGAACCAATGCTGTAGCAGAAATCTTCCCTTACAGGAACAGGAGCCAGAGAATGGAGGTTTCTTCTACTTTCACAAGAGTCAGGCATGTGGTAAATGTTTTTCATTCTAGCTTATCCTGTGAGGTAGGTATAAATATCTCCATTTGTCAGGTAAGGAAAACGCGCTCAGGGAAGTTCAGTGACGCCCATGGTCACACAAGCCCTGTGCTATGGGAAAGCAGGCTGTCCTCTATTTTAATTACTGTGGAGATTGATAAGGTTGCCCTCTGATCAGGATGAACCAGGATAAGTCAAGATCAAGGACTTGGTTTAGGTTGGGAGGGGCAGGGATTTGGAGCCTCAGTGCTGATGTGCTGATGTTCAACCTTCACGGACTCTGGGAATTTTTTTCTGGCCTCGTGTTCAAGATTCTGGTTGAGTCAGCCCTTGGTGAGGGTAAGGTCCCCCACTCACAGCTCTCTGTCTCTCAGGACCAGGTCAGTTTGAGTTTTAGCCAAAAGTGATAATCCCATTGACCTCTGAATTCAAGCTGAGCCTTTTCTTATCATTTGCTTAGGGAGGGAGCAAAAAATAGGACACAGAATCTTCTTTTTAATTCTCTAACTCTTAAATAATGGTCAGCTCAGGAAGTTAAGGAAACCAGAGGCTTGCCTCTGGACGAGTCCTACGATTAATGTGTAACTACCTCTCTTCAGGGCAAAAACCTCACAGGGGTCCCTTCTGTTGAGCAACCCCCTTGGTGGGGGCTACTCCTGAGGCCTCCTGTACCACCTGAACTCATGAGACACTTCAACTCCTTCTGCCTGTGAAGTCTTAGCCTCCAGGATCAGGCACCTTGTAAAGCAGAATCCCTGCCCTGGCTTGGTGACTCTTTATCCCTGGGGTCTGCTGGCCCTGGTCCAACTGCTCTGTCTTCATATCATTGGGTCACAGCCCTGCCAATGGCACCCAGAGGTGATGAGGTGGAGCCCCTGGGGTCTGCACTCTGTGTCCTGGTCCATCATCACTCTTTTATTTCATTTCCCCTTATCAGTCACAGGGCTAGATATGCCATTGTGGCCATGAGATACCCTAAGCAAACTAGCACATGGATTAGCACTGAGCCAAAATCCCACAGAAATTTAGTTTTCCAAATTGGCATTACCTTCAATCCCACAAAGACTGACCAAGCTCTGAATATGGGCTAGGCCAGTACTCTGGGATACAGAGATAAGTAAGAAACAATGTCTTCCCTCGTGGAGCTCAGAAGAGAGGCAGACACACACAGCAAGCACCACAGGCTGTGAGCGAATGTTCTGCAGTGTTTGCATCTCACGAGAGGGGATCCCAGGGGAGAAAGGAATGGTTCAATCGGAGATGGCTGGGGAGCAGCTTCACGGAGGACATGACCCACACAAGAGTGTAGAGCAGTGCCACTCGGCAGGTGGTCCCCACTGCAAAAACTGAGAGGAAGCTTTTAGAAATTTTGATAGCTATTGATACTGCCATGACATCCAAGTGCATGGTCAGTGTATTTCATAAAAGTATTCATTTCTGATGTTAATTAAAACAAACAAAACTGAAAAATAATAGAATGGAAATTAAAAAGAATAAATAAAATGGATCCCTCACCAGATAGACAGGGAAAGAAGGGAATTCCAGATAGAAGGCCCAACACATGCAAGAGTGCAGAGGTGGGATGTGCACAAGGGTACAGCATGACTGGAGAAGAGGGGTCAGGAAGAGGCACTGAGGGCTGGAAGAGGGGTCAGGAAGAGGCGCTGAGGGCTGGATGGGGTGGGAGATAGCTGGTGGGACAGGCGTGGGGGTGGGTGTGAAGGGTCCTGTTGGGAGCAAGTATTCCATAATCTCCATGAGGAAATCTTGCTAATTTTTAAAATCCGTTTGTGGGATGTGATGAGTAATAGTTTTTCTTTCTTGGGAAGACACATCCGATGGCAAAACAAGCCTCTTGGCCCCTCATGAGACACTGCAGACAAGTGCATGGTGAGCACTGCACCCCAGGGTACTGCACTCTGAATTCTTTTTCTGGAAGGGTGCCTGTCTCCTCTTCATTGAGTTGTTTTTCTGGGGCTTTATCCTGTCCCTTCATCTGGTACCAAGTCCTCTGCTTTTTCATTTTCTCTCTCTTTCTGTGGCTGTGGTTTTCAGTTCCACGGAAGGAAATACTGCTGATACTGCTTGATTCTGTTGTCTGCCCTCTTGTGGAGGAAGCTATCTAGGAGGCTCCTGGGTGCTTCCTGATGGGAGGGACTGATGGTGGGTAGGGCTGGGTGGGCAGAGCTCAGTAAAACTTTAATCTGATTTGGTGGGCGGAGCTCAGTAAAACTTTAATCCGCTTGTCTGCCAGTGGGTGGGGCTGTGTTCCCACCTTGTTGGTTGTTTGGCCTGAGGCTACCTAGCACTGGAGCTTACAGGCTCTTTGGTGGGGCTAATGGCAGACTCTGGGAGGGCTCACACCAATGAGCACTTCCCAGAACCCCTGCTGCCAGTGCCCCTGTCTCCTCAGTGAGCCACAGCTGCCCCCCACCTCTGCAGGCCGCCCTCCAACACCAGCAGGTAGGTCTGGTTCAGTCTCCTATGGGGTCACTGCTCCTTCCCCCTGGGTCCTGGTGAGCACACTTTTTTGTGTGCCCTCCAAGAGTGGAGTCTCTGTTTCCACCAGTCCTGTGGAGGTCCTGCAGTCAAATCCCACTGGCTTTCAAAGTCTGATTCTCTGGGGATTCCTCCTCCCACTGCTGGACTCCCAGGTTGGGAAGCCTGATGTGGGGCTCAGAACCCTCACTTTAGTGGGTAGACTTCTGCAGTATAACTGTTCTCCAGTTTGAGAGTGACCCACCCAGTATTTATGGGATTTGATTTCAACGCGATTGAGGCCCTCCTACCATCTCCTTGCGGCTTCTCCTTTGTCTCTAGATGTGGGGTGTCTTTTTTGGTGAGTTCCAGTATCTTTCTGTCGATGATTGTTCAGCAGTTAGTTGTAATTCCAGTGCTCTTGCAAGAGGGAGTCGGTATTGCACTCTGGCCCTCTCAGTGGAGTTCAGGCCTACCTGGGCATGCCAGGCCCAAAGGAGTTGTCCCTAAACCCTACAACCTAGCAGAGAATGAGCCAGGTATGACCTGGTAGTGTCTGTTATGAGGAGGAAACCTGTGCAGAAGCAGCCCAGGCACCTCAGAGCACTGTCTTTCTAGCAAGAAGGGGGCAAAGATGTCAGAACTTCCAGCTCTGGCCCACAAGGATCTTCTCACCCTCTCTCTTTTTTTCTTCCAGGGTGGTACAGTTCTCAATGGCAGACCACTGAGAGGAAAAATATATGAAAAATGGAATACTGGGTCTATCCTGAGACTGCTTACTATGCAAAGGAAAGTGCAAGCCAGAAAGAGACAGGTGCAAAAGAATAAAGATAGCTGTGGGGGGGCGATGAGCTTGGGGATGTAAATACCCAGCCATTAGAGGAATTTAAATTAGCGTGGCTTCTCTGAGATGGCATCGAGCTGTCAAGCACTTGGATAACAGTAACGGTGGGTCTGATTTAGCTGAGATCCTATATGTTCATGTCAAGGACGGAATATGTAATGTCTGTGGGACTTGGCTGTTCTCTAGAAGTAATTCCTCATGTGGACAATTTAAATACCTTGTCCCCATGCATCTTAAATAAAAGAAACATGGAAAACAGACTGACTGGAGATTGTTTTTAAGTGAAGAATTAGTGAGACTTCCAAATCCAAAGGCAATTTTTATAGTATATCAGAGTCCTGTTGTGTCTATGTCCTCATTCACAAGCTTGTGTGTATTGGAAACCATGAAAACTATGTAGTCATGGTGAGGTTCTTTGCAAACTGAGAACGGGTGTATCAGAGACATGAAGACAAACTAGGTTTCGTAAAGCTGAGATAGTTAAAGGATCCCCTGAAGGGATGTTAGGATCCAACCAGGCTAATGACCCAAAGGCCCCCCACTCCCTGCCTCAGCATCTCCCCAGATGCTCAGACGTGGGCAGGTCAGCTCCATGAGGGCAGGCACAGTGTATTTTGTGTGTTTTATTCACTGCTGTTTCTCAGCAATAAGACAGCGCCAGGCCTGAAGGGGGAACACAGTAAATACGGTATATACGTGTGGAGTTAATGCCTCCCAAGGCAGTGCTTCCTGACATTGCACAGAGCGCTTCCTGAAACCAGGCTGAGCCCTGCCCTCTGGTGAAGTCCACTAGCCAACCCTGGTTTTCACATGCAGGACCCTGCAGAACAACCTGAATGGAAGGCAGGTATCACGGTCCCTCCAAGTTGCTCTTCTCTTCCTGGGTCCTTCCACCTTCCCAAGTGTGACGGGATTTCTTCGTCACCTTCTGTTACTCCTCGACCCTGTTCCTCTCACTGTCTTTAGGGTGCAGGGGCAGAGGGAGCAGCCCTCAGAGCACACGTCTCCCCAGTTTCCTGGAAATGGGGTCTTCCCTTTGAATTTTAACACCGTGACCTCTCTCCAGTGCACTGGCAGACAGAAATCACTGTTCAGGCTGGAAGGGATATAAATATTCTGGTGGTGGATCCCTCTCCGTCTTCACACAGGCCCACATCACGCTTGTGATGGTTCTAAACTTGGTGCTCTCTAGGCAGCTCAGGAGGGAACCGGGTTTGGGTCCTTCAGTGCAAATGCACCAAATGTGAAGACGCTGCCCTCTGGTGGTGGGGTCTCCAACTGCTGTATGTGATTTCTCTGGGAGACACCAAATCACACAATCTTAGAATTATATTAGAATTTTAGGGCTCAGAGGGACATTTGGAGAGTGTTTAGTCCAACTTTCAGCCAGTTTTGGATTCCCTTCCATAGCATCCCTGAAAAAAACGGTACTCCAACATTAACTCTTTCAGTGAAAAAAAGGCAGCCCATTGCAGTTTTGGCTGACAACCATGGTTCAGAAGTCCCACCCAGTATTAAGTTGGAATATGTCTCCTCAATTTTGCCCTTATTTCAATCTAGTCTTCCCCTCTGTAATTACATAAAATAAGTCTAGTTCTTATGCTTTAAAGTCAGACAGAAATGGGTTCCACTTTCCCAGCAGTGTGACCTTGGGCAACTTAACCTATCTTACCTTCTGTTTTCTCGACTATTAAATGAGGAATAATAACAGCATCTGCCTCGTAGGAATGTGAAGTTTAAATAAGATGATTTGGCACGGAGCCCATTATGCCTGGCACTGAGACACTCACCAAGCTTCTTCCAGCATTCCGTAGGACACTTGACCTCCCAGGGGAGGCTCTGCTGGGCTGTCAGTCCACTAGCTGACGACAGCAAGCCTCTTGCTGGAGAGATGCCAGGTGCATTCCGTGAGGTTGTAAGACCTCATCATTGTGTCCTGGAGGACAGTCCATTTGTGGTCTCCCCACACTCAGAGAATTCCAGAGCAGCTCCTCACTTTGCTGGGGAGCGTGGGGGCCCAGAAGCAGACAGGCTCAGTGACTTGCCCAAGACCATTCAGTTAATGCAGAGATAGAAATAATCCTTTGGGGCAGGAGACGAGGTGAGGTTTCTGACCCAGTATTTATAAGAAAATGGATTTCATTTCACCACACATGCTATTTTTGCCTAAGGACATGAAATTTCAGAGTGGCTTAAAGGCCTCAAAGGATATAATCTATATAGTCTTTTTAAAATTTTTTTAATATTTGTTTTATTTATTTATTGGTTGCACTGGGTCTTAGTTGCAGCAGTCAGGTGCCTTAGTTGCAGCTTGTGGGCTCCTTAGTTGTGGCATGTGAACTCAGTTGCAGCATGCATGTGGGATCTAGTTCCTGACCAGGGATTGAACCCTGGCACCCTGCATTGGGAGCACAAAGTCCCAACCACTGCGCCACCAGAGAAGTCCCTGTATAGTCTTGCAGAATAATAATATTAATCGGTATCCATTATGATTGAAATCAGGGCACTGGCGCCACGTTCTGTAGAGTAAATGGAGCAAAGACTACATGGTTTTGCTAAATGTTTTGGGGTAGCTTTCAAAGCTGCTAAATTTTGTATCACTCATTGTATTAAGTATATTTCCTTATTTTCTATATTCATGAAGCTCTGGCATTTTGGGGCCTCCCTGGCTGAGGAGACACTGCCTCTCCCAGGGCTGGCCAGTTCTTAGGGATAGCAAATGGCTCTCATACACAGACTAACCAATCTGGAGCCCACACTCTGAACCACCTCCTCTATCCAGTTCTTGTACTCTGCGAGGCAATATTCCCCTGCCCTAATCATCCCAGGACCAGGTACCAGACAACTAAGGACAGCCCCTCTGCCACAGATGCTGAAATTAGCCAATCCTAAGCCTGCTCACCCTGCCTCGCCCATTCCTTCCCATGGAAACCACAATGAAAGTCGTGCCCATGCTTTCCCCTTGCTCCCTCTGCTCCTGACCAACCCTGGGGCTTCCCGACATGGCCCTGAGTGGCATGTCATGCTGTGCCTCCTGCTTCTAGGGATGGGTCTGTGAGTGTATAAACTTCTTTCTTCATGACAATCATTTCTACTTCTGTGTATCTTCCCACACCTGATTAAAGCAAATCCCAGATACATTTTAAGGTACATACACCAATTATCTTCCTCCTCCTTTCACATGGGAACCACTCCTGGGTCCTCGTAGGGAACCCAGCAGGTTCTAGGTCATCCCCACGGAGCACAACTTTGGGTGTTTCCAGCAATCACAAAAACCCCTGGCCCTTCCACCCACAAGCTACCAGGAACTGAGGCTGGAAATCTGTTGTGAAAAGGCCAACCTTGAGTTATGATAAAATCATAAGACTAGAAGGACACTTGCTGGCTACTATAAGGGACTATTCTCTCCTCTGAACCCTGAACCCTGGCTTAGGCTAATGAAAAATATATCTTGAGGCTTTGGAGCATTGATTCCATAACACTTTTTTCTACACACATTTAAAAAACCAACTTTTAAATATAGGCATCAAAACAGTAACCAGACATTTAGACCAAGGGGGAACCTGTATTATAAGAATTAGGTTTGGCAATTAGAAAGGCTACTGTGGGGGTAGGTACAGGATGCAACAGGAGAGTCCTGGAAGGCAAAGGAAATCGTGTCTCTGCTGGTGCTTAAGGATAAGTAGGAGTTAGGCATAAAGGGGAGGGAGAGCCTGTGGGAGTGGAGGGTGGGAGTGGGGAAGACCTGCTGATAGTGTCCTTGGTGGCAGGTAGCGGCACATGAGCCAACAGTGGTGCAAGCAATAGAGATCTCTAATGGTCTTCCACACCAAGCCCTGCAGTCACAGGTTCCGGAATTAACGCAACCTGAAGGACCCCGGTCTCTACCTTTCCACACTGCTTTACACTTCCATCTGTCAAGACAGTTGCCACAGCCGGTTAATTTCCCTTCAGGTATGGAATTACTCAACTTTCGCCAACATCTTCATTTGGGAGTATGATATGAGAAACAGCCACAAATATATATGTGATAAGTACACAAAATCAGAGGTATGCTATATGCTACAACAGAACTACATAGCCATCCCAGGTTAATCCATTCCCCAAAACAATTCTAAGATCAAAGGAGCCTACATTACACTATTTTAAGTGAGAAAATAAGAATGTATTCACCATCTGTCCAAAAATTCCAACCAATTTCTCTAAATATCACTAAAACCCTTCTAAACACCTATAAAACAATTCTCCAAACATTTCTGCATAATATAAACATTTTAAACGCTAATTACCTAATTATTTAAACAATGAACTCCATAGTGATTACATTTGTGAGCAGTACATGATGACATGCACTATACTATATTTGTTGAGAATTAAATACTCCCTTTAACCTGCAACAGACATGTACCACAAAGCAAATAAGCAATGTAATAATGTGTAAAAGATGTATCATTAGTGCAATAGGATTTAGCAAAATAAAAATTACAAACATGATAATTTTTAAAAAATGGTTACTTACCAAATGATTCTGGTAATGGAGCACTAGGGAGACAGACAACTCTCCCACTAATGATAACTGAGAAAGTGGGCAAAATACAGAAAACATCTACTCAAAATTAAGAGAGAACTAGTAAAGTAGTGATTACCAGGTCAATATCCAAGAGAAAACACCAGAGAGTGAGTTCAGCATTTTAGGACTGCTTTACCCCAAGGGCTATTTGCTAATTCCAGTACAAGTGGCTGACAGTCTGAGCAGCATTTTTAACAGTCTATCATGACCACAGAGACAAAAGTCAGAGTCTGGGGCCCTCCAAGAATGAGGGTCCTGGTAAATGTCTGCTGTATTAGTTAGGGTTCTCCAGAGAAATGGAACCAATAGGAGATAGATAGATAGATAGATAGATAGATAGATAGATAGATAGATAGATAGATAGGTAGGTAGGTAGTCATAAAGATATACAGGTAGAGGGGCTTCCTAGGTGGCGCAGTGGTTAAGAATCCGCCTGCCAATGCAGAGGTCATGGGTTCGATCCCAGCTCCAGGAAGATCCCACATGCCGCGGAGCAACTAAGCCCGTGTGCCCAAAAAAAAAAAAAAAAAAGATATACAGGTAGATAGATGTAGAGTTATCATAAGGAATTGATTCACATGATTATGAAGGCCAGCAAGCAAAAAATCTG
This sequence comes from Hippopotamus amphibius kiboko, assembly GCF_030028045.1. Lineage (NCBI taxonomy): Eukaryota > Metazoa > Chordata > Mammalia > Artiodactyla > Hippopotamidae > Hippopotamus > Hippopotamus amphibius. The sequence goes on along the minus strand of NC_080194.1, from coordinate 138,245,030 downwards.
TAGAGTCAATGTCCTGGTTTAAGCTTGAAGGCCAGAAGCTGCTGTAGAACCAGAAAGAGCCAATGTTCCAGTTCAATTCCTCCTGTCAGGCAGGAGGAATTATCTTTTATTTGGGGAGGTCAGCCTTTTGTGCTTTTCAGGTCTTCAGCTGATTGGGTGAGCTCCACCCACATTATGGAGGGCAATCTGCCTTACTCAGTCTACCAATCTGAATGTCAATCTCATCCAAAAACTCCCTCACAGAAACACCCAGATTAATGTTTGACCAAATATCTGGGCATCTTATGGCTCAGTCAAGTTGACAAATAAAATTAACCACCACGCCTGTGCTTTGGGCTGGGACACAAGGAATAAGGGTGAATTAGAAGATGAACATTCTTCCCAAGGACTGGAGCCCAGCTCTGAGCCATCTGGGTGTCCAGAAAATCTCAAATTCTAAAATTAGATAACAGTGATTCCAGACTGTTGACATCCTTGGGCACATGGCAAGATGAAAATGGAAATCTTATCTGGGCAAACATAAAATCATTTTAGGTCTCAAATTATTCCTACACAATTTTAAAAATCAAATGTTAGACACAACATTGGTAACCAAGACTATAAGAGTACAAGAACATAAACTAGAACCAGTCAAAACAACATGTTAGAAACAATCCCACAGGAACTTCAGAAAATGGCAAACACATGATATTAATTATAGAATTAAAATGCATGACAAGGGACTTCCCTGATGGCTCAGTGCTTAAGAATCCACCAGCCAATGCAGGGGACACAGGTTCGATCCCTGGTCCAGGAAGATCCCACATGCTGCAGAGCAAATAAGCCAGAACCACAACTACTGAGCCCACGTGCCGCAACTACTGAAGCCCACGCGCCTAGAGCCCACGCTCTGAAACAAGAGAAGCCACCGCAATGAGAAGCCCATGCACTGCAACAAAGAGTAGCCCCCACTCATCGCAACTAGAGAATGCCCATGCACAGTAACAAAGACCCAACACAGCCAAAAATAAATAAATATTTTAAAAATAATAATAAAATAAAATGCATGACAAGAAGAGCATATAACTGTGGAGAAGGATAACAAAGGAGCTAAGGTGTTCTAAGACCCTTGCATTATCCAGGAAGAGAAAGTACTAATCACTGGTTGCTGTTAAACATTTAATGACCAGCTCTCTGTAGGACAAAAGCCCTAATCTGAAGCCTTTGCTACTTTCTATGGTATAAATGCTCTACCACAGCCAATGTCAAGCCACCAAGAGGTTACTGAACATGGAGTTGGGCGGAGATGGGCAATCTTGGCTCTCCTGAGCCAGTATGAGCCGCTTCCAACACAGCAGTCCTTAAAAATGGAATAATAAAAAACAGTCAATCCATGGGACTTCCCTGGCAGTCCAGTGGTTAAGACTTTTGCACTTCCAATGCAGGGGGTGCAGGTTTGATCCTTGGTCGGGGAACTAAGATCCCACATACCGCACGGTGCAGCCAAAAAATTAAAAAAAAAAAAAAAATTCAATCCAAAAGAAGGCAAGAAAGAAGAGAAGAAGAAACAGAATAGGACAAAAACAAGGCAAATGATAAGATGGTAGAGTTAAACTCCAATATATCAGTAATTACTTTAAATGTAAATGGACTGGATATTTCAAGTTAAAAGATAAACATGCTATAAAAATAAAATGCAACTATATGTTGTTTATGAGCAGCTCATCTAACAACATAAGGTAATAGAAAAGTTGAAAGTAAAAAAAGAGAAAAAGATATACTGGGCAAACACTAACCCAAAGAAAGCTGGTGTTGCTATATTAATGTCAGAGAAGTACATATTAAGACAAAAAGCACTATCAGGAAGGAACATTTCATAATGGTAAAACATTCACTTCATCAAAAGACATAACAATTATATAAAATAAAGGCAAAAAACCCTCCAGGGGTGGAGTCAAGATGGAGGCGTGGGAAGATGCAGAGATCGCGTCTCCCCACAAATAGATAGGCTGCTAGAGGCAGGCCGGGAACCTGAGGCCCAAGGAGACCGCAGGAACCCCGGAGCAACTGGGTAGGACCTGGGGGAAGTCAGCGGGGGCGGGGAAGGGGAAGCCGGACAGGACCGGCGCCCCTGGGGGGTGGCTGGGTGAGGGGGGAGGTTCCCGCCTGGAGGGACTGTTGGGGGCTGGGGAGATCCGAAACCACAACTGGGTTCCTTCCCCCCTCCCCCGAGGCCAGGAGGCCTGCTGAGCTCCCCAGCGGGGTCCTCCACCCTCCAAGGCCACCTCTGGGCTGCCTGGGTCCTGGGGGTGTGGAAGGGAGGGAGGAGGGGCAAGGAGGTGGAGAGGCAGACAGGTGGGGGTGGGGGCTTTGAGATGGGGGGACAGGGAGGCGAGAGGGCTCCCAGGCCTGGTCCTTCACTCTCCGGGCCCCCCTCTGGCACGAGGGTCCTGGGGGCGTGGCAGGGAGGGGGACAGGGTTGGGGAGGGATCTCTCCAGGTCAGAAGAATAGGGGAGGTGCCGCCAGGTATTTCTTCTGGGCGGGTCCTCCACCTTCCAAGGCCCCTCCGGGCCATTGGTCCTAGAAGTATAGGAGGGAAGCGGTGAGGGTAAAAGAAGAGAGGCGGGAGAGGGGAAGGACCTTCTGGGATCAGAGGATCGGGGGAGGAGTGGAAGACATTTCCGCTGTCCACTGGTCTCCAACTCTCCAGGGTCCCCTCCCAGACGTGCTGATCCTGGGGATGTTGCAGCCTGGCAGGGGAAGAGGAAGAGAGGCAGACAGGTGGTGAGACGTTCCAGGAGCAGAGGACCAGGGGAGGTGCGGAGGACCTTTCCCCTGTCCACTTGGGCCCGGCTGGCCTGCTGGGCTCCCAAGTCTGGCCCCTCGGTCTCTCCGGCTGAGTGGGTCATACAGGCATGGGAGGGAGGGAGGAGAGGAGAAGAGAAGAAGAAGAGAGGCCGACAGTGGTGGGGGGGGCCGTGCAGGACCAGATGATCAGGGGAGATGCTGCGGGAAATCTCCCTACCCACTTGGCACCAGGAAGCCTGTTGCGCCCCCAGGCCTGGTCTTCCGTCCTCCAAGGGCCTCTCTAGATCTCACTGGTCCTAGGGGTGTAGAAGGAAAGCAGGGGAGACGACCTTCTGGGATTGGAGGATCAAGGGAGACGGGGAAGGTATTTCCCCTGCCCACTAGCCCTGGGAAGCCTACTAGGCTCACGGACCTGGTCTTTCACACTCCAGGGCCCCTGCCAGCTGCTTGGGACCTAGGAGAGTGGGGAAGAGGAAGAGAGGCAGACAGGGACCCTATGAGACTGGGAGATCTGGGGAAGTGCCACAGGCGTTACCCTAGCCCATTTGGCCCTGGGAAGCCTGTTGGGCATCAGAGTCTGGTCTCCTGCCTTCCAGTGCCCCCTCCAGCTCTGAGGGTCCCAAGGGAATGGGGGGGGGGGGGTGAGGAAGAAGAGAACCCAAGGGAGAGTGACCCTCCGAGATTGGAGCACTAGGGGAGGTGCCTAGCATTTCTCCCACCAACTCGGGCCCAGGGAGCCTGCTGGGTACCTGGACCTGGTCCTTTGCCCCCAGGAACAGAGGCATTCCTGGGCCCCTCTGCCTCATTGGGCCTAAGCCCCATTCCCCACCATCCCCAGGGCCTTTTCTAAGTGTAGGCCCTGCCCATTGCCTAACCCCACCCCCCTTTGTCTAAGTCCCACCCCCACAGCCAAGGCCTTTTCTGGCTTTTTTTTTTCCTTTTTTTTCTTCCCACCTCCTCGCCTCAGCTACTGCAGTTGTTTTACCTTCCAGTTGTTGCTCCATCTTTTTTTAAAAATTTTTTCTAACACATCTGTTAGTTTCCTATTCTTATATTTTTTATCTTGCTATTGTTCTGCTGTTCTCCTACTTTTTTTTCTTTTTACTTTTTTTGGTTTCCTGCTCCACACAGCTTGTGGGATCTTGATTCACAGGCCCAGGGTCAGGCCTGAGCTCCTGAGGTGGGAGCTCTGAGTCCAAAACATGGGACTAACAGGGAAACCCAGATCCCAGGGAATATTCATCAAAGTGAGGTCTCCCAGAGGTTCTCACCTTAACACCAAGACCCAGCTATACTCAACAGTCTACAAACTCCAGTGCTTGAAACCTCAGGCCAAATACCCCGTGGGACAGGAACACAATCCTGCCCATGCAAAGTGTGGGGAAAATGAGACAACAAAAAAATATGTCACAGATGAAGGAATAAGGTAAAAATACACAAGACCAAATAAATGAAGAGGAAATAGGAAAATTGCCTGAAAAAGAATTGAGTAAAGATAGTAAAGATGATCCAAAATCTCAATAACAAAATAGAGAAAATACAAGAAACAGTTAATAAGGATTCAGAAGAACTAAGGAGCAAACAGTAATAGATAACAAAATAACCAAAATTAAAAATACTCTAGATGCTATAAACAGCAGAATAACTGAGGCAGAAGAACGAATAAGTGAGTTGGAAGATAGAATGGGGGAAATAACTGCCACAGAGCAGGAAAAAGAAAAAAGAATAAAAAGAACGGAAGACAGTCTCAGAGACCTTGGTGACAACATTAAGCGCACCAACATTCGAATCATAGGCATCCCAGAAGAAGAAGAAAAAAAGAAAGAGTCTGATAAAATATTTGCAGAGGTTATAGTGGAAAACTTCCCCAACATGGGAAAGGAAATAATTAATCAAGTCCAAGAAGCACAGAGAGTCCCATACAGAATAAACCCAAGGAGAAATACACCAAGACACATATTAATCAAACTAATGAAAATTAACCACAAAGAAAAAATATTAAAAGCAGCAAGACAAAAGCAACAAATAACATATAAGGGAAAACCCATAAGGATAACAGCTGATCTTTCTGCAGAAACTCTGCAGGCCAGAAGGGAATGGCAGGATATACTGAAAGTCCTGGGAGAGAAAAACCTACAGCCAAGAATACTCTACCCAGCAAGAATCTCATTCAGATTTGATGGAGAAATCAAAAGCTTTACATACAAGCAAAAGTTAAGAGAATTCAGCACCACCAAACCAGCCTTACAACAATTGCTAAAGGAACTTTTCTAAGCAGGAAACACAAGAGAAGGAAAAGACCTACAAAAACAAACACAAAACAATTAAGAAAATGGCAATAGGAACACACATGTCAATAATCTCCTTAAATATAAATGGATTAAATGCTCCAGCCAAAAGACACAGACTGGCTGAATGGATACAAAAACAAGACCCTTCTATATGCAGCCTACAAGAAACCCACTTTAGACAAAGGGACACATATAGACTGAATGTAAGGGGATGGAAAAAGATATTCCATGCAAATGGAAGTCAAAAGAAAGCTGGAGTAGCAATACTCATATCAGACACATTAGACTTTAAAGTAAAGACTATCACAAGAGACAAGGAAGGACACTCCATAATGATCAAGGGATCAATCCAAGAAGAACATATAACAAATGGAAATATCTATGCACCCAACACAGGAGCACCTCAATACATAAGGCAAATGCTAACAGCCATAAAAGGGGAAATCGACAGTAACACAATAATAGTGGGAGACTTGAACACCCCACTTACATCAATGGACAGATCATCCAAACAGAAAATAAAGACACACAAGCTTTAAATGACACATTAGACCATCTCGGCTTAATTGATATTCATTGGACATTCCATCCAAAAATGACAGAATACACTTTCTTCTCAAGTGCACACGGAACATTCTCCAGGATAGATCACATCTTGGGTCACAAATCAAGCCTTGGTAAATTCAAAAAAATTGAAATCGTATCAAGCATTTTCTCTGACCACAATGCCATTAGACTAGATATCAATTACCTGAAAAAAAATGTAAAAAGTACAAACACATGGAGGCTAAACAATTCACTATTAAACAACCAAGAAATCACTAAAGAAATCAAAGAGGAAATCAAAAAATACCTAGAAACAAATGACAATGAAAACACAACAACCCAAAACCTATGGGATGCAGCAAAAGCAGTTCTAAGAGGGAAGTTTATAGCAATACAGTCTTACCTCAAGAAACAAGAAAAATCTCAAATAAACAACCTAACCTTACACCTAAAACAATTAGAGAAAGAAGAACTAAAAAACCCCAAAGTGAGCAGAAGGAAAGAAATCATAAAGATCTGATCAGAAGTAAATAAAAAAGAAATAAAGAAAACAATAGCAAAGATCAATGAAACTAAAAGCTGGTTCTTTGAGAAGATAAACAAAATTGATAAACCATTAGCCAGACTCATCAGGAAAAAAAGGGAGAAGATGCAAGTCAACAGAATTAGAAGTGAAAAAGAGAAGTAACAACTGACACCACAGAAATACAAAAGATCATGAGAGACTACTACAAGCAACTATATGCCAACAAATTGGATAACCTGGAAGAAATGGATAAATTCTTAGAAAAATACAATCTTCCAAGACTGAACCAGGAAGAAATAGAAACTATGAACAGACCAATCACAAGTACGGAAATTGAGACTGTGATTTAAAATCTCCCAACAAACAAAAACCCAGGGCCAGATGGTTTCACAGGTGACTTCTATCAAACATTTAGAGAAGAGCTAACACCTATCCTTCTCAAACTCTTCCAAACTATAGCAGAAGGAGGAACACTCCCAAACTCATTCTGTGAGGCCACCAACACCCTGATACCAAAACCAGGCAATGATGTCACAAGAAAAGAACATTACAGGCCAATATCACTGATGAATATAGATGCAAAAATCCTCAACAAAATACTAGCTAACAGAATCCAACAGCACATTAAAAAGATCATACACCATGATCGAGTGGGGTTTATCCCTGGAATGCAATATATGCAAATCAATCAATGTGATACATCATATTAACAAACTGAAGGATGAAAACCATATGATAATCTCAATAGACGCAGAAAAAGCTTTTGACAAAATTCAACATCCATTTATTAAAAAAAAAAAAAAACTCTCCAGAAAATGGGCATAGAAGGAAATTACCTCAACATAATAAAAGCCATATATGAGAAACCAAAAGCCAACATTGTTCTAAATGGTGAAAAACTGAAAGCATTCCCTCTAAGAACAGGAACAAGACAAGGGTGTCCACTCTCACCATTATTATTCAACATAGTTTTGGAGTTTTAGCCACAGCAATCAGAGAAGAAAATGAAATAAAAGGAATACAAATTGGAAAAGAAGTAAAATTGTCACTCTTTGCAGATGACAGGATACTATACATAGAAAACGCTAAAGATTCTACCAGAAAACTGCTAGCACTAATCAATGAATTTAGTAAAGCAGCAGGATATAAAATTAACGTACAGAAATCTCTTGCATTCCTATACACTAACAATGAAAGAGCAGAAAGAGAAATTAAGGAAACTCTCCCCTTTACCACTGCAACAAAAAGAATAAAATACCTAGGAATAAACCTGCCTAAGGAGGCAAAAGACATGTATGCAGAAAACTATGACACTGATGAAAGAAATCAAAGACAACACAAACAGATGGAGGGACATACCGTGTTCTTGGATTGGAAGAACCAATATTGTGAAAATGACTATCTGACCCAAAGCAATTTACAGATTCAACGCAATCCCTATCAAATTACCAATGGCATTTTTCACAGAACTAGAACAAGAAATCTTACAATCTGTATGGAAACGCAAAAGACCCCAAATAGCCAAAGCAATCTTGAGAAGGAAAAATGGAGTTGGTGGAATTAGGCTTACTGACTTCAAACTAGACTACAAGGCTACAGTGATCAAGACAGTATGGTACTGGCACGAAAATAGAATGGTAGATGAATGGAACAGAATAGAGAACTCAGAGGTAAACCCACACACATATGGGTACCTTATCTTTGACAAAGCAAGCAAGAATATACAATGGAAAAAAGACAGCCTCTTCAATAAGTGGTGCTGGGAAAATTGGACAGCAACATGTAAAAGAATGAAATTAGAACACTTCCTAACACCATACACAGAAATAAACTCAAAATGGATTAAAGACCTAAATGTAAGGCCAGACACTATAAAACTCCTAGAGGAAAACATAGGCAGAACACACTATGACATACATCAAAGCAAGATCTTTTTTGACCCACCTCTTAGAATAATGGAAATAAAATCAAGAATAAACAAATGGGACCTAATGAAACTTAAAAGCTTTTGCACAGTGAAAGAAACCATAAACAAGACAAGAAGACAACCCTCAGAATGGGAGAAAATACTTGCCAACGAAGCAATGGACAAAGGATTAATCTCCAAAA